>NW_026047584.1:12492651-12805301 GCF_023864345.2 Schistocerca serialis cubense | reverse complement strand
ACAGTAAACCTGAAGTGAAGCATCGGAATCTATAACTAGGTTCACAGGAATGGTTCAAACATAGACAGTAAAAAGAGTCAGTCTTCGGGTACTTAAGTCGGCATTGTCCCTTTTGTATTTAATTCCGAAGCAATTTCTGTGTTTAATCGTCAATAAGAAGGTCCAAGGGATACAGTAAACCTTGATGAAGCATCGGAATCATTAACTAGTGTCACAGGAATGGTTCAAATCATAGACAGTAAGAAGAGTCAGTCTTCTTGTATTTAAGTCGGCATTGTGGCTTTTGTATTTAATTGCGATGCAATTTCTGTGTTTCATCGTCAATAAGAAGGTCAGAGGGATACAGTAAACCTGAAGTGAAGAATCGGAATCTATAACTAGAGTCACAGGAATGGTTCAAAACATAGTCAGTAAGAAGAGTCAGTCTTCTTGTCCTTAAGTCGGCATTGTGCCTTTTGAATTTAATTCCGAAGGAATTTCTGTGTTCATCGGCAATAACGTCAGAGGGATACAGTAAACCTGAAGTGAAGCATCGGAATCTATAACTAGTGTCACAGGTGATACAGGTCCAAGATTCAAAACATAGACAGTACGAAGAGTCAGTCTTCTTGTACTTATGTCGGCATTGTGCCTTTTGTACTTATTTCCGATGCAATTTCTGTGTTTCATTGTCAATTAGAAGGTCAGAGTGATACAGTAAACCTGTAGTGAAGCATCGGAATCCAAACTAGTGTCGCAGGAATGGTTCAAAAAATAGACAGTAGGAAGAGTCAGTCTTCTTGTACTTAAGTCGGCATTGGGCCTTTTGTTTTTAATTCCGATGCAATTTCTGTGTTTCATTGTCAATAAGAAGGTCCAAGGGAAACAGTAAACCTGAAGTGAAGCATCGCAATCTATAACCAGTGTCACAGGAATGGTTCAAAACATAGTCAGTATGAACAGTCAGTCTTCTTGTCATTAAGTCGGCATTGTGCCTTTTGTATTTAATTCCGATGCAATTTCTGTGTTTCATCGTCAATAAGAAGGTCCAAGGGATACAGTAAACCTGAAGTGCAGCATCGGACTCTATAACTAGTGTTACAGAAATCGTTCAAAACATAGACAGTAGGAAGAGTCAGTCGTCTTGTACTTAAGTCGGCATTGGGCCTTTTGTTTTTAATTCCGATGCAATTTCTGTGTTTCGTCGTCAATAAGAAGGTCCAAGGGAAACAGTAAACCTGAAGTGAAGCATCGCAATCTATAACTAGAGTCACAGGAATGGTTCAAACATAGTCAGTAAGAAGAGACAGTCTTATTGTCCTTAAGCGCCATTGTGCCTTTTGTATTTAATTCCGATGCAATTTCGGATTTTCATCGGCAATAAGGTCAGAGGGATACAGTAAACCTGAAGTGAAGCATCGGAATCTATAACTAGTGTCACAGGAATGCTTCAAATCATAGACAATGCGAAGAGTCAGTCTTCTTATACTTAAGTCGGCATTGTGCCTTTTGTATTTAATTCCCATGCAATTTCTGTGTTTCATTGTCAATAAGAAGGTCAGAGGGATACAGTAAACCTGAAGGGAAGCATCGGAATCTATAACTAGTGTCACAGGAATGGTTCAAAACATAGTCAGTAAAAGAGTCAGTCTTCTTGTCCTTAAGTCGGCATTGTGCCTTTTGTATTTAATTCGGATGCAATTTCTGTGTTTCAACGTCAATAAGAAGGGCCATGGGATATAGTAAACCTGGAGTGAAGCATCGGAATCTATAACTAGTGTCACAGGAATGGTTCATAACATAGACAGTAAGAAGAGTCAGTCTTCTTAAGTCGGCATTGTGCCTCTTGTATTTAATTCCGATGCAATTTCTGTGTTTCATCAGCAATACGAATGTCCAAGGGATACAGTAAAAATGAAGTGAAGCATCGGAATCTATAACTAGTGTCACAGGAATGGTTCAAATCATTGTCAGTAAGAAGAGTCGGTCTTCATGTACTTAAGTCGGCATTGTGCCTTTTGTATATAATTCCGATGCAATTTCTGTGTTGCATCGTCTATAAGAAAGTCCAAGGGATACACTAAACCTGAAGTGAAGCATCTGAATCCAAAACTAGTGCCACAGGAATGGCTCAACACATAGACAGTAAGAGGAGTCAGTCTTCTTGTACTTTAGTCGGCATTGTGCCCTTCGTATTTAATTCCGATGCAATTTCTGTGTTTCACCGTCAATAAGAAGGTCAGAGGGATACAGTAAACCTGAAGTGAAGCATCGGAATCTATAACTAGGTTCACAGGAATGGTTCAAACATAGACAGTAAGAAGAGTCAGTCTTCGGGTACTTAAGTCGGCATTGTCCCTTTTGTATTTAATTCCGATGCAATTTCTGTGTTTCATCGTCAATATGAAGGTCAGAGGGATACAGTAAACCTGAAGTGAAGCATCGGAATCTATAACTAGTGTCACAGGAATGGTTCAAGACATAGTCAGTAAGAAGAGTCAGTCTTCTTGTACTTATGTCGGCATTGTGCCTTTTGTATTTAATTCCGATGCAATTTCTGTGTTTCATCGTCTATAAGAAGGTCCAAGGGATACAGTAAACCTTGAATGAAGCATCGGAATCATTAACTAGTGTCACAGGAATGGTTCAAAACATAGTCAGTAAGAAGAGTCAGTCTTCTTGTCCTTAAGTCGGCATTGTGCCTTTTGAATTTAATTCCGAAGCAATTTCTGTGTTTCATCGGCAATAAGGTCAGAGGGATAAAGTAAACCTGAAGTGAAGCATCGGAATCTATAACTAGTGTCACAGGTGATACAGGTCCAAGATTCAAAACATAGACAGTACGAAGAGTCAGTCTTCTTGTACTTATGTCGGCATTGTGCCTTTTGTACTTATTTCCGATGCAATTTCTGTGTTTCATTGTCAATTAGAAGGTCAGAGTGATACAGTAAAGCTGAAGTGTAGTATCGGAATCCATAACTAGTGTCGCAGGAATGGTTCAAAAAATAGACAGTAGGAGGAGTCAGTCTTCTTGTACTTAAGTCGGCATTGGGCCTTTTGTTTCTAATTCCGATGCAATTTCTGTGTTTCATCGTCAATAAGAAGGTCCAAGGGAAACAGTAAACCTGAAGTGAAGCATCGCAATCTATAACCAGTGTCACAGGAATGGTTCAAAACATAGTCAGTATGAACAGTCAGTCTTCTTGTCATTAAGTCGGCATTGTGCCTTTTGTATTTAATTCCGATGCAATTTCTGTGTTTCATCGTCAATAAGAGGGTCCAAGGGATACAGTAAACCTGAAGTGCAGCATCGGACTCTATAACTAGTGTCACAGAAATCGTTCAAAACATAGACAGTAGGAAGAGTCAGTCTTCTTGTACTTAAGTCGGCATTGTGCCTCTTGTTTTTAATTCCCATGCAATTTCTGTGTTTCATTGTCAATAAGAAGGTCAGAGGGATACAGTAAACCTGAAGTGAAGCATCGGAATCCAAAACTAGTGTCACAGGAATGGTTCAAAACATAGACAGTAGGAAGAGTCAGTCTTCTTGTACTTAAGTCGGCATTGTGCCTTTTGTATTTAATTCCGATGCAATTTCTGTGTTTCATCGTCAATAAGAAGGTCCAAGGGATACAGTAAACCTGAAGTGAAGCATCGGAATCTATAACTAGTGTCACAGGTATGGTTCAAAACATAGCCAGTATGAACAGTCAGTCTTCTTGTCCTTAAGTCGGCATTGTGCCTTTTGTATTTAATTCCGATGCAATTTCTGTGTTTCATCGTCAATAAGAAGGTCCAAGGTATACAGTAAACCTGAAGTGAAGCATCGGAATCTATAACTAGTGTCACAGGAATGGTTCAAAACATAGTCAGTAAAAGAGTCAGTCTTCTTGTCCTTAAGTCGGCATTGTGCCTTTTGTATTTAATTCCGATGCAATTTCTGAGTTTCATCGTCAATAAGAAGGTCAGAGGGATACAGTAAACCTGAAGTGAAGCATCGGAAACATTAACTAGTGTCACAGGAATGGTTCAAAACATAGTCAGTAAAAGAGTCAGTCTTCTTGTCCTTAAGTCGGCATTGTGCCTATTGTATTTAATTCGGATGCAATTTCTGTGTTTCATCGTCAATAAGAAGGGCCATGGGATATAGTAAACCTCGAGTGAAGCATCGGAATCTATAACTAGTGTCACAGGAATGGTTCATAACATAGACAGTAAGAAGAGTCAGTCTTCTTAAGTCGGCATTGTGCCTCTTGTATTTATTTCCGATGCAATTTCTGTGTTTCATCAGCAATAAGAATGTCCAAGGGATACAGTAAAAATGAAGTGAAGCATCGGAATCTATAACTAGTCTCACAGGAATGGTTCAAATCATTGTCAGTAAGAAGAGTCGGTCTTCATGTACTTAAGTCGGCATTGTGCCTTTTGTATATAATTCCGATGCAATTTCTGCGTTGCATCGTCTATAACAAGGTCCAAGGGATACACTAAACCTGAAGTGAAGCATCTGAATCTAAAACTAGTGCCACAGGAATGGCTCAACACATAGACAGTAAGAAGAGTCAGTCTTCTTGTACTTTAGTCGGCATTGTGCCTTTTCTATTTTATTCCGATGAAATCTCTGTGTTTCATCGTCAAAAAGAAGGTCACAGGGATACAGTAAACATGAAGTGAAGCATCGGAATCTATAACTAGTGTCACAGGAATGGTTAAAACATAGACAGTAAGAAGAGTCAGTTTTCTTGTACTTAAGTCGGCATTGTGCCTTTTGTATTTAATTCCTATGCAATTTCTGTGTTTCATCGTCAATAAGAAGGTCCAAGTGATACAGTAAACCAGAAGTGAAGCATCGGAATCTACAACTAGTGCCACAGGAATGGTTCAAAACATAGTGAGTAAGAAGAGTCAGTCTTCTTACAATTAAGTCGCCATTGTGCCTTTTGTATTTAATTCAGTCGCAATTTCTATGTTTCATCGGCAATAAGGTCAGAGGGATACAGTAAACCTGAAGTGAAGCATCGGAATCTATAACTAGTGTCACAGGAATGGTGCAAAACATAGACAGTAGGAAGAGTCGGTCTTCTTGTTCTTAAGTCGGCATTGTGCCTTTTGAATTTAATTCCCATGCAATTTCTGTGTTTCATAGTCAATAAGAAGGTCAGAGGGATACAGTAAACCTGAAGTGAAGCATCGGAATCCAAAACTAGTGTCACAGGAATGTTTCAAAACATAGACAGTAGGAAGAGTCAGTCTTCTTGTACTTAAGTCGGCATTGTGCCTTTTGCATTTAATTCCGATGCAATTTCTGTGTTTCATCGTCAATAAGAACTTCCAAGGTATACAGTAAACCTCAAGTGCGCATCGGAATCTATAACTAGTGTCACAGGAATGGTTCAAAACATAGGCAGTAAGAAGAGTCAGTCTTCTTGTACTTAAGTCGGCATTGTGCATTTTCTACTTAATTCCAATGCGATTTCTGTGTTTCATCGTCAATAAGAAGGTCCAAGGGATACAGTAAACCTGGAGTGAAGTATCGGAATCTATAACTAGTGTCACAGGAATTGTTCAAAACATAGACGGTAAGAAGAGTCAGTCTTCTTGTACTTAAGTCGACATTGTGCCTTTTCTATTTAATTCCGATGCAATGTCTGTGTTTCATCGTCAATAAAAAGTTCCGAGGGATACTGTAAACCTGAAGTGAAGCATCGGAATCTATAACTAGTGTCACAGGAATGGTTCAAAACATGGTCAGTAAGAAGAGTCAGCCTTCTTGTACTTAAGTCGGCATTGTGCCTTTTCTACTTAATTAAGATGCAATGTCTGTGTTTCATCGTCAGTAACAAGGTCCAAGGGATACAGTGAACCTGGTGTGAAGCATCGGAATACATAACTAGTGTCAATGGAATGGGTCAAAACATAGACAGTAAGAAGAGTCAGTCTTCTTGTACTTAAGTCGGCATTATGCCTTTTGTATTTAATTCCGATGCCATTTCTGTGTTTCATCGTCAATAAGAAAGTCAGAGGGATACAGTAAACCTGAAGTGAAGCATCGGAATCTATTGCTAGTGTCACAGGAATGGTTCAAATCTGAGTCAGTAAGAAGAGTCAGTCTTCTTGTCCTTAAGTCGGCATTGTGCCTTCTGTATTTAATTTCGATGAAATTTCTGTGTTTCATCGTCAATATGAAGGTCAGAGGGATACAGTAAACCTGAAGTGAAGCAACGGAATCCACAACTAGTGTCACAGGAATGGTTCAAAACATAGACAGTAGGAAGAATCAGCCTTCTTGTACTTAAGTTGGCATTGTGCCTTTTGTATTTAATTCCGATGCATTTTCTGTGTTTCATCGTCAATAAGAAGGTCCAAGGTATACAGTAAACCTGAAGTAAGGCATCGGAATCTATAACTAGTGTCACAGGAATGGTTCAAACATAGTCAGTAAGAAGAGTCAGTCTTCTTGTACTTAAACCGTCATTGTGCCTTTCGTATTTAATTCCGATGCAATTTCTGTGTTTCACCGTCAATAAGAAGGTCAGAGTGATACAGTAAACCTGAAGTGAAGCATCGGAATCTATAACTAGGTTCACAGGAATGGTTCAAACATAGACAGTAAGAAGAGCCAGTCTTCGGGTACTTAAGTCGGCATTGTCCCTTTTGTATTTAATTCCGATGCAATTTCTGTGTTTCATCGTCAATAAGAAGGTCAGAGGGATACAGTAATCCTGAAGTGAAGCATCGGAATCTATAACTAGTGTCACAGGAATGGTTCAAGACATAGTCAGTAAGAAGAGTCAGTCTTCTTGTACTTATGTCGGCATTGTGCCTTTTGTATTTAATTCCGATGCAATTTCTGTGTTTCATCGTCAATAAGAAGGTCCAAGGGATACAGTAAACCTTGATGAAGCATCGGAATCATTAACTAGTGTCACAGGAATGGTTCAAATCATAGACAGTAAGAAGAGTCAGTCTTCTTGTATTTAAGTCGGCATTGTGGCTTTTGTATTTAATTGCGATGCAATTTCTGTGTTTCATCGTCAATAAGAAGGTCAGAGGGATACAGTAAACCTGAAGTGAAGAATCGGAATCTATAACTAGAGTCACAGGAATGGTTCAAAACATAGTCAGTAAGAAGAGTCAGTCTTCTTGTCCTTAAGTCGGCATTGTGCCTTTTGAATTTAATTCCGAAGTAATTTCTGTGTTTCATCGGCAATAAGGTCAGAGGGATACAGTAAACCTGAAGTGAAGCATCGGAATCTATAACTAGTGTCACAGGTGATACAGGTCCAAGATTCAAAACATAGACAGTACGAAGAGTCAGTCTTCTTGTACTTATGTCGGCATTGTGCCTTTTGTACTTATTTCCGATGCAATTTCTGTGTTTCATTGTCAATTAGAAGGTTAGAGTGATACAGTAAACCTGTAGTGAAGCATCGGAATCCAAATCTAGTGTCGCAGGAATGGTTCAAAAAATAGACAGTAGGAAGAGTCAGTCTTCTTGTACTTAAGTCGGCATTGGGCCTTTTGTTTTTAATTCCGATGAAATTTCTGTGTTTCATCGTCAATAAGAAGGTCCAAGGGAAACAGTAAACCTGAAGTGAAGCATCGCAATCTATAACCAGTGTCACAGGAATGGTTCAAAACATAGTCAGTATGAACAGTCAGTCTTATTGTCATTAAGTCGGCATTGTGCCTTTTGTATTTCATTCCGATGCAATTTCTGTGTTTCATCGTCAATAAGAAGGTCCAAGGGATACAGTAAACTAGAAGTGCAGCATCGGACTCTATAACTAGTGTCACAGAAATCGTTCAAAACATAGACAGTAGGAAGAGTCAGTCTTCTTGTACTTGAGTCGGCATTGGGCCTTTTGTTTTTAATTCCGATGCAATTTCTGTGTTTCGTCGTCAATAAGAAGGTCCAAGGGAAACAGTAAACCTGAAGTGAAGCATCGCAATCTATAACCAGTGTCACAGGAATGGTTCAAACATAGTCAGTAAGAAGAGACAGTCTTCTTGTCCTTAAGCGCCATTGTGCCTTTTGTATTTAATTCCGATGCAATTTCGGAGTTTCATCGGCAATAAGGTCAGAGGGATACAGTAAACCTGAAGTGAAGCATCGGAATCTATAACTAGTGTCACAGGAATGGTTCAAAACATAGACAATGCGAAGAGTCAGTCTTCTTATACTTAAGTCGGCATTGTGCCTTTTGTATTTAATTCCCATACAATTTCTGTGTTTCATTGTCAATAAGAAGGTCAGAGGGATACAGTAAACCTGAAGTGAAGCATCGGAATCCAAAACTAGTGTCACAGGAATGGTTCAAAACATAGACAGTAGGAAGAGTCAGTCTTGTTGTACTTAAGTCGGCATTGTGCCTTTTGTATTTAATTCCGATGCAATTTCTGTGTTTCATCGTCAATAAGAATGTCCAAGGGATACAGTAAACCTGAAGTGAAGCATCGGAATCCATAACTAGTGTCACAGGTATGGTTCAAAACATAGCCAGTATGAACAGTCAGTCTTCTTGTCCTTAAGTCGGCATTGTGCCTTTTGTATTTAATTCCGATGCAATTTCTGTGTATCATCGTCAATAAGAAGGTCCAAGGTATACAGTAAACCTGAAGTGAAGCATCGGAATCTATAACTAGTGTCACAGGAATGGTTCAAAACATAGTCAGTAAAAGAGTCAGTCTTCTTGTCCTTAAGTCGGCGTTGTGCCTTTTGTATTTAATTCCGATGCAATTTCTGAGTTTCATCGTCAATAAGAAGGTCAGAGGGATACAGTAAACCTGAAGTGAAGCATCGGAATCTATAACTAGTGTCACAGGAATGGTTCAAAACATAGTCAGTAAAAGAGTCAGTCTTCTTGTCCTTAAGTCGGCATTGTGCCTTTTGTATTTAATTCGGATGCAATTTCTGTGTTTCATCGTCAATAAGAAGGGCCATGGGATATAGTAAACCTGGAGTGAAGCATCGGAATCTATAACTAGTGTCACAGGAATGGTTCATAACATAGACAGTAAGAAGAGTCAGTCTACTGAAGTCGGCATTGTGCCTCTTGTATTTAATTCCGATGCAATTTCTGTGTTTCATCAGCAATAAGAATGTCCAAGGGATACAGTAAAAATGAAGTGAAGCATCGGAATCTATAACTAGTGTCACAGGAATGGTTCAAATCATTGTCAGTAAGAAGAGTCGGTCTTCATGTACTTAAGTCGGCATTGTGCCTTTTGTATATAATTCAGATGCAATTTCTGTGTTGCATCGTCTATAAGAAGGTCCAAGGGATACACTAAACCTGAAGTGAAGCATCTGAATCTAAAACTAGTGCCACAGGAATGGCTCAACACATAGACAGTAAGAAGAGTCAGTCTTCTTGTACTTTAGTCGGCATTGTGCCTTTTCTATTTTATTCCGATGAAATCTCTGTGTTTCATCGTCAAAAAGAAGGTCACAGGGATACAGTAAACATGAAGTGAAGCATCGGAATCTATAACTAGTGTCACAGGAATGGTTAAAACATAGACAGTAAGAAGAGTCAGTTTTCTTGTACTTAAGTCGGCATTGTGCCTTTTGTATTTAATTCCTATGCAATTTCTGTGTTTCATCGTCAATAAGAAGGTCCAAGTGATACAGTAAACCAGAAGTGAAGCATCGGAATCTACAACTAGTGCCACAGGAATGGTTCAAAACATAGTGAGTAAGAAGAGTCAGTCTTCTTACAATTAAGTCGCCATTGTGCCTTTTGTATTTAATTCAGTCGCAATTTCTATGTTTCATCGGCAATAAGGTCAGAGGGATACAGTAAACCTGAAGTGAAGCATCGGAATCTATAACTAGTGTCACAGGAATGGTGCAAAACATAGACAGTAGGAAGAGTCGGTCTTCTTGTTCTTAAGTCGGCATTGTGCCTTTTGAATTTAATTCCCATGCAATTTCTGTGTTTCATAGTCAATAAGAAGGTCAGAGGGATACAGTAAACCTGAAGTGAAGCATCGGAATCCAAAACTAGTGTCACAGGAATGTTTCAAAACATAGACAGTAGGAAGAGTCAGTCTTCTTGTACTTAAGTCGGCATTGTGCCTTTTGCATTTAATTCCGATGCAATTTCTGTGTTTCATCGTCAATAAGAACTTCCAAGGTATACAGTAAACCTCAAGTGCGCATCGGAATCTATAACTAGTGTCACAGGAATGGTTCAAAACATAGGCAGTAAGAAGAGTCAGTCTTCTTGTACTTAAGTCGGCATTGTGCATTTTCTACTTAATTCCAATGCGATTTCTGTGTTTCATCGTCAATAAGAAGGTCCAAGGGATACAGTAAACCTGGAGTGAAGTATCGGAATCTATAACTAGTGTCACAGGAATTGTTCAAAACATAGACGGTAAGAAGAGTCAGTCTTCTTGTACTTAAGTCGACATTGTGCCTTTTCTATTTAATTCCGATGCAATGTCTGTGTTTCATCGTCAATAAAAAGTTCCGAGGGATACTGTAAACCTGAAGTGAAGCATCGGAATCTATAACTAGTGTCACAGGAATGGTTCAAAACATGGTCAGTAAGAAGAGTCAGCCTTCTTGTACTTAAGTCGGCATTGTGCCTTTTCTACTTAATTAAGATGCAATGTCTGTGTTTCATCGTCAGTAACAAGGTCCAAGGGATACAGTGAACCTGGTGTGAAGCATCGGAATACATAACTAGTGTCAATGGAATGGGTCAAAACATAGACAGTAAGAAGAGTCAGTCTTCTTGTACTTAAGTCGGCATTATGCCTTTTGTATTTAATTCCGATGCCATTTCTGTGTTTCATCGTCAATAAGAAAGTCAGAGGGATACAGTAAACCTGAAGTGAAGCATCGGAATCTATTGCTAGTGTCACAGGAATGGTTCAAATCTGAGTCAGTAAGAAGAGTCAGTCTTCTTGTCCTTAAGTCGGCATTGTGCCTTCTGTATTTAATTTCGATGAAATTTCTGTGTTTCATCGTCAATATGAAGGTCAGAGGGATACAGTAAACCTGAAGTGAAGCAACGGAATCCACAACTAGTGTCACAGGAATGGTTCAAAACATAGACAGTAGGAAGAATCAGCCTTCTTGTACTTAAGTTGGCATTGTGCCTTTTGTATTTAATTCCGATGCATTTTCTGTGTTTCATCGTCAATAAGAAGGTCCAAGGTATACAGTAAACCTGAAGTAAGGCATCGGAATCTATAACTAGTGTCACAGGAATGGTTCAAACATAGTCAGTAAGAAGAGTCAGTCTTCTTGTACTTAAACCGTCATTGTGCCTTTCGTATTTAATTCCGATGCAATTTCTGTGTTTCACCGTCAATAAGAAGGTCAGAGTGATACAGTAAACCTGAAGTGAAGCATCGGAATCTATAACTAGGTTCACAGGAATGGTTCAAACATAGACAGTAAGAAGAGCCAGTCTTCGGGTACTTAAGTCGGCATTGTCCCTTTTGTATTTAATTCCGATGCAATTTCTGTGTTTCATCGTCAATAAGAAGGTCAGAGGGATACAGTAATCCTGAAGTGAAGCATCGGAATCTATAACTAGTGTCACAGGAATGGTTCAAGACATAGTCAGTAAGAAGAGTCAGTCTTCTTGTACTTATGTCGGCATTGTGCCTTTTGTATTTAATTCCGATGCAATTTCTGTGTTTCATCGTCAATAAGAAGGTCCAAGGGATACAGTAAACCTTGATGAAGCATCGGAATCATTAACTAGTGTCACAGGAATGGTTCAAATCATAGACAGTAAGAAGAGTCAGTCTTCTTGTATTTAAGTCGGCATTGTGGCTTTTGTATTTAATTGCGATGCAATTTCTGTGTTTCATCGTCAATAAGAAGGTCAGAGGGATACAGTAAACCTGAAGTGAAGAATCGGAATCTATAACTAGAGTCACAGGAATGGTTCAAAACATAGTCAGTAAGAAGAGTCAGTCTTCTTGTCCTTAAGTCGGCATTGTGCCTTTTGAATTTAATTCCGAAGTAATTTCTGTGTTTCATCGGCAATAAGGTCAGAGGGATACAGTAAACCTGAAGTGAAGCATCGGAATCTATAACTAGTGTCACAGGTGATACAGGTCCAAGATTCAAAACATAGACAGTACGAAGAGTCAGTCTTCTTGTACTTATGTCGGCATTGTGCCTTTTGTACTTATTTCCGATGCAATTTCTGTGTTTCATTGTCAATTAGAAGGTTAGAGTGATACAGTAAACCTGTAGTGAAGCATCGGAATCCAAATCTAGTGTCGCAGGAATGGTTCAAAAAATAGACAGTAGGAAGAGTCAGTCTTCTTGTACTTAAGTCGGCATTGGGCCTTTTGTTTTTAATTCCGATGAAATTTCTGTGTTTCATCGTCAATAAGAAGGTCCAAGGGAAACAGTAAACCTGAAGTGAAGCATCGCAATCTATAACCAGTGTCACAGGAATGGTTCAAAACATAGTCAGTATGAACAGTCAGTCTTATTGTCATTAAGTCGGCATTGTGCCTTTTGTATTTCATTCCGATGCAATTTCTGTGTTTCATCGTCAATAAGAAGGTCCAAGGGATACAGTAAACTAGAAGTGCAGCATCGGACTCTATAACTAGTGTCACAGAAATCGTTCAAAACATAGACAGTAGGAAGAGTCAGTCTTCTTGTACTTGAGTCGGCATTGGGCCTTTTGTTTTTAATTCCGATGCAATTTCTGTGTTTCGTCGTCAATAAGAAGGTCCAAGGGAAACAGTAAACCTGAAGTGAAGCATCGCAATCTATAACCAGTGTCACAGGAATGGTTCAAACATAGTCAGTAAGAAGAGACAGTCTTCTTGTCCTTAAGCGCCATTGTGCCTTTTGTATTTAATTCCGATGCAATTTCGGAGTTTCATCGGCAATAAGGTCAGAGGGATACAGTAAACCTGAAGTGAAGCATCGGAATCTATAACTAGTGTCACAGGAATGGTTCAAAACATAGACAATGCGAAGAGTCAGTCTTCTTATACTTAAGTCGGCATTGTGCCTTTTGTATTTAATTCCCATACAATTTCTGTGTTTCATTGTCAATAAGAAGGTCAGAGGGATACAGTAAACCTGAAGTGAAGCATCGGAATCCAAAACTAGTGTCACAGGAATGGTTCAAAACATAGACAGTAGGAAGAGTCAGTCTTGTTGTACTTAAGTCGGCATTGTGCCTTTTGTATTTAATTCCGATGCAATTTCTGTGTTTCATCGTCAATAAGAATGTCCAAGGGATACAGTAAACCTGAAGTGAAGCATCGGAATCCATAACTAGTGTCACAGGTATGGTTCAAAACATAGCCAGTATGAACAGTCAGTCTTCTTGTCCTTAAGTCGGCATTGTGCCTTTTGTATTTAATTCCGATGCAATTTCTGTGTATCATCGTCAATAAGAAGGTCCAAGGTATACAGTAAACCTGAAGTGAAGCATCGGAATCTATAACTAGTGTCACAGGAATGGTTCAAAACATAGTCAGTAAAAGAGTCAGTCTTCTTGTCCTTAAGTCGGCGTTGTGCCTTTTGTATTTAATTCCGATGCAATTTCTGAGTTTCATCGTCAATAAGAAGGTCAGAGGGATACAGTAAACCTGAAGTGAAGCATCGGAATCTATAACTAGTGTCACAGGAATGGTTCAAAACATAGTCAGTAAAAGAGTCAGTCTTCTTGTCCTTAAGTCGGCATTGTGCCTTTTGTATTTAATTCGGATGCAATTTCTGTGTTTCATCGTCAATAAGAAGGGCCATGGGATATAGTAAACCTGGAGTGAAGCATCGGAATCTATAACTAGTGTCACAGGAATGGTTCATAACATAGACAGTAAGAAGAGTCAGTCTACTGAAGTCGGCATTGTGCCTCTTGTATTTAATTCCGATGCAATTTCTGTGTTTCATCAGCAATAAGAATGTCCAAGGGATACAGTAAAAATGAAGTGAAGCATCGGAATCTATAACTAGTGTCACAGGAATGGTTCAAATCATTGTCAGTAAGAAGAGTCGGTCTTCATGTACTTAAGTCGGCATTGTGCCTTTTGTATATAATTCAGATGCAATTTCTGTGTTGCATCGTCTATAAGAAGGTCCAAGGGATACACTAAACCTGAAGTGAAGCATCTGAATCTAAAACTAGTGCCACAGGAATGGCTCAAAACATAGACAGTAAGAAGAGTCAGTCTTCTTGTACTTTAGTCGGCATTGTGCCTTTTCTATTTAATTCCGATGCAATCTCTGTGTTTCATCGTCAAAAAGAAGGTCACAGGGATACAGTAAACCTGAAGTGAAGCATCGGCATCAATAACTAGTGTCACAGGAATGGTTCAAACATAGACAGTAAGAAGAATCAGTTTTCTTGTACTTAAGTCGTCATTGTGCCTTTTTTATTTAATTCCGATGCAATTTCTGTGTTTTATCGTCAATAAGAAGGTCCAAGGTATACAGTAAACCTGAAGTGAAGCATCGGAATCTACAACTAGTGCCACAGGAATGGTTCAAAACATAGTCAGTAAGAAGAGTCAGTCTTCTTACAATTAAGTCGCCATTGTGCCTATTGTATTTAATTCAGTCGCAATTTCTGTGTTTCATCGGCAATAAGGTCAGAGGGATACAGTAAACCTGAAGTGAAGCATCGGAATCTATAACTAGTGTCACAGGAATGGTTCAAAACATAGACAGTAGGAAGAGTCGGTCTTCTTGTACTTAACTCGGCATTGTGCCTTTTGAATTTAATTCCCATGCAATTTCTGTGTATCATTGTCAATAAGAAGGTCAGAGGGATACAGTAAACCTGAAGTGAAGCATCGGAATCCAAAACTAGTGTCACAGGAATGTTTCAAAGCATAGACAGTAGGAAGAGTCAGTCTTCTTGTACTTAAGTCGGCATTGTGCCTTTTGCATTTAATTCCGATGCAATTTCTGTGTTTCATCGTCAATAAAAACTTCCAAGGTATACAGTAAACCTCAAGTGTAGCATCGGAATCTATAACTAGTGTCACAGGAATGGTTCAAATCATAGGCAGTAAGAAGAGTCAGTCTTCTTGTTCTTAAGTCGGCATTGTGCATTTTCTATTTAATTCCAATCCGATTTCTGTGTTTCATCGTCAATAAAAAGTTCCGAGGGATACTGTAAACCTGAAGTGAAGCATCGGAATCTATAACTAGTGTCACAGGAATGGTTCAAAACATGGTCAGTAAGAAGAGTCAGCCTTCTTGTACTTAAGTCGGCATTGTGCCTTTTCTACTTAATTAAGATGCAATTTCTGTGATTCATCGTCAGTAACAAGGTCCAAGGGATACAGTGAACCTGGAGTGAAGCATCGGAATACATAACTAGTGTCAATGGAATGGGTCAAAACATAGACAGTAAGAAGAGTCAGTCTTCTTGTACTTAAGTCGGCATTATGCCTTTTGTATTTAATTCCGATGCCATTTCTGTGTTTCATCGTCAATAAGAAAGTCAGAGGGATACAGTAAACCTGAAGTGAAGCATCGGAATCTATTGCTAGTGTCACAGGAATGGTTCAAAACTGAGTCAGTAAGAAGAGTCAGTCTTCTTGTCCTTAAGTCGGCATTGTGCCTTCTGTATTTAATTTCGATGAAATTTCTGTGTTTCATCGTGAATAAGAAGGTCAGAGGGATACAGTAAACCTGAAGTGAAGAATCGGAATCTATAACTAGAGTCACAGGAATGTTTCAAAACATAGTCAGTAAGAAGAGTCAGTCTTCTTGTCCTTAAGTCGGCATTGTGCCTTTTGAATTTAATTCCGAAGTAATTTCTGTGTTTCATCGGCAATAAGGTCAGAGGGATACAGTAAACCTGAAGTGAAGCATCGGAATCTATAACTAGTGTCACAGGTGATACAGGTCCAAGATTCAAAACATAGACAGTACGAAGAGTCAGTCTTCTTGTACTTATGTCGGCATTGTGCCTTTTGTACTTATTTCCGATGCAATTTCTGTGTTTCATTGTCAATTAGAAGGTTAGAGTGATACAGTAAACCTGTAGTGAAGCATCGGAATCCAAATCTAGTGTCGCAGGAATGGTTCAAAAAATAGACAGTAGGAAGAGTCAGTCTTCTTGTACTTAAGTCGGCATTGGGCCTTTTGTTTTTAATTCCGATGAAATTTCTGTGTTTCATCGTCAATAAGAAGGTCCAAGGGAAACAGTAAACCTGAAGTGAAGCATCGCAATCTATAACCAGTGTCACAGGAATGGTTCAAAACATAGTCAGTATGAACAGTCAGTCTTCTTGTCATTAAGTCGGCATTGTGCCTTTTGTATTTCATTCCGATGCAATTTCTGTGTTTCATCGTCAATAAGAAGGTCCAAGGGATACAGTAAACTTGAAGTGCAGCATCGGACTCTATAACTAGTGTCACAGAAATCGTTCAAAACATAGACAGTAGGAAGAGTCAGTCTTCTTGTACTTAAGTCGGCATTGGGCCTTTTGTTTTTAATTCCGATGCAATTTCTGTGTTTCGTCGTCAATAAGAAGGTCCAAGGGAAACAGTAAACCTGAAGTGAAGCATCGCAATCTATAACCAGTGTCACAGGAATGGTTCAAACATAGTCAGTAAGAAGAGACAGTCTTCTTGTCCTTAAGCGCCATTGTGCCTTTTGTATTTAATTCCGATGCAATTTCGGAGTTTCATCGGCAATAAGGTCAGAGGGATACAGTAAACCTGAAGTGAAGCATCGGAATCTATAACTAGTGTCACAGGAATGGTTCAAAACATAGACAATGCGAAGAGTCAGTCTTCTTATACTTAAGTCGGCATTGTGCCTTTTGTATTTAATTCCCATACAATTTCTGTGTTTCATTGTCAATAAGAAGGTCAGAGGGATACAGTAAACCTGAAGTGAAGCATCGGAATCCTAAACTAGTGTCACAGGAATGGTTCAAAACATAGACAGTAGGAAGAGTCAGTCTTCTTGTACTTAAGTCGGCATTGTGCCTTTTGTATTTAATTCCGATGCAATTTCTGTGTTTCATCGTCAATAAGAATGTCCAAGGGATACAGTAAACCTGAAGTGAAGCATCGGAATCCATAACTAGTGTCACAGGTATGGTTCAAAACATAGCCAGTATGAACAGTCAGTCTTTTTGTCCTTAAGTCGGCATTGTGCCTTTTGTATTTAATTCCGATGCAATTTCTGTGTTTCATCGTCAATAAGAAGGTCCAAGGTATACAGTAAACCTGAAGTGAAGCATCGGAATCTATAACTAGTGTCACAGGAATGGTTCAAAACATAGTCAGTAAAAGAGTCAGTCTTCTTGTCCTTAAGTCGGCGTTGTGCCTTTTGTATTTAATTCCGATGCAATTTCTGAGTTTCATCGTCAATAAGAAGGTCAGAGGGATACAGTAAACCTGAAGTGAAGCATCGGAATCTATAACTAGTGTCACAGGAATGGTTCAAAACATAGTCAGTAAAAGAGTCAGTCTTCTTGTCCTTAAGTCGGCATTGTGCCTTTTGTATTTAATTCGGATGCAATTTCTGTGTTTCATCGTCAATAAGAAGGGCCATGGGATATAGTAAACCTGGAGTGAAGCATCGGAATCTATAACTAGTGTCACAGGAATGGTTCATAACATAGACAGTAAGAAGAGTCAGTCTACTGAAGTCGGCATTGTGCCTCTTGTATTTAATTCCGATGCAATTTCTGTGTTTCATCAGCAATAAGAATGTCCAAGGGATACAGTAAAAATGAAGTGAAGCATCGGAATCTATAACTAGTGTCACAGGAATGGTTCAAATCGTTGTCAGTAAGAAGAGTCGGTCTTCATGTACTTAAGTCGGCATTGTGCCTTTTGTATATAATTCCGATGCAATTTCTGTGTTGCATCGTCTATAAGAAGGTCCAAGGGATACACTAAACCTGAAGTGAAGCATCTGAATCTAAAACTAGTGCCACAGGAATGGTTCAAAACATAGACAGTAGGAAGAGTCGGTCTTCTTGTGCTTAAGTCGGCATTGTGCCTTTTCTATTTAATTCCGATGCAATCTCTGTGTTTCATCGTCAAAAAGAAGGTCACAGGGATACAGTAAACCTGAAGTGAAGCATCGGCATCTATAACTAGTGTCACAGGAATGGTTCAAACATAGTCAGTAAGAAGAATCAGTTTTCTTGTACTTAAGTCGTCATTGTGCCTTATTTATGTAATTCCGATGCAATTTCTGTGTTTCATCGTCAATAAGAAGGTCCAAGGGATACAGTAAACCTGAAGTGAAGCATCGGAATCTACAACTAGTGCCACAGGAATGGTTCAAAACATAGTCAGTAAGAAGAGTCAGTCTTCTTACAATTAAGTCGCCATTGTGCCTATTGTATTTAATTCAGTCGCAATTTCTGTGTTTCATCGGCAATAAGGTCAGAGGGATACAGTAAACCTGAAGTGAAGCATCGGAATCTATAACTAGTGTCACAGGAATGGTTCAAAACATAGACAGTAGGAAGAGTCGGTCTTCTTGTACTTAAGTCGGCATTGTGCCTTTTGAATTTAATTCCCATGCAATTTCTGTGTATCATTGTCAATAAGAAGGTCAGAGGGATACAGTAAACCTGAAGTGAAGCATCGGAATCCAAAACTAGTGTCACAGGAATGTTTCAAAACATAGACAGTAGGAAGAGTCAGTCTTCTTGTACTTAAGTCGGCATTGTGCCTTTTGCATTTAATTCCGATGCAATTTCTGTGTTTCATCGTCAATAAAAACTTCCAAGGTATACAGTAAACCTCAAGTGTAGCATCGGAATCTATAACTAGTGTCACAGGAATGGTTCAAAACATAGGCAGTAAGAAGAGTCAGTCTTCTTGTTCTTAAGTCGGCATTGTGCATTTTCTATTTAATTCCAATCCGATTTCTGTGTTTCACCGTCAATAAAAAGTTCCGAGGGATACTGTAAACCTGAAGTGAAGCATCGGAATCTATAACTAGTGTCACAGGAATGGTTCAAAACATGGTCAGTAAGAAGAGTCAGCCTTCTTGTACTTAAGTCGGCATTGTGCCTTTTCTACTTAATTAAGATGCAATTTCTGTGTTTCATCGTCAGTAACAAGGTCCAAGGGATACAGTGAACCTGGAGTGAAGCATCGGAATACATAACTAGTGTCAATGGAATGCGTCAATACATAGACAGTAAGAAGAGTCAGTCATCTTGCACTTAAGTCGGCATTATGCCTTTTGTATTTAATTCCGATGCAATTTCTGTGTTTCATCGTCAATAAGAAAGTCAGAGGGATACAGTAAACCTGAAGTGAAGCATCGGAATCTATTGCTAGTGTCACAGGAATGGTTCAAAACTGAGTCAGTAAGAAGAGTCAGTCATCTTGTCCTTAAGTCGGCATTGTGCCTTCTGTATTTAATTCCGATGAAATTTCTGTGTTTCATCGTCAATAAGTAGGTCAGAGGGATACAGTAAACCTGAAGTGAAGCATCGGAATCCACAACTAGTGTCACAGGAATGGTTCAAAACATAGACAGTAGGAAGAATCAGCCTTCTTGTACTTAAGTTGGCATTGTGCCTTTTGTATTTAATTCCGATGCATTTTCTGTGTTTCATCGTCAATAAGAAGGTCCAAGGTATACAGTAAACCTGAAGTAGGCATCGGAATCTATAACTAGTGTCACAGGAATGGTTCAAACATAGTCAGTAAGAAGAGTCAGTTTTCTTGTACTTAAGTCGTCATTGTGCCTTTTGTATTTAATTCCGATGCAATTTCTGTGTTTCATCGTCAATAAGAAGGTCAGAGGAATACAGTAAACCTGAAGTGAAGCATCGGAATCTATAACTAGTGTCACAGGAATGGTTCAAGACATAGTCAGTAAGAAGAGTCAGTCTTCTTGTACTTATGTCGGCATTGTGCATTTTGTATTTAATTCCGATGAAATTTCTGTGTTTCATCGTCAATGAGAAGGTCCAAGGGATACAGTCAACCTTGAATGAAGCATCGGAATCATTAACTAGTGTCACAGGAATGTTTCAAATCATAGACAGTAAGAAGAATCAGTCTTCTTGTATTTAAGTAGGCATTGTGGCTTTTGTATTTAATTGCGATGCAATTTCTGTGTTTCATCGTCAATAAGAAGGTCAGAGGGATACAGTAAACCTGAAGTGAAGAATCGGAATCTATAACTAGAGTCACAGGAATGGTTCAAAACATAGTCAGTAAGAAGAGTCAGTCTGCTTGTTCTTAAGTCGGCAGTGTGCCTTTTGAATTTAATTCCGAAGCAATTTCTGTGTTTCATCGGCAATAAGGTCAGAGGGATACAGTGAACCTGAAGTGAAGCATCGGAATCTATAACTAGTGTCACAGGTGATACAGGTCCAAGATTCAAAACATAGACACTACGAAGAGTCAGTCTTCTTGTACTTATGTCGGCATTGTGCCTTTTGTACTTATTTCCGATGCAATTTCTGTGTTTCATTGTCAATTAGAAGGTCAGAGTGATACAGTAAACCTGAAGTGAAGCATCGGAATCCAAAACTAGTGTCGCAGGAATGGTTCAAAAAATAGACAGTAGGAAGAGTCAGTCTTCTTGTACTTAAGTCGGCATTGGGCCTTTTGTTTTTAATTCCGATGCAATTTCTGTGTTTCATCGTCAATAAGAAGGTCCAAGGGAAACAGTAAACCTGAAGTGAAGCATCGCAATCTATAACCAGTGTCACAGGAATGGTTCAAAACATAGTTAGTATGAACAGTCAGTCTTCTTGTCATTAAGTCGGCATTGTGCCTTTTGTATTTAATTCCGATGCAATTTCTGTGTTTCATCGTCAATAAGAAGGTCCAAGGGATACAGTAAACCTGAAGTGCAGCATCGGACTCTATAACTAGTGTCACAGAAATCGTTCAAAACATAGACAGTAGGAAGAGTCAGTCTTCTTGCACTTAAGTCGGCATTGTGCCTTTTGTATATAATTCCGATGCAATTTCTGTGTTGCATCGTCTATAAGAAGGTCCAAGGGATACACTAAACCTGAAGTTAAGCATCTGAATCTAAAACTAGTGCCACAGGAATGGCTCAAAACATAGACAGTAAGAAGAGTCAGTCTTCTTGTACTTTAGTCGGCATTGTGCCTTTTCTATTTAATTCCGATGCAATCTCTGTGTTTCATCGTCAAAAAGAAGGTCACAGGGATACAGTAAACCTGAAGTGAAGCATCGGCATCTATAACTAGTGTCACAGAAATGGTTCAAACATAGACAGTAAGAAGAATCAGTTTTCTTGTACTTAAGTCGTCATTGTGCCTTTTTTATTTAATTCCGATGCAATTTCTGTGTTTCATCGTCAATAAGAAGGTCCAAGGGATACAGTAAACCTGAAGTGAAGCATCGGAATCTACAACTAGTGCCACAGGAATGGTTCAAAACATAGTCAGTAAGAAGAGTCAGTCTTCTTACAATTAAGTCGCCATTGTGCCTATTGTATTTAATTCAGTCGCAATTTCTGTGTTTCATCGGCAAAAGGTCAGAGGGATACAGTAAACCTGAAGTGAAGCATCGGAATCCAAAACTAGTGTAACAGGAATGTTTCAAAACATAGACAGTAGGAAGAGTCAGTCTTCTTGTACTTAAGTCGGCATTGTGCCTTTTGCATTTAATTCCGATGCAATTTCTGTGTTTCATCGTCAATAAAAACTTCCAAGGTATACAGTAAACCTCAAGTGTAGCATAGGAATCTATAACTAGTGTCACAGGAATGGTTCAAAACATAGGCAGTAAGAAGAGTCAGTCTTCTTGTACTTAAGTCGGCATTGTGCATTTTCTATTTAATTCCAATCCGATTTCTGTGTTTCATCGTCAATAAAAAGTTCCGAGGGATACTGTAAACCTGAAGTGAAGCATCGGAATCTATAACTAGTGTCACAGGAATGGTTCAAAACATGGTCAGTAAGAAGAGTCAGCCTTCTTGTACTTAAGTCGGCATTGTGCCTTTTCTACTTAATTAAGATGCAATTTCTGTGTTTCATCGTCAGTAACAAGGTCCAAGGGATACAGTGAACCTGGAGTGAAGCATCGCAATACATAACTAGTGTCAATGGAATGCGTCAATACATAGACATTAAGAAGAGTCAGTCATCTTGCACTTAAGTCGGCATTATGCCTTTTGTATTTAATTCCGATGCAATTTCTGTGTTTCATCGTCAATAAGAAAGGCATAGGGATACAGTAAACCTGAAGAGAAGCATCGGAATCTATTGCTAGTGTCACAGGAATGGTTCAAAACTGAGTCAGTAAGAAGAGTCAGTCATCTTGTCCTTAAGTCGGCATTGTGCCATCTGTATTTAATTCCGATGAAATTTCTGTGTTTCATCGTCAATAAGTAGGTCAGAGGGATACAGTAAACCTGAAGTGAAGCATCGGAATCTATAACTAGTGTCACAGGAATGGTTCAAGACATAGTCAGTAAGAAGAGTCAGTCTTCTTGTACTTAAGTCGTCATTGTGCCTTTTGTATTTAATTCCGATGCAATTTCTGTGTTTCACCGTCAATAAGAAGGTCAGAGGGATACAGTAAACCTGAAGTGAAGCATCGGAATCTATAACTAGGTTCACAGGAATGGTTCAAACATAGACAGTAAGAAGAGTCAGTCTTCGGGTACTTAAGTCGGCATTGTGCCTTTTGTATTTAATTCCGATGCAATTTCTGTGTTTCACCGTCAATAAGAAGGTCAGAGGGATACAGTAAACCTGAAGTGAAGCATCGGAATCTATAACTAGGTTCACAGGAATGGTTCAAACATAGACAGTAAGAAGAGCCAGTCTTCGGGTACTTAAGTCGGCATTGTCCCTTTTGTATTTAATTCCGATGCAATTTCTGTGTTTCATCGTCAATAAGAAGGTCAGAGGAATACAGTAAACCTGAAGTGAAGCATCGGAATCTATAACTAGTGTCACAGGAATGGTTCAAGACATAGTCAGTAAGAAGAGTCAGTCTTCTTGTACTTATGTCGGCATTGTGCATTTTGTATTTAATTCCGATGAAATTTCTGTGTTTCATCGTCAATGAGAAGGTCCAAGGGATACAGTAAACCTTGAATGAAGCATCGGAACCATTAACTAGTGTCACAGGAATGTTTCAAATCATAGACAGTAAGAAGAATCAGTCTTCTTGTATTTAAGTCGGCATTGTGGCATTTGTATTTAATTGCGATGCAATTTCTGTGTTTCATCGTCAATAAGAAGGTCAGAGGGATACAGTAAACCTGAAGTGAAGAATCGGAATCTATAACTAGAGTCACAGGAATGGTTCAAAACATAGTCAGTAAGAAGAGTCAGTCTTCTTGTTCTTAAGTCGGCATTGTGCCTTTTGAATTTAATTCCGAAGCAATTTCTGTGTTTCATCGGCAATAAGGTCAGAGGGATACAGTAAACCTGAAGTGAAGCATCGGAATCTATAACTAGTGTCACAGGTGATACAGGTCCAAGATTCAAAACATAGACACTACGAAGAGTCAGTCTTCTTGTACTTATGTCGGCATTGTGCCTTTTGTACTTATTTCCGATGCAATTTCTGTGTTTCATTGTCAATTAGAAGGTCAGAGTGATATAGTAAACCTGAAGTGAAGCATCGGAATCCAAAACTAGTGTCGCAGGAATGGTTCAAAAAATAGACAGTAGGAAGAGTCAGTCTTCTTGTACTTAAGTCGGCATTGGGCCTTTTGTTTTTAATTCCGATGCAATTTCTGTGTTTCATCGTCAATAAGAAGGTCCAAGGGAAACAGTAAACCTGAAGTGAAGCATCGCAATCTATAACCAGTGTCACAGGAATGGTTCAAAACATAGTTAGTATGAACAGTCAGTCTTCTTGTCATTAAGTCGGCATTGTGCCTTTTGTATTTAATTCCGATGCAATTTCTGTGTTTCATCGTCAATAAGAAGGTCCAAGGGATACAGTAAACCTGAAGTGCAGCATCGGACTCTATAACTAGTGTCACAGAAATCGTTCAAAACATAGACAGTAGGAAGAGTCAGTCTTCTTGCACTTAAGTCGGCATTGGGCCTTTTGTTTTTAATTCCGATGCAATTTCTGTGTTTCATCGTCAATAAGAAGGTCCAAGGGAAACAGTAAACCTGAAGTGAAGCATCGCAATCTATAACCAGTGTCACAGGAATGGTTCAAACATAGTCAGTAAGAAGAGACAGTCTTCTTGTCCTTAAGCGCCATTGTGCCTTTTGTATTTAATTCCGATGCAATTTCGGAGTTTCATCGGCAATAGGGTCACAGGGATACAGTAAACCTGAAGTGAAGCATCGGAATCTATAACTAGTGTCACAGGAATGGTTCAAAACATAGACAATGGGAAGAGTCAGTCTTCTTATACTTAAGTCGGCATTGTGCCTTTTGTATTTAATTCCCATGCAATTTCTGTGTTTCATTGTCAATAAGAAGGTCAGAGGGATACAGTAAACCTGAAGTGAAGCATCGGAATCCAAAACTAGTGTCACAGGAATGGTTCAAAACATAGACAGTAGGAAGAGTCAGTCTTCTTGTACTTAAGTCGGCATTGTGCCTTTTGTATTTAATTCCCATGCAATTTCTGTGTTTCATTGTCAATAAGAAGGTCAGAGGGATACAGTAAACCTGAAGTGAAGCATCGGAATCCAAAACTAGTGTCACAGGAATGGTTCACAACATAGACAGTAGGAAGAGTCAGTCTTCTTGTACTTAAGTCGGCATTGTGCCTTTTGTATTTAATTCCGATGCAATTTCTGTGTTTCATCGTCAATAAGAAGGTCCAAGGGATACAGTAAACCTGAAGTAAAGCATCAGAATCCATAACTAGTTTCAATGGAATGGGTCAAAATATAGACAGTAGCAAGAATCAGCCTTCTTGTACTTAAGTCGGCATTGTGCCTTTTGTATTTAATTCCGATGCATTTTCTGTGTTTAATCGCCAATAAGAAGGTCCAAGGTATACAGTAAACCTGAAGTAAAGCATCGGAATCTATAACTAGTGTCACAGGAATGGTTCAAACATAGTCAGTAAGAAGAGTCAGTCTTTTTGTACTTAAGTCGGCATTGTGACTTTCGTATTTAATTCCGATGCAATTTCTGTGTTTCACCGTCAATAAGAAGGTCAGAGGGATACAGTAAACCTGAAGTGAAGCATCGGAATCTATCACTAGTGTCACAGGAATGGTTCAAACATAGACAGTAAGAAGAGTCAGTCTTCGCGTACTTAAGTCGGCATTGTCCCTTTTGTATTTAATTCCGATGCAATTACTGTGTTTCATCGTCAATAAGAAGGTCAGAGGGATAAAGTAAACCTGAAGTGAAGCATCGGAATCTATAACTAGTGTCACAGGAATGGTTCAAGACAAAGTCAGTAAGAAGAGTCAGTCTTCTTGTACATAAGTCGGCATTGTGTCTTTCGTATTTCATTCCGATGCAATTTCTGTGTTTCATCGTCAATAAGAAGGTCCAAGGGATACAGTAAACCTGGAGTGAAGCATCGGAATCTATAACTAGTGTCACAAGAATGGTACAATACATAGACAGTAGGAAGAGTCAGTCTTCTTGTACTTAAGTCGGCATTGTGCCTTTTCTATTTAATTCCGATGCAATTTCTGTGTTTCATCGTCAATAAGAAGGTCTAAGTGATACAGTAAACCTGCAGTGAAGCATCGGAATCTACAACTAGTGCCACAGGAATGGTTCAAAACATAGACAGTAATAAGAGTCAGTCTTCTTATCCTTAAGTCGGCATTGTGCCTCATGTATTTAATTCAGATGCAATTTCTGTGTTTCATCGTCAATAAGAACGTCCAAGGGATACAGTAAAACTGAAGTGCAGCATCGGACTCTATAACTAGTGTCACAGAAATGGTTCAAAACGTAGACAGTAGGAAGAGTCAGTCTTCTTGTACTTAAGTCGGCATTGTGCCTTTTGTTTTTAATTCCGATGCAATTTCTGTGTTTCATTCGCAATAAGAAGGTCCAAGGGAAACAGTAAACCTGAAGTGAAGCATCGCAATCTATAACTAGTGTCACAGGAATGGTTCAAAACATAGTCAGTAAGAAGAGACAGTCTTCTTGTCTTTAAGTCGCCATTGTGCCTTTTGTATTTAATTCCGAAGCAATTTCTGTGTTTCATCGGCAATAAGGTCAGAGGGATACAGTAAACCTGAAGTGAAGCATCGGAATCTATAACTAGTGTCACAGGAATGGTTCAAAGCATAGTCAGTATGAACAGTCAGTCTTCTTGTCGTTAAGTCGCCATTGTGCCTTTTGTATTTAATTCCGATACAATTTCTGTGTTTCATCGGCAATAAGGTCAGAGGGATACAGTAAACCTGAAGTGAAACATCGGAATCCAAAACTAGTGTCGCAGGAATGGTTCAAAACATAGGCAGTAGGAAGAGTCAGTCTTCTTGTACTTAAATTGACATTGTGTCTTTTCTATTTAATTCCGATGCAATTTCTGTGTTTCATCGTCAATAAGAATGTCCAAGGTATAAAGTAAACCTGAAGTAAAGCGTCGGAATCTATAACTAGTCTCACAGCAATGGTTCAAACTATAATCACTAAGAAGAGTCAGTCTTCTTGTACTTAAGTCGGCATTGTGCTTTTTCTATTTAATTCCGATGCAATTTCTGTGTTTCATCGTCAATAAGAAGGTCCAAGGGATACAGTACACCAGGAGTGAAGCATCGGAATCTATAACTAGTGTCAATGGAATGGTTCAATGCATAGACAGTAAGAAGAGTCAGTCTTCTTGTACTTAAGTCGGCATTGTGCATTTTGTATTTAATTGCGATGCAATTTCTGAGTATCATCGTCAATAAGAAAGTCAGAGGGATACAGTAAACCTGAAGTGAAGCATCGGAATCTATAACTAGTGTCACAGGAATGGTTAAAAACATAGTCAGTAAGAAGTCAGTCTTCTTGTACTTAAGTCGGCATTGTGCTTTTTCTATTTAATTCCGATGCAATTTCTGTGTTTCATCGTCAATAAGAAGGTCCAAGGGATACAGTAAACCTGGAGTGAAGCATCGGAATCTATAACTAGTGGCACAGGAATGGTTCTAAACATAGACAGTAAGAAGAGTCAGTCTTCTTGTACATAAGCCGGCATTGTGCCTTTTCTATTTAATTCCGATGCAATTTCTGTGTTTCATCGTCAATAAGAAGGTCCAAGGGATATAGTAGACCTGGAGTGATGCATCGGAATCTATAACTAGTGTCAATGGAATGATTCAATTCATAGACAGTAAGAAGAGTCAGTCTTCTTGTACTTAAGTCGGCATTGTGCCTTTTGTATTTAATTCCGACGCAATTTCTGAGTTTCATCGTCAATAAGAAGGTCAGAGGGATACAGTAAACCTAAAGTGAAGCATCGGAATCTATAACTAGTGTCACAGGAATGGTTAAAAACATAGTCAGTAAGAAGTCAGTCTTCTTGTACTTAAGTCGGCATTGTGCCTTTTCAATTTAATTCCCATACAATTTCTGTGTTTCATCGTCAATAAGAAGGTCCAAGGGATACAGTAAACCAGGAGTGAAGCATCGGAATCTATAACTAGTGTCAATGGAATGGTTCAATGCATAGACAGTAAGAAGAGTCAGTCTTCTTGTACTTAAGTCGGCATTGTGCAATTTGTATTTAATTGCGATGCAATTTCTGAGTATCATCGTCAATAAGAAAGTCAGAGGGATACAGTAAACCTGAGGTGAAGCATCGGAATCTATAATTAGTGTCACAGCAATGGTTCAAAACATAGTCAGTAAAAGAGTCAGTCTTCTTGTCCTTAAGTCAGCATTGTGCCATTTGTATATGATTCCGATGCAATTTCTGTGTTTCATCGTCTATAAGAAGGTCCAAGGGATACAGTAAACCTGAAGTGAAGCATCGGAATCTACAACTAGTGCCACAGGAATGGTTCAAAACATAGACAGTAAGAAGAGTCAGTCTTCTTGTATTTAAGTCGGCATTGTGCCTTTTCTATTTAATTCCGATGCAATCTCTGTGTTTCATCGTCAATAAGAAGGTCACAGGGATACAGTAAACCTGAAGTGAAACATCGGAATCTATAACTAGTGTCACAGGAATTGTTCAAAACATAGTCAGTAAGAAGAGTCAGTCTTTTTGTCCTTAAGTCGTCATTGTGCCTTTTGTATTTAATTACGATGCAATTTCTGTGTTTCATCGTCAATAAGAAGGTCCAGGGGATGCAGTAAACCTGGAGTGTAGCATCGGGATCCATAACTAGTGTCACTGGAATGGTTCAAAACATAGACAGTAAGAAGAGTCAGTGAACGTGTACTAAAGTTGGCAATTTGCCTTTTGTATTTAATTCCGATGCAATTTCTGTGTTTCATCGTCAATGAAAAGGTCCAAGGGATACAGTAAACCTGAAGTGAATCCTCGGAATTTAAGTGTCACAGGATCATAATCAGTAAAAGAGTCAGTCTTCTTGTCCTTAAGTCAGCATTGTGCCATTTGTATATAATTCCGATGCAATTTCTGTGTTTCATCGTCTATAAGAAGGTCCAAGGGATACAGTAAACCTGAAGTGAAGCATCGGAATCTACAACTAGTGCCACAGGAATGGTTCAATGCATAGACAGTAAGAAGAGTCAGTCTTCTTGTACTTAAGTCGGCATTGTGCATTTTGTATTTAATTGCGATGCAATTTCTGAGTATCATCGTCAATAAGAAAGTCAGAGGGATACAGTAAACCTGAGGTGAAGCATCGGAATCTATAATTAGTGTCACAGCAATGGTTCAAAACATAGTCAGTAAAAGAGTCAGTCTTCTTGTCCTTAAGTCAGCATTGTGCCATTTGTATATAATTCCGATGCAATTTCTGTGTTTCATCGTCAATAAGAAGGTCCAAGGGATACAGTAGACCTGGAGTGATGCATCGGAATCTATAACTAGTGTCAATGGAATGGTTCAATTCATAGACAGTAAGAAGAGTCAGTCTTCTTGTACTTAAGTCGGCATTGTGCCTTTTGTATTTAATTCCGACGCAATTTCTGAGTTTCATCGTCAATAAGAAGGTCAGAGGGATACAGTAAACCTGAAGTGAAGCATCGGAATCTATAACTAGTGTCACAGGAATCGTTAAAAACATAGTCAGTAAGAAGTCAGTCTTCTTGTACTTAAGTCGGCATTGTGCCTTTTCAATTTAATTCCCATACAATTTCTGTGTTTCATCGTCAATAAGAAGGTCCAAGGGATACAGTAAACCAGGAGTGAAGCATCGGAATCTATAACTAGTGTCAATGGAATGGTTCAATGCATAGACAGTAAGAAGAGTCAGTCTTCTTGCACTTAAGTCGGCATTGTGCATTTTGTATTTAATTGCGATGCAATTTCTGAGTATCATCGTCAATAAGAAAGTCAGAGGGATACAGTAAACCTGAGGTGAAGCATCGGAATCTATAATTAGTGTCACAGCAATGGTTCAAAACATAGTCAGTAAAAGAGTCAGTCTTCTTGTCCTTAAGTCAGCATTGTGCCATTTGTATATTATTCCGATGCAATTTCTGTGTTTCATCGTCTATAAGAAGGTCCAAGGGATACAGTAAACCTGAAGTGAAGCATCGGAATCTACAACTAGTGCCACAGGAATGGTTCAAAACATAGACAGTAAGAAGAGTCAGTCTTCTTGTATTTAAGTCGGCATTGTGCCTTTTCTATTTAATTCCGATGCAAACTCTGTGTTTCATCGTCAATAAGAAGGTCACAGGGATACAGTAAACCTGAAGTGAAGCATCGGAATCTGTAACTAGTGTCACAGGAATTGTTCAAAACATAGTCAGTAAGAAGAGTCAGTCTTTTTGTCCTTAAGTCGTCATTGTGCCTTTTGTATTTAATTACGATGCAATTTCTGTGTTTCATCGTCAATAAGAAGGTCCAGGGGATGCAGTAAACCTGGAGTGTAGCATCGGGATCCATAACTAGTGTCACTGGAATGGTTCAAAACATAGACAGTAAGAAGAGTCAGTGAACGTGTACTAAAGTTGGCAATTTGCCTTTTGTATTTAATTCCGATGCAATTTCTGTGTTTCATCGTCAATGAAAAGGTCCAAGGGATACAGTAAACCTGAAGTGAATCCTCGGAATTTAAGTGTCACAGGATCATAATCAGTAAGAAGAGTCAGTCTTCTTGTACTTAAGTCGGCATTGTGCCTTTTGTATTTAAATCCGATGCTATTTCTGTGCTTCATCGTCAATAAGATGGACCAAGGGATACAGTTAACCTGGAGAGAAGCATCGGAATCTATAACTAGTGTCACAGGGATGGTTCAAAACATAGACAGCAAGAAGAGTCAGTCTTCTTGTACTTAAGTCGGCAATGTGCCTTTTGTATTTATTCCGATGCAATTTCTGTGTTTCATCGTCAATAAGTAGGTCCAAGGGACACAGTAAACCTGGAGTGAAGCATCGGAATCTATAACTACTGTCACAGGTATGGTTCAAATCATAGACAGTAAGAAGAGTCAGTCTTCTTGTACTTAAGTCGGCATTGTGCCTTTTGTATTTAAATCCGATGCAAATTCTGTGTTTCATCGTCAATAAGAAGGTCCAAGGGATATAGTAAACCTGGAGTGAAGCATCGGAGTCTATAACTAGTGTCACAGGAATGGTTCAAAACGTAGACAGGAAAAAGAGTCGGTCTTCTTGTACTTTATTCGGCATTGCGCTCTTTGTATTTATTTCCGATGCAATTTCTGTGTTTCATCGTCAATAAGAAGGTCAGAAGGATACAGTAAACCTGAAGTGAAGCATCGGAATCTATAACTAGTGTCACAGGAATGGTTCAAAACATAGTCAGTAAGAAGAGTCAGTCTTCGTGTACTAAGGTTGGCAATTTTCCTTTTGTATTTAATTCCGATGCAATTTCTGTGTTTCATCTTCAATAAGAAGGTCCAAGAGATACAGTAAACCTGGAGTGAAGCATTGGAATCTATAACTAGTTTCACAGGGACGGTTCAAATCATAGTCAGGAAGAAGAGTCAGGCTTCTTGTACTTAAGTCATCATTAAGCATTTTCTATTTAATTCTGATGCAATTTCTGTGTTTCATCGTCAATAAGAAGGTCCAAGGGATACAGTAAACCTGGAGTGAAGCATCGGAATCTATAACTAGTGTCACAGGAATGGTTCAAACCATAGACAGTAAGAAGAGTCAATCTTCTTGTACTTAAGTCGGCCTTGTGCCTTTTGTATTTCATTCCGATGCAATTTCTGTGTTTCATCGTCAATAAGAAGATCAGAGGGATACAGTAAAACTGAAGTGAAGCATCGGTATCTATAACTAGCGTCACAGGAATGGTTCAAAGCATTGACAGTAGGAAGAGTCAGTCTTCTTGTACTTAAGTCGGCATTGTGCCTTTTGTATTTTATTCCGATGCAATTTCTGAGATTCATCGTCAATAAGAAGGTCCAAGGGATACAGTAAACCTGAAGTGAAGCATCGGAATCTGTAACTAGTATCACAGGAACGGTTCAAGTCACAGTCAGTAAGAAGAGTCAGTCTTCTTGTACTTAAGTCGGCAATGTTACTTTTGTATTTAATTCCGATGCAATTTCTGTGTTTCATCGTCAATAAGAAGGTACAAGGGATACAGTAAACATGGAGTGAAGCATCGGTATCTATAACTAGTGTCACAGGAATGGTTTTAAACGTAGACAGTAGGAAGAGGCAGTCTTCTTGTACTTAAGTCGGCATTGTTCATTTTGTATTTAATTCCGATGTAATTTCTGTGTTTCATGGTCAATAAGAAGGTCCAAGGGATACAGTAGACCTGAATTGAAGCATCGGAATCTATAACTAGTGTCATAGGAATGGTTCAAAACATAGAACGTAAGAAGAGTCAGTCTTCTTGTACTTAAGTCGGCATTGTGCCTCTTGTATTTAATTCCGATGCAATTTCTGTGTTTCATCGTCAATAAGAAGGGCACAGGGATACAGTAAACCTGAAGTGAAGCATCGGATTCTATAACTACAGTCACAGGAATGGTTCAAAACATAGACAGTAAGAAGAGTCAGTCTTCTTGTACTTAAGTCGGCATTGTGCCTTTTCTATTTAAATCCGATGCAATGTCTGTGTTTCATCGTCAATAAGAAGGTCAGAGGGATACAGTAAACCTGAAGTGAAGCATCGGATTCTATAACTACAGTCACAGGAATGGTTCAAAACATAGACAGTAAGAAGAGTCAGTCTTCTTGTACTTAAGTCGGCATTGTGCCTTTACTATTTAATTCTGATGCAATTTCTGTGTTTCATCGTCAATAAGAAGGTCCAAGGGATACAGTAAACCTGGAGTGAAGCATCGGAATCTATAACTTGTGTCACAGGAATGGTTCAAATCATAGACTGAAAGAAGAGTCAGTCTTCTTGTACTTTAGTTGGCATTGTGCCTTGTTTTATTTAATTCCGATGCAATTTCTGTGTTTCATCGTCAATAAGAAGATCAGAGGGATAGAGTAAATCTATGTGAAGCATCGGAATCTATAACTAGTGTCACAGGAATGGTTCAAAACATTTTCAGTAAGAAGAGTCAGACTTCTGGTACTTAAGTCGGCATTGTGAGTTTTGTATTTAATTCCGATACAATTTCTGTGTTTCATCGTCAATTAGAAGGTCCATGGGATACAGTAAACCTGGAGTGAAGCATCGGAATCTATAACTAGTGTCACAGGGACGGTTCAAATCATAGACAGTAAGATGAGTCAGAATTTTTGTACCTAAGTCATCATTGTGCTTTTTGTATTTAATCCCGTTGCAATTTCTGTGTTTCATCGTCACTAAGAAGGTCAGAGGGATACAGTAAACCTGAAATGAACCATCGGATTCTATAACTAGTGTCACAGGAATGGTTCAAATCATAGACAGTAGGAAAAGTCAATCTACATGTACATAAGTCGGCTTTGAGCCTTTTGTATTTAATTCCGATGCAATTTCTGTGTTTCATCGTATATAAGATGGTCAGAAGGATACAGTAAACCTGATGTGAAGCATCGGAATCTATAACTAGTGTCACAGGAATGGTTCAAAACAAAGTCAGTAAGAAGAGTCAGTCTTCTTGTACTTAAGTCTGCATTGTGCTTTTGTATTTAATTCCGATGCAATTTCTATGTTTCATCGTCAATAAGAAGGTCCAAGAGATACAGTAGACCTGTATTGAAGCATCGGAATCTATAACTAGTGTCACAGGAATGGTTCAAAACATAGACAGTGAGCAGAGTCAGTCTTCTTGTACTTAAGTCGGCATTGTGCCTTTTGTATTTAATTCCGATGCAATTTCTGTGTTTCATCGTCAATAAGAAGGTCAGAGGGGTACAGTAAACCTGATGTAAAGCATCGGAGTCTATAACTAGTGTCACAGGAATGGTTCAAAACATAGTCAGTAAGAAGAGTCAGACTTCTGGTACTTAAGTCGGCATTGTGAGTTTTGTATTTAATTCCGATACAATTTCTGTGTTTCATCGTCAATAAGGAGGTCCAAGGGATACAGTAAACCTGGAGTGAAGCATCGGAATCTATAACTAGTGTCACAGGGATGGTTCAAAACATAGACAGTAAGAAGAGTCAGTCTTCTTGTACTTAAGTCGGCATTGTGCCTTTTGTATTTATTTCCGATGCAATATCTGTGTTTCATCGTCAATAAGAAGGTCAGAGGGATACAGTAATCTTGAAGTTAAGCATCGGATTCTATGACTAGTGTCACAGGAATGGTTCAAAACATAGTCAGTATGAAGACTCAGTCTTCTTGTACTTAAGTCAGTATTGTGCCTTTTGTATTTAATTCCGAAGCAATTTCTGTGTTTCAACGTTAATACGAAGGTCCAAGGGATACAGTAAACCTGAAGTGAATCATCGAAATTTATGTGTCACAGGAATGGCTCAAATCATAGTGAGTAAGAAGAGTCAGTCTTCTTGTACTTAAGTCGGCATTGTGCCTTTTGTATTTAAATCCGATGCAATTTCTATGTTTCATCGTCAATAAGAAGGACCAAGGGATACAGTTAACCTGGAGTGAAGCATCGGAATCTATAACTAGTGTCACAGGGATGGTTCAAAACATAGACAGTAAGAAGAGTAAGTCTTAAGTAGTCGGCATTGTGCCTTTTGTATTTAATTCCGATGCAATTTCTGTGTTTCATCGTCAATAAGAAGGTCCAAGGGATAAAGTAATCCTGATGTTAAGCATCGGAATCTATAACTAGTGTCACAGGGACGGTTCAAATCATAGTGAGTAAGAAGAGTCAGTCTTCTTGTACTTAAGTCGCCATTGTGCCTTTTGTATTTAAATCCGATGCAATTTCTGTGTTTCATCGTCAATAAGAAGGACCAAGGGATACAGTTAACCTGGAGTGAAGCATCGGAATCTATAACTAGTGTCACAGGGATGGTTCAAAACATAGACAGTAAGAAGAGTAAGTCTTAAGTAGTCGGCATTGTGCCTTTTGTATTTAATTCCGATGCAATTTCTGTGTTTCATCGTCAATAAGAAGGACCAAGGGATACAGTAAACCTGGAGTGAAGCATCGGAATCTATAACTAGTGTCACTGGGGCGGTTCAAATCATAGACAGTAAAATGAGTCAGTATTCTTGTACTGAAGTCGGCATTGTGCTTTTTGTATTTAATTCCGATGCAATTTCTGTGTTTCATCGTCACTAAGAAGGTCAGAGGGATACAGTAAACCTGAAATGAACCATCGGAGTCTATAACTAGTGTCACAGGAATGGTTCAAAATATAGACAGTAGGAAAAGTCAATCTACATGTACTTAAGTCGGCATTGTGCCTTTTGTATTTAATTCCGATGCAATTTCTGTGTATCATCGTCAGTAAGAAGGTTTAAGGGATACAGTAAACCTGAAGTGAAGCATCGGATTCTATAGCTAGTGTCACAAGAATAGTTCAAAACATAGTCAGGAAGAAGAGTCAGTCTTCTTGTACTTAAGTTGGCATTGTGCCTTTTGTATTTAATTCCGATGCAATTTCTGTGTTTCATCGTCAATAAGAAGGTCCAAGGGATACAGTAATCCTGAAGTTAAGCATCGGAATCTATGACTAGTGTCACAGGAATGGTTCAGAGCATAGTCAGTAAGAAGAGTCAGTCTTCTTATACTTAGGTCGTCATTGTGCCTTTTGTATTAAATTCCGATGCAATTTCAGTGTTTCATCGTCAATACGAAGGTCAGAGGGATACAGTAAACATGATGTGAAGCATCGGAATCTATAACTAGTGTCACAGGAATGGTTCAAAACATAGTCAGTATGAAGAGTCAGACTTCTGGTACTTAAGTCGGCATTGTAAGTTTCGTATTTAATTTCGATACTATCTCTGTGTTTCATCGCCAATAAGAAGGTCCAAGGGATACAGTAAACCTTTAGTGAGGCATCGGAATCTATAACTAGTGTCACAGGGATGGTTCAAATCATAGACAGTAAGAAGAGTCCGTCTTCTTGTACTTAAGTCGGCATTGTGCCTTTTGTATTTAATTCCGATGCAATTTCTGTGTTTCATCGTTAATAAGAAGGTCCAAAGGATACAGTAAACATGTAGTGAAGCATCGGAATCTATAACTAGCGTCACAGGGACGGTTCAAAACATAGACAGTAAGATTAGTCATTATTCTTGTATTTAAGTCGGCATTGTGCTTTTTGTATTTAATTCCGATGCAATTTCTGTGTTTCATCGTCACTAAGAAGGTCAGAGGGATACATTAATCCTGAAGTTAAGCATCGGAATCAATAACTAGAGTCACAGGAATGGTTCAAAGCATAGTCAGTAAGAAGAGTCAGTCATCTTGTAGTTAAGTCGACATTGTGCCTTTTGTATTTAATTCTGATGCATTTTCTTTGTTTCTTCGTCAATAAGATGTTCCAACGGATACAGTAAACCTGAAGTGAAGCATCGGAATCTATAACTAGTGTCACAGGAATGGTTCAAAACATAGACAGTAGGAAGAGTCAGTCTTGTAGTACTTAAGTCGGCATTGTGCCATTTCTATTTAATTCCGATGCAATTTCTGTGTTTCTTCGTCAATACGACGGTCAGAGGGATAAAGTAAACCTGAAGTGAAGCATCGGAATCTATAACTAGTGTCACAGGAATGCTTAAAACATAGACAGTTGGAAGAGTCAGTCTTCTTGTACTTAAGTCGGCATTGTGTCTTTTGTATTTAATTCCGATACAATTTCAGTGTTTCATCGTCAATAAGAAGGTCAGAGGGATACAGTAATCATGAAGTTAAGCATCGGAATCTATAACTAGAGTCACAGGAATGGTTCAAATCATAGTCAGTAAGAAGAGTCAGTCTTCTTGTAGTTAAGTCGGCATTGTGCCTTTTGTATTTAATTCCGATGCAATTTCTGTGTTTCATCGTCAATACGACGGTCAGAGGGATAAAGTAAACCTGAAGTGAGGCATCGGAATCTATAACTAGTGTCTAAGGAATTGTTCAAAACATAGACAGTTGGAAGAGTCAGTCTTCTTGTACTTCAGTTATCATTGTGCCTTTTCTATTTAATTATGATGCAATTTCTGTGTTTCATCGTCAATAAGAAGGTCAGAGGGATACAGTAATCCTGAAGTGAAGCATCGGAATCTATGACTAGTGTAACAGGAATGGTTCAAAACATAGTCAGTAAGAAGAGTCAGTCTTCTTGTACTTAAGTTATCATTGTGCCTTTTCTATTTAATTATGATGCAATTTCTCTGTTTCATCGTCAATAAGAAGGTCCAAGGAATACAGTAAACCTGGAGTGAATAATCGTAATCTATAACTAGTGTCACATTAATGGTTCAAAACATAGACAGTAAGAAGAGTCAGACTTCTTTTACTTCATTCGGCATTGTACCTTTTCAATTTAATTCCGATGCAATTTTATGTTTTTCATCGTCAATAAGAAGGTCCAAGGGATACAGTAAACCTGGAGTGAAGCATCGGAATCTATAACTAGTGTCACAGGGATGGTTCAAACATAGACAGTAAGAAGAGTCAGTCTTCTTGTACTTAAGTCGGCATTGTGCCTTTTGTACTTAATTCCGATACAATTTGAGTGTTTCATCGTCAATAAGAAGGTCAGAGGGATACAGAAATCCTGAAGTTAAGCATCGGAATCTATGACTCGTGTCACAGGAATGGTTCAAATCATAGTCAGTAAGGAGAGTTAGTTTTCTTGTACTTAAGTCGGTATTGTCCCTTTTGTATTTAATTCCGATGCAATTTCTGTGTTTCATCGTTAATAAGAAGTTCAAGGGATACAGTAAACCTGTAGTGAAGCAGCGGAATCTATAACTAGCGTCACAGGGACGGTTCATAACATAGATAGTAAGATGAGTCAGTTTTCTTGTATTTAAGTCGGCATTGTGCTTTTTGTATTTAATGCCGATGCAATATCTGTGTTTCATCGTCACTAAGAAGGTCAGAAGGATACAGTAATCATGAAGTTAAGCATCGGAATCTATAACTAGAGTCACAGGAATGGTTCAAAGCATAGTCAGTAAGAAGAGTCAGTCTTCTTGTAGTTAAGTCGGCATTGTGCCTTTTGTATTTAATTCCGATGCAATTTCTGTGTTTCATCGTCAATACGACGGTCAGAGGGATAAAGTAAACCTGAAGTGAAGCATCGGAATCTATAACTAGTGTCACAGGAATTGTTCAAAACATAGACAGTTGGAAGAGTCAGTCTTCTTGTACTTCAGTTATCATTGTGCCTTTTCTATTTAATTATGATGCAATTTCTGTGTTTAATCGTCAATAAGAATGTCAGAGGGATACAGTAATCCTGAAGTGAAGCATCGGAATCTATGACTAGTGTCACAGGAATGGTTCAAAACATAGTCAGTAAGAAGGTCAGTCCTCTTGTACTTAAGTTATCATTGTGCCTTTTCTAGTTAATTATGATGCAATTTCTCTGTTTCATCGTCAATAAGAAGGTCCAAGGAATACAGTAAACCTGGAGTGAAGCATCGTAATCTATAACTAGTGTCACATTAATGGTTCAAAACATAGACAGTAAGAAGAGTCAAACTTCTTTTACTTCATTCGGCATTGTACCTTTTCAATTTAATTCCGATGCAATTTTATGTTTTTCATCGTCAATAAGAAGGTCCATGGGATACAGTAAACCTGGAGTGAAGCATCGGAGTCCATAACTAGTGTCACAGGAATGGTTCAAAACATAGACAGTAAGAAGAGTCAATCTTCTTGTACCCAATTCGGCATTGTGCCATTTGTATTTAATTCCGATGCAATTTCTGTGTTTCATCGTCAATAAGAGGGTCAGAGGGATACAGTTAACCTGAAGTGAAGCATCGGAATCTATAACTAGTGTCACAGGAAAGGTTCAAGACATAGTCAGTAAGAAGAGACAGTCTTCTTGTACTTAAGTCGGCGTTGTGCTTTTTGTATTTAATTCCGATGCAGTTTCTGTGTTTCATCGTCAATAAGAAGGTCCAAGGGATACAGTAAACCTGGAGTGAAGCATCGGAATCAATAACTAGTGTCACAGGGATGGTTCAAAACGTAGACAGTAAGATGAGTCAGTATTCTTGTACTTAAGTCGGCATTGTGCCTTTTCTATTTAATTCCGACGCAATTTCTGTGTTTTAACGTCAATAAGATGGTCCAAGGCATACAGTAAACCTGGAGTGAAGCATCGGAATCTATAACTAGTGTCACAGGGATGGTTCAAAACATAGGCAGTAAGAAGAGTCAGTCTTCTTGTACTTAAGTCGGCATTGTGCCTTTTGTATTTAAGGCCGATGCAATTTCTGTGTTTCATCGTCAGTAAAAAGGTCAGAGGGATACAGTAATCCTCAAGTTAAGCATCGGAATCTATGACTAGTGTCATAGGAATGGTTCAAATCATAGTCAGTAAGAAGAGTCAGTCTCCTTGTACTTAAGTCGGTATTGTCCCTTTTGTATTTAATTCCGATGCAATTTCTGTGTTTCATCGTTAATAAGAAGGTCCAAGGGATACAGTAAACCTGTAGTGAAGCAGCAGAATCTATAACTAGCGTCACAGGGACGGTTCAAAACATAGATAGTAAGATGAGTCAGTTTTCTTGTACTTAAGTCGGCATTGTGCTTTTTGTATTTAAATCCGATGCAATTTCTGTGTTTAATCGTCACTAAGAAGGTCAGAGAGATACAGTAATCATGAAGTTAAGCATCGGAATCTATAACTAGAGTCACAGGAATGGTTCAAAGCATAGTCAGTAAGAGGAGTCAGTCTTCTTGTACTTAAGTCGGCATTGTGCCATTTCTATTTAATTCCGATGCAATTTCTGTGTTTCTTCGTCAATACGACGGTCAGAGGGATAAATTAAACCTGAATTGAAGCATCGGAATCTATAACTAGTTTCACAGGAATTGTTCAAAACATAGGCAGTTGGAAGAGTCAGTCTTCTAGTACTTAAGTCGGCATTGTGCCATTTCTATTTAATTCCGATGCAATTTCTGTGTTTCTTCGTCAATACGACGGTCAGAGGGATAAATTAAACCTGAAGTGAAGCATCGGAATCTATAACTAGTATCACAGGAATGGTTCAAAACATAGACAGTAGGAAGAGTCAGTCTTCTAGTACTTAAGTCGGCATTGTGCCATTTCTATTTAATTCCGATGCAATTTCTGTGTTTCATCGTCAATAAGAGGGTCAGAGGGATACAGTAAACCTGAAGTGAATCATCGAAATCTATAACTAGTGTCACAGGAAAGGTTCAAAACATAGTCAGCAAGAAGAGTCAGTCTTCTTGTACTTAAGTCGGCATTGTGCTTTTTGTATTTAATTCCGATGCAATTTCTGCGTTTCATCGTCAATAAGAAGGTCCAAGGGATACAGTAAACCTGGAGTGAAGCATCGGAATCAATAACTAGTGTCACAGGGATGGTTCAAAACATAGACAGTAAGATGAGTCAGTATTCTTGTACTTAAGTCGGCATTGTGCCTTTTCTATTTAATTCCGACGCAATTTCTGTGTTTCAACGTCAATAAGAAGGTCCAAGATATACAGTAAACCTGAAGTGAAGCATCGGAAACTATAACTAGCGTCACAGGAATGGTTCAAAAAATAATCAGTAAGAGGAGTCAGTTTTCTTGTACTTAAGTCATCATTGTGCATTTTCTATTTAATTCTGATGCAATTTCTGTGTTTCATCGTCAATAAGATGGACCAAGGCATACACTAAACCTGGAGTGAAGCATCGGAATCTATAACTAGTGTCACAGGGATGGTTCAAAACATAGACAGTAAGAAGAATCAGTCTTCTTGTACTTAAGTCGGCATTGTGCCTTTTGTATTTAAGGCCGATGCAATTTCTGTGTTTCATCGTCAGTAAAAAGGTCAGAGGGAAACAGTAATCCTGAAGTTAAGCATCGGAATCTATGACTAGTGTCACAGGAATGGTTAAAAACATAGTCAGTAAGAAGAGTCAGTCTTCTTGTACTTAAGTCGGTATTTTGCCTTTTGTATTTAATTCCGATGCAATTTCTGTGTTTCATAGTCAATACGAAGGTAAGAGGAATACAGTAAACCTGAAGTGAAGCATCGGAAACTATGACTAGTGTCACAGGAATGGTTCAAAACATAGACAGTAGGAAGAGTCAGTCTTCTTGTACTTTAGCCGGCATTGAGCCTATTGTATTTATTTCCGATGCAATTTCTGTGTTTCATCGTCAATAAGAAGGTCCAAGGGATACAGTGAACCTGGAGTGAAGCATCGGAATCCATAACTAGTGTCACAGGGATGGTTCTTAACATAGACAGTAAGAAGAGTCAGTCTTCTTGTACTTAAGTCGGCATTGTGCCTTTTGTATTTAATTCCGATGAAATTTCTGTGTTTCATCGTCAATAAGAAGGTCCAAGGGATACAGTAAACCTGAAGTGAAGCAACGGAATTTATAACTAGTGTCACAGGAATGGTTCAAAACATAGTCTGTAAGAAGAATCAGACTTATGGTACTTAAGTCGGCACTGTGAGTTTTGTATTTAATTCCGATACAATTTCTGTGTTTCATCGTCAATAAGAAGGTCCAAGGGAAACAGTAAACCTGAAGAGAAGCAACGGAATTTATAACTAGTGTCACAGTAATGGTTCAAAACATAGACAGTAGGAAGAGTCAGTCTTCTTGTACTTAAGTCGGCATTGTGCCTTTTGTATTTAATTCCGATACAATTTCTGTGTTTCATCGTCAACAAGAAGGTCAGAGGGATACAGAAATCCTGAAGTTAAGCATCGCAATCTATGACTAGTGTCACAGGAATGGTTCAAATCATAGTCAGTAAGAAGAGGCAGTCTTCTTGTACTTAAATCGGTATTGTCCCTTTTGTATTTAATTCCGATGCAATTTCTGTGTTTCATCGTTAATAAGAAGGTCCAAGGGATACAGTAAACCTGTAGTGAAGCATCGGAATATATAACTAGTGTCTCAGGAATGGTTCAAAGCATAGACAGTAAGAAGAGTCAGTATTATTGTACTTAAGTCGGCATTGTGCCTTTTGTATTTAATTCCGATGCAATTTCTGTGTTTCATCGTCAATAAGAAGGTCCAAGGGATACAGTAAACCAGAAATGAACCATCGGAATCTATAACAAGTGTCACAGGAATGGTTCAAAACATAGACAGTAGGAAAAGTCAGTCTACATATACTTAAGTAGCCATTGTGCCGTTTGTATTTAATTCCGATGCAATTTCTGTGTTTCATCGTCAATAAGAAGGTTCAAGGGATACAGTAAAACTGGAGGTAAGCATCGTAATCTATAACTAGTGTCTCAGGAACGGTTCAAATCATAGACAGTAAGATGAGTCAGTATTCTTGTACTTCAGTTGGCATTGTGCTTTTTGTATTTAATTCCGATGCAATTTCTGTGTTTCATCGTCACTAAGACGGTCAGAGAGATACAGTAATCATGAAGTTAAGCATCGGAATCTATAACTAGAGTCACAGGAATTGTTCAAAGCATAGTCAGTAAGAAGAGTCAGTCTTCTTGTTCTTAAGTCGGCATTGTGCCTTTTGTATTTAAGGCCGATGCAATTTCTGTGTTTCATCGTCAATAAAAAGGTCAGAGGGATACAGTAATCCGGAAGTTAAGCATCGGAATCTATGACTAGTGTCACAGGAATGGTTAAAAACATAATCAGTAAGATGAGTCAGTCTTCTTGTACTTAAGTCGGTATTGTGCCTTTTGTATTTAATTCCGATGCAATTTCTGTGTTTCATAGTCAATACGAAGGTAAGAGGGATACAGTAAACCTGAAGTGAAGCATCGGAATCTATGACTAGTGTCACAGGAATAGTTCAAAACATAGACAGTAGGAAGAGTCAGTCTTCTTGTACTTTAGTCGGCATTGAGCCTATTGTATTTAATTCCGATGCAATTTCTGTGTTTCATCGTCAATAAGAAGGTCCAAGGGATACAGTGAACCTGGAGTGAAGCATCGGAATCCATAACTAGTGTCACAGGGATGGTTCAAAACATAGACTGTAAGAAGAGTCAGTCTTCTTGTACTTAAGTCGGCATTGTGCCTTTTGTATTTAATTCCGATGCAATTCCTGTGTTTCATCGTCAATAAGAAGGTCAGAGGGATACAGTAATCCTGAAGTTAAGCATCGGAATCTATGACTAGTGTCACAGGAATGGTTCAAAACATAGTCAGTAAGAAGAGTCAGTCCTCTTTTACTTAAGTTATCATTGTGCCTTTTCTATTTAATTATGATGCAATTTCTCTGTTTCATCGTCAATAAGAAGGTCCAAGGGATACAGTAAACCTGGAGTGAGGCATCGGAGTCCATAACTAGTGTCACAGGAATGGTTAAAAACATAGACAGTAAGAAGAGTCAATCTTCTTGTACTCAATTCGGCATTGTGCCATTTGTATTTAATTCCGATGCAATTTCTGTGTTTCATCGTCAATAAGAGGGTCAGAGGGATACAGTAAACCTGAAGTGAAGTATCGGAATCTATAACTAGTGTCACAGGAATGGTTGAAAAGATAGTCAGTAAGAAGAGTCAGTCTTCTTTGACTTAAGTCGGCATTGTGCTTTTTGTATTTAATTCCCATGCAATTTCTGTGTTTCATCGTCAATAAGAAGGTCCAAGGGATACAGTAAACCTGGAGTGAAGCATCGGAATCAATAACTAGTGTCACAGGGACGGTTCAAAACATAGACAGTAAGATGAGTCAGTATTCTTAAACTTAAGTCGGCATTGTGCCTTTTCTATTTAATTCCGATGCAATTTCTGTGTTTCAACGTCAATAAGAAGGTCCAAGGGATACAGTAAACCTGAAGTGAAGCATCGGAAATTATAACTAGCGTCACAGGAATGGTTCAAAACATAGACGGTAAGAAGAGTCAGACTTCTTTTACTTAAGTCGGCATTGTGGCTTTTGTATTTAATTCCATTGCAATTTCTGTGTTTCATCGTCAGTAAGAAGGTCCAAGGGATACAGTAAACCTGGAGTGAAGCATCGGAGTCTATAACTAGTGTCTCAGGAATGGTTCAAAGCATAGACAGTAAGAAGAGTCAGTATTATTGTACTTAATTCGGCATTGTGCCTTTTGTATTTAATTCCAATGCAATTTCTGTGTTTCGTCGTCAATACGAAGGTCAGAGGGATACAGTAAACCCGATATGAAGCATCGGAATCTATAACTAGTGTCACAGGAATGGTTCAAAACATAGTCAGTAAGAAGAGTCAGTCTTCTTGTACTAAAGTCGGCATTGCGCTTTTTGTATTTAATTCCGATGCAATTTCTTTTTGCCCGCATCTCGTGGTCGTGCGGTAGCTTTCACGCTTCCCACGACCGGGTTCCCGGGTTCGATTCCCGGCGGGGTCAGGGATTTTCTCTGCCTCGTGATGGCTGGGTGTTGTGTGATGTCATTAGGTTAGTTAGGTTTAAGTAGTTCTAAGTTCTAGGGGACTGATGACCTAAGATGTTAAGTCCCATAATGCTCAGAGCCATTTGAACCAATTTCTTTTTTTCATCGTCAATAAGAAGGTCCAAGGGATACAGTAATACTGGAGGTAAGCATCGTAATCTATAACTAGTGTCACAGGAACGGTTGAAATCATAGACAGTAAGATGAGTCAGTATTCTTGTACTTCAGTTGGCATTGTGCTGTTTCTATTAATTCCGATGCATTTTCTGTGTTTCATCGTCACTAAGAATCTCAGTGGTATACAGTAATCCTGAAATTAAGCATCGGAATCTATAACTAGTGTCACAGGAATGGTTCAAAATATAGTCAGTAAGAAGAGTCAGTCATCTTGTAGTTACGTCGGCATTGTGCCTTTTCTATTTAATTCCGATGCAATTTCTGTGTTTCATCGTCAATAAGAAGGTCAGAGGGATACAGTAAACCTCAAGTTAAGCATCGGAATAAAAAACTAGTGTCACAGGAATGGTTCACAACATAGACAGTAGGAAGAGTCAGTTTTCTTGAACTTTAGTCGGCATTGTGCTTTTTCTATTTAATTCCGATGCGATTTCTGTGTCTCATCGTCAATAGGATGGTCCAAGGGATACAGTAAACCTGAAGTGAAGCATTGGAATCTATAACTAGTGTCACAGCAATGGTTCCAAACATAGTCAATAAGAAGAGTCAGTCTTCTTTTACTTAAGTCGGCATTGTGCCTTTTCAATTTAATTCTGATGCAATTTCTGTGTTTCATCGTCAATAAGAACGTCCCAGGGATACAGTAAACCTGGAGTGAAGCATCGGAATCTATAACTAGTTACACAGGAATGGTTCAAGACATTGACAGTAAGAAGAGTCAGTCTTCTTGTACTTAAGTCGGCATTGTGCCTTTTGTATTTAATTCCGATGCAATTCCTGTGTTTCATCGTCAATAAGAAGGTCAGACGGATACAGTAATCCTGAAGTTAAGCATCGGAATCTATGACTAGTGTCACAGGAATGGTTCAAAACATAGTCAGTAAGAAGAGTCAGTCCTCTTGTACTTAAGTTATCATTGTGCCTTTTCTATTTAATTATGATGCAATTTCTCTGTTTCATCGTCAATAAGAAGGTCCAAGGGATACAGTAAACCTGGAGTGAGGCATCGGAGTCCATAACTAGTGTCACAGGAATGGTTAAAAACATAGACAGTAAGAAGAGTCAATCTTCTTGTACTCAATTCGGCATTGTGCCATTTGTATTTAATTCCGATGCAATTTCTGTGTTTCATCGTCAATAAGAGGGTCAGAGGGATACAGTAAACCTGAAGTGAAGTATCGGAATCTATAACTAGTGTCACAGGAATGGTTGAAAGGATAGTCAGTCAGAAGAGTCAGTCTTCTTTGACTTAAGTCGGCATTGTGCTTTTTGTATTTAATTCCCATGCAATTTCTGTGTTTCATCGTCATATAAGAAGGTCCAAGGGATACAGTAAACCTGGAGTGAAGCATCGGAATCAATAACTAGTGTCTCAGGGACGGTTCAAATCATAGACAGTAAGATGAGTCAGTATTCTTGAATTAAGTCGGCATTGTGCCTTTTCTAATTAATTCCGATGCAATTTCTGTGTTTCAACGTCAATAAGAAGCTCCAAGGGATACAGTAAACCTGAAGTGAAGCATCGGAAACTATAACTAGCGTCACAGGAATGGTTCAAAACATAGACGGTAAGAAGAGTCAGACTTCTTTTACTTAAGTCGGCATTGTGGCTTTTGTATTTAATTCCATTGCAACTTCTGTGTTTCATCGTCAGTAAGAAGGTCCAAGGGATACAGTAAACCTGGAGTGAAGCATCGGAGTCTATAACTAGTGTCTCAGGAATGGTTCAAAGCATAGACAGTAAGAAGAGTCAGTATTATTGTCCTTAATTCGGCATTGGGCCTTTTGTATTTAATTCCAATGCAATTTCTGTGTTTCGTCGTCAATACGAAGGTCAGAGGGATACAGTAAACCCGATGTGAAGCATCGGAATCTATAACTAGTGTCACAGGAATGGTTCAAAACATAGTCATTAAGAAGAGTCAGTCTTCTTGTACTAAAGTCGGCATTGCGCTTTTTGTATTTAATTCCGATGCAATTTCTTTTTGCCCGCATCTCGTGGTCGTGCGGTAGCTTTCACGCTTCCCACGTCCTGGTTCCCGGGTTCGATTCCCGGCGGGGTCAGGGATTTTCTCTGCCTTGTGATGGCTAGGTGTTGTGTGATGTCATTAGGTTAGTTAGGTTTAAGTAGTTCTAAGTTCTAGGGGACTGATGACCTAAGATGTTAAGTCCCATAATGCTCAGAGCCATTTGAACCAATTTCTTTTTTTCATCGTCAATAAGAAGGTCCAAGGGATACAGTAAAACTGGAGGTAAGCATCGTAATCTATAACTAGCGTCACAGGAACGGTTCAAATCATAGACAGTAAGATGAGTCAGTATTCTTGTACTTCAGTTGGCATTGTGCTTTTTGTATTAATTCCGATGCAATTTCTGTGTTTCATCGTCACTAAGAATCTCAGTGGTATACAGTAATCCTGAAATTAAGCATCGGAATCTATAACTAGTGTCACAGGAATGGTTCAAAATATAGTCAGTAAGAAGAGTCAGTCTTCTTGTAGTTACGTCGGCATTGTGCCTTTTCTATTTAATTCCGATGCAATTTCTGTGTTTCATCGTCAATAAGAAGGTCAGAGGGATACAGTAAACCTCAAGTTAAGCATCGGAATAAAAAACTAGTGTCACAGGAATGGTTCACAACATAGACAGGAGGAAGAGTCAGTTTTCTTGAACTTAAGTCGGCATTGTGCTTTTTCTATTTAATTCCGATGCGATTTCTGTGTCTCATCGTCAATAGGATGGTCCAAGGGATACAGTAAACCTGAAGTGAAGCATTGGAATCTATAACTAGTGTCACAGCAATGGTTCCAAACATAGTCAATAAGAAGAGTCAGTCTTCTTTTACTTAAGTCGGCATTGTGCCTTTTCAATTTAATTCTGATGCAATTTCTGTGTTTCATCGTCAATAAGAACCTCCCAGGGATACAGTAAACCTGGAGTGAAGCATCGGAATCTATAACTAGTTACACAGGAATGGTTCAAGACATTGACAGTAAGAAGAGTCAGTCTTCTTGTACTTAAGTCGGCATTGTGCCTTTTGTATATAATTCCGATGCAATTTCTGTGTTTTATCGTCAATAAGAAGGTCAGAGGGATACAGTAAACCTGAAGTGAAGCATCGGAATCCATAACTAGTGTCACAGGAATGGTTCAAAACATAGTCAGTAAGAAGAGTCCGTCTTCTTGTACTTAAGTCGGCATTGTGCATTTTGTATTTAAATCCGATGCAATTTCTGTGTTTCATCGCCAATAAGAAGGTCCAAGGGATACAGTAAACCTGAAGTGAAGCATCGAAATCTATAACTAGTATCACAGGAATGGTTCAAATCATAGACAGTAAGCAGAGTCAGTCTTCTTGTACTTGAGTCTGCATTGTGCCTTTTGTATTTAGTTCCGATGCTATTTCTGTGTTTCTTCGTCAATAAGAAGGTCCAAGGGAGACAGTAAACCTGGAGTGAAGCATCGGAATCTGTAACTAGTGTCACAGGAATGGTTCAAATCATAGACAGTAAGAAGAGTCAGTCTTCTTGTACTTAAGTTGGCATTGTGAATGTTGTATTTAATTCCGATGCAATTTCTGTGTTTCATCGTCAATAGGAAGATCCAAGGGATACAGTAAACCTGGAGTGAAGCATCGGAATCTGTAACTAGTGTCACAGGAATGGTTCAAAGATAGACAGTAAGAAGAGTCAGTCTTCTTGTACTTAAGTCGGCATTGTGCATTTTTTATTTAATTCCGATGCAATTTCTGCCTTTCATCGTCAATAAGTATGTCCAACCCATAGACAGTAAGAAGATTCAGTCTTCTTGTACTTAAGTCGGCATTGCGCCTTATGTATTTAATTCCGATGTAATTTCTGAGTTTTATCGTCAATTAGAAGGTCAGAGGGATACAGTATATGTGAAGTTAAGCATCGTAATCTATAACTAGTGTCACAGGAATGGTTCAAAACATAGTCAGTAAGTAGAGTCAGTCTTCTTGTACTTAAGTCGGCATTGTGCTTTTTTGTATTTAATTCCGATGCAATTTCTGCGTTTCATCGTCAATATGAAGGTCCAAGAGATACAGTAACAATGGAGTGAAGCATCGGAATCTATAACTAGTGTCACAGGAATGGTTCAAAACATAGACAGTAAGATGAGTCAGTCTTCTGCTACTTAATTCGGCATTGTGCTTTTTGTATTTAATTCCGATGCACTTTTTGTGTTTCATCGCCAATAAGATGGTCCAAGGGATACAGTAAACCTGAAGTGAAGCATCAGAATCTATAACTAGTGTCACAGGAATGGTTCAAAACATAGTCAGTAAGAAGAGTCAGTCTTCTTGTACTTAAGTCGGCAATGTGCCTTTTGCATTTAATTCCGATGCAATTTCTGTGTTTCATCGTCACTAAGAAGGTCAGTGGGATACAGTTATCCTGAAGTTAAGCATCGGAATCTATAACTATTGTCACAGGAATGGTTCTAACATAGTCAGTAAGAAGAGTCAGTCTCCTTGTAGTTAAGTCGGCATTGTGCCTTTTCTATTTAATTCCGATGCAATATCTGTGTTTCATCGCCAATACGAAGGTCACAGGGATACAGTATACCTGAAATGAACCATCGGAATCTATAACTAGTGTCACAGGAATGGTTCAAAACATAGACATTAGGAAAAGTCAGTCTACATGTACTTAAGTCTGCTTTGTGCCTTTTGTATTTAATTCCGATGCAATTTCTGTGATTCTTCGTCAATAAGAAGGTCAGAGGGATACAGTAAACCTGAAGTGAAGCATCGGAATCTATAACTAGTGTCACAGGATTCGTTCAAAACATAGTCAGTAAGAAGAGTCAGTCTTCTTGTACTTAGGTCGGCATTGTGACTTTTGTATTTAATTCCGATGCAATTTGTGTGTTTCATCGTTAATAAGAAGGTTTAAGGGATACAGTAAACCTGAAGTGAAGCATCGGAATCTATAACTAGTGTCACAGGAATGGTTCAAAACATAGACAGTAGGATGAGTCAGTCTTCTTGTACTTAAGTCGGTATTGTACCTTCTCTATTTAATTCTGATGGAATTTCTGTTTTTCATCGTCAATAAGATGGTCAGAGGGATACAGTAAACCTGAAGTGAAGCATCGGAAACTATATCAAGTGTCACAGGATTGGTACAAAACATAGAGAGTTGGGAGATTCAGTCTTCTTGTACTTAAGTCGGGATTGTGCCTTGTGTATTTTATTCCGATGCAATTTCTGTGTTTCACCGTCCATAATAAGGTCCGAGGGATACAGTAAACGTCAAGTGAAGCATCGGAATAACAAACTAGTGTCACAGGAATGGTTCAAGATATAGAGAGAAGGAAGAGTCAGTCTTTTTGTACTTAAGACGGCATTGTGCTTTATCTATTTAATTCCGATGCGATATCTGTGTCTCATCGTCAATAGGAATGTCCAAGGGATACAGTAAACCAGAAGTGAGGCATCGGAATCTATAACTAGTGTCACAGGATAGTCCAAAACATAGTCAGTAAGAAGAGTCCGTCTTCTTGTACTTAAGTCGGCATTGTGCTTTTGTATTTAATTCCGATGCAATTTCTGTGTTTCATCGCCAATAAGAAGGTCCGAGGGATACAGTAAACTTGAAGTGAAGCATCAGAATTTATAACTAGTATCACATTAATGGTTCAAAACATAGACAGTAAGCAGGGTCAGTCTTCTTGTACTTAAGTCGGCTTTGTGCCTTTTATATTTAATTCCGATGCAATTTCTGTGTTTCATCGTCAATAAGAAGGGCAGAAGGATACAGTCAACCTGAAGTGAAGCATCGGAATCTATAACTAGTGTCACAGGAATGGTTCAAATCATAGACAGTAGGAAGAATCAGTCTTCTTGTACTTAAGCCGGCATTGGGCCTTTTCTATTTAATTCCGATGCAATTTCTGGGTTTCATCGTCAGTAAGAAGGTCCAAGGGATACAGTGAAACTAAAGTGAAGCATCGGAATCTATAACTAGTGTCACAGGAATGGTTCAAAGCATAGTCAGTAAGAAGAGCCAGTCTTCTTGTACTTAAGTCGGCATTGTGCCTTTTCTTTTTAATTCCGATGCAATTTCTGTGTTTCATCGTCAATAAGAAGGTCCAAGGGATACAGTGAAACTGAATTGAAGCATCGGAATCTATAACTAGTGTCACATTAATGGTTCAAAGCATAGTCAGTAAGAAGAGCCAGTCTTCTTGTACTTAAGTCGGCATTGTGCCTTTTGTATTTAATTCCGATGCAATTTCTGTGTTTCATCGTCAATATGAAGGTCCAAGGGATACAGTAAACCTGGAGTGAATCATCGGAATCTATAACTAGTGTCACAGGAATGGTTCAAACATAGACAGTAAGATGAGTCAGTCTTCTTGTACTTAAGTCGGCATTGTGCCTTTTCTTATTAATTCCGATGCAAATTCTGTGTTTCATCGTCAATAAGAAGGTCCAAGGGATACAGTGAAACTGAATTGAAGCATCGGAATCTATAACTAGTGTCACAGGAATGGTTCAAAGCATAGTCAGTAAGAAGAGCCAGTCTTCTTGTACTTAAGTCGGCATTGTCCTTTTGTATTTAATTCCGATGCAATTTCTGTGTTTCATCGTCAATATGAAGGTCCAAGGGATACAGTAAACCTGAAATGAACCATCTGAATCTATAACTAGTGTCACAGGAATGGTTCATATCATAGACATTAGGAAAAGTCAGTCTACATGTACTTATGTCTCCTTTGTGCCTTTTGTATTTAATTCCGATGCAATTTCTGTGATTCATCATCAATAAGAAGCTCAGAGGGATACAGTAAATCTGAAGTGAAGCATCGGAATCTATAACTAGTGTCACAGGAATGGTTCAAACATAGTCAGTAGGAAGAGACAGTCTTCTTGTACTTAAGTCGGCATTGTGCCTTTTGTATTTAATTCCGATGCAATTTCTGTGTTTCATCGTAAATAAGAAGGTCCAAGGGATACAGTAAACCAGGAGTGAAGCATCTGAATCTGTAGCTAGTGTCACAGGAATGGTTCAAAGCATAGACAGTAATAAGAGTCAGTCTTATTGTTCTTAAGTCGGCATTGTGCATTATTTATTTCATTCCAATGCAATTTCTGTGTTTCATCGTCAATAAGAAGATCTAAAGGATTGAGTAAACCTTGAGTGAGGCATCGTAATCTATATCTAGTGTCACAGGAATGGTTCAAAACGTAGTCAGTAAGAAGAGTCCGTCTTTTGTACTTAAGTCGGCATTGTGCCTTTTGTATTTAATTCCGATGCAATTTCTGTGTTACATCGTCAATAAGAATGTCCAAGGGATACAGTAAACCTGAAGTGAAGCATCGAAATCTATAACCAGTGACACAGGAATGGTTCAAAACATAGACAGAAGAAGAGTCGGTCTTATTGTAGTTAAGTCGGCATTGTGCCTTTTGTATTTAATTCCGATGCAATTTTTGTGTTTCATCGTCAATACGAAGGTCCAAGGGATACAGTATACCTGGAGTGAAGCATCGGAATCTATAACTAGTGTCACAGGAATGGTTCAAACATAGACAGTAAGATGAGTCAGTCTTCTTGTGCTTAAGTCGGCATTGTGAACTTTTGTATTTAATTCCGATGCTCTTTCTGTGTTTCATCGCCAATAAGAAGGTCCAAGGGATACAGTAAACCTGAAGAGAAGCATCAGAATCTATAACTAGTGTCACAGGAATGGTTCAAAACATAGTCAGTAAGAAGAGTCAGTCTTCTTGTACCTAAATCGGCATTGTGCATTTTGTATTTAATTTCGATGCAATTTCTGTGTTTCATCGCCACTAAGAAGGTCAGTGGGATACAGTTATCCTGAAGTTAAGCATCGGAATCTATAACTAGTGTCGCAGGAATGGTTCAAAACATAGTCAGTAAGAAGAGTCAGTCTTCTTGTACTAAAGTCGGCATTGCGCTTTTTGTATTTAATTCCGATGCAATTTCTTTTTGCCCGCATCTCGTGGTCGTGCGGTAGCTTTCACGCTTCCCACGTCCTGGTTCCCGGGTTCGATTCCCGGCGGGGTCAGGGATTTTCTCTGCCTCGTGATGGCTAGGTGTTGTGTGATGTCATTAGGTTAGTTAGGTTTAAGTAGTTCTAAGTTCTAGGGGACTGATGACCTAAGATGTTAAGTCCCATAATGCTCAGAGCCATTTGAACCAATTTCTTTTTTTCATCGTCAATAAGAAGGTCCAAGGGATACAGTAAAACTGGAGGTAAGCATCGTAATCTATAACTAGCGTCACAGGAACGGTTCAAATCATAGACAGTAAGATGAGTCAGTATTCTTGTACTTCAGTTGGCATTGTGCTTTTTGTATTAATTCCGATGCAATTTCTGTGTTTCATCGTCACTAAGAATCTCAGTGGTATACAGTAATCCTGAAATTAAGCATCGGAATCTATAACTAGTGTCACAGGAATGGTTCAAAATATAGTCAGTAAGAAGAGTCAGTCTTCTTGTAGTTACGTCGGCATTGTGCCTTTTCTATTTAATTCCGATGCAATTTCTGTGTTTCATCGTCAATAAGAAGGTCAGAGGGATACAGTAAACCTCAAGTTAAGCATCGGAATAAAAAACTAGTGTCACAGGAATGGTTCACAACATAGACAGGAGGAAGAGTCAGTTTTCTTGAACTTAAGTCGGCATTGTGCTTTTTCTATTTAATTCCGATGCGATTTCTGTGTCTCATCGTCAATAGGATGGTCCAAGGGATACAGTAAACCTGAAGTGAAGCATTGGAATCTATAACTAGTGTCACAGCAATGGTTCCAAACATAGTCAATAAGAAGAGTCAGTCTTCTTTTACTTAAGTCGGCATTGTGCCTTTTCAATTTAATTCTGATGCAATTTCTGTGTTTCATCGTCAATAAGAACCTCCCAGGGATACAGTAAACCTGGAGTGAAGCATCGGAATCTATAACTAGTTACACAGGAATGGTTCAAGACATTGACAGTAAGAAGAGTCAGTCTTCTTGTACTTAAGTCGGCATTGTGCCTTTTGTATATAATTCCGATGCAATTTCTGTGTTTTATCGTCAATAAGAAGGTCAGAGGGATACAGTAAACCTGAAGTGAAGCATCGGAATCCATAACTAGTGTCACAGGAATGGTTCAAAACATAGTCAGTAAGAAGAGTCCGTCTTCTTGTACTTAAGTCGGCATTGTGCATTTTGTATTTAAATCCGATGCAATTTCTGTGTTTCATCGCCAATAAGAAGGTCCAAGGGATACAGTAAACCTGAAGTGAAGCATCGAAATCTATAACTAGTATCACAGGAATGGTTCAAATCATAGACAGTAAGCAGAGTCAGTCTTCTTGTACTTGAGTCTGCATTGTGCCTTTTGTATTTAGTTCCGATGCTATTTCTGTGTTTCTTCGTCAATAAGAAGGTCCAAGGGAGACAGTAAACCTGGAGTGAAGCATCGGAATCTGTAACTAGTGTCACAGGAATGGTTCAAATCATAGACAGTAAGAAGAGTCAGTCTTCTTGTACTTAAGTTGGCATTGTGAATGTTGTATTTAATTCCGATGCAATTTCTGTGTTTCATCGTCAATAGGAAGATCCAAGGGATACAGTAAACCTGGAGTGAAGCATCGGAATCTGTAACTAGTGTCACAGGAATGGTTCAAAGATAGACAGTAAGAAGAGTCAGTCTTCTTGTACTTAAGTCGGCATTGTGCATTTTTTATTTAATTCCGATGCAATTTCTGCCTTTCATCGTCAATAAGTATGTCCAACCCATAGACAGTAAGAAGATTCAGTCTTCTTGTACTTAAGTCGGCATTGCGCCTTATGTATTTAATTCCGATGTAATTTCTGAGTTTTATCGTCAATTAGAAGGTCAGAGGGATACAGTATATGTGAAGTTAAGCATCGTAATCTATAACTAGTGTCACAGGAATGGTTCAAAACATAGTCAGTAAGTAGAGGCAGTCTTCTTGTACTTAAGTCGGCATTGTGCTTTTTTGTATTTAATTCCGATGCAATTTCTGCGTTTCATCGTCAATATGAAGGTCCAAGAGATACAGTAACAATGGAGTGAAGCATCGGAATCTATAACTAGTGTCACAGGAATGGTTCAAAACATAGACAGTAAGATGAGTCAGTCTTCTTCTACTTAATTCGGCATTGTGCTTTTTGTATTTAATTCCGATGCACTTTTTGTGTTTCATCGCCAATAAGATGGTCCAAGGGATACAGTAAACCTGAAGTGAAGCATCAGAATCTATAACTATTGTCACAGGAATGGTTCAAAACATAGTCAGTAAGAAGAGTCAGTCTCCTTGTAGTTAAGTCGGCATTGTGCCTTTTCTATTTAATTCCGATGCAATATCTGTGTTTCATCGCCAATACGAAGGTCACAGGGATACAGTATACCTGAAATGAACCATCGGAATCTATAACTAGTGTCACAGGAATGGTTCAAAACATAGACATTAGGAAAAGTCAGTCTACATGTACTTAAGTCTGCTTTGTGCCTTTTGTATTTAATTCCGATGCAATTTCTGTGATTCTTCGTCAATAAGAAGGTCAGAGGGATACAGTAAACCTGAAGTGAAGCATCGGAATCTATAACTAGTGTCACAGGATTCGTTCAAAACATAGTCAGTAAGAAGAGTCAGTCTTCTTGTACTTAGGTCGGCATTGTGACTTTTGTATTTAATTCCGATGCAATTTGTGTGTTTCATCGTTAATAAGAAGGTTTAAGGGATACAGTAAACCTGAAGTGAAGCATCGGAATCTATAACTAGTGTCACAGGAATGGTTCAAAACATAGACAGTAGGATGAGTCAGTCTTCTTGTACTTAAGTCGGTATTGTACCTTCTCTATTTAATTCTGATGGAATTTCTGTTTTTCATCGTCAATAAGATGGTCAGAGGGATACAGTAAACCTGAAGTGAAGCATCGGAAACTATATCAAGTGTCACAGGATTGGTACAAAACATAGAGAGTTGGGAGATTCAGTCTTCTTGTACTTAAGTCGGGATTGTGCCTTTTGTATTTTATTCCGATGCAATTTCTGTGTTTCACCGTCAATAAGAAGGTCCGAGGGATACAGTAAACGTCAAGTGAAGCATCGGAATAACAAACTAGTGTCACAGGAATGGTTTAAAATATAGAGAGAAGGAAGAGTCAGTCTTTTTGTACTTAAGACGGCATTGTGCTTTATCTATTTAATTCCGATGCGATATCTGTGTCTCATCGTCAATAGGAATGTCCAAGGGATACAGTAAACCAGAAGTGAGGCATCGGAATCTATAACTAGTGTCACAGGATAGTCCAAAACATAGTCAGTAAGAAGAGTCCGTCTTCTTGTACTTAAGTCGGCATTGTGCTTTTGTATTTAATTCCGATGCAATTTCTGTGTTTCATCGCCAATAAGAAGGTCCGAGGGATACAGTAAACTTGAAGTGAAGCATCAGAATTTATAACTAGTATCACATTAATGGTTCAAAACATAGACAGTAAGCAGGGTCAGTCTTCTTGTACTTAAGTCGGCTTTGTGCCTTTTATATTTAATTCCGATGCAATTTCTGTGTTTCATCGTCAATAAGAAGGGCAGAAGGATACAGTCAACCTGAAGTGAAGCATCGGAATCTATAACTAGTGTCACAGGAATGGTTCAAATCATAGACAGTAGGAAGAATCAGTCTTCTTGTACTTAAGCCGGCATTGGGCCTTTTCTATTTAATTCCGATGCAATTTCTGGGTTTCATCGTCAGTAAGAAGGTCCAAGGGATACAGTGAAACTAAAGTGAAGCATCGGAATCTATAACTAGTGTCACAGGAATGGTTCAAAGCATAGTCAGTAAGAAGAGCCAGTCTTCTTGTACTTAAGTCGGCATTGTGCCTTTTCTTTTTAATTCCGATGCAATTTCTGTGTTTCATCGTCAATAAGAAGGTCCAAGGGATACAGTGAAACTGAATTGAAGCATCGGAATCTATAACTAGTGTCACATTAATGGTTCAAAGCATAGTCAGTAAGAAGAGCCAGTCTTCTTGTACTTAAGTCGGCATTGTGCCTTTTGTATTTAATTCCGATGCAATTTCTGTGTTTCATCGTCAATATGAAGGTCCAAGGGATACAGTAAACCTGGAGTGAATCATCGGAATCTATAACTAGTGTCACAGGAATGGTTCAAACATAGACAGTAAGATGAGTCAGTCTTCTTGTACTTAAGTCGGCATTGTGCCTTTTCTTATTAATTCCGATGCAAATTCTGTGTTTCATCGTCAATAAGAAGGTCCAAGGGATACAGTGAAACTGAATTGAAGCATCGGAATCTATAACTAGTGTCACAGGAATGGTTCAAAGCATAGTCAGTAAGAAGAGCCAGTCTTCTTGTACTTAAGTCGGCATTGTCCTTTTGTATTTAATTCCGATGCAATTTCTGTGTTTCATCGTCAATATGAAGGTCCAAGGGATACAGTAAACCTGAAATGAACCATCTGAATCTATAACTAGTGTCACAGGAATGGTTCATATCATAGACATTAGGAAAAGTCAGTCTACATGTACTTATGTCTCCTTTGTGCCTTTTGTATTTAATTCCGATGCAATTTCTGTGATTCATCATCAATAAGAAGCTCAGAGGGATACAGTAAATCTGAAGTGAAGCATCGGAATCTATAACTAGTGTCACAGGAATGGTTCAAACATAGTCAGTAGGAAGAGACAGTCTTCTTGTACTTAAGTCGGCATTGTGCCTTTTGTATTTAATTCCGATGCAATTTCTGTGTTTCATCGTAAATAAGAAGGTCCAAGGGATACAGTAAACCAGGAGTGAAGCATCTGAATCTGTAGCTAGTGTCACAGGAATGGTTCAAAGCATAGACAGTAATAAGAGTCAGTCTTATTGTTCTTAAGTCGGCATTGTGCATTATTTATTTCATTCCAATGCAATTTCTGTGTTTCATCGTCAATAAGAAGATCTAAAGGATTGAGTAAACCTTGAGTGAGGCATCGTAATCTATATCTAGTGTCACAGGAATGGTTCAAAACGTAGTCAGTAAGAAGAGTCCGTCTTTTGTACTTAAGTCGGCATTGTGCCTTTTGTATTTAATTCCGATGCAATTTCTGTGTTACATCGTCAATAAGAAGGCCAAGGGATACAGTAAACCTGAAGTGAAGCATCGAAATCTATAACCAGTGACACAGGAATGGTTCAAAACATAGACAGAAGAAGAGTCGGTCTTATTGTAGTTAAGTCGGCATTGTGCCTTTTGTATTTAATTCCGATGCAATTTTTGTGTTTCATCGTCAATACGAAGGTCCAAGGGATACAGTATACCTGGAGTGAAGCATCGGAATCTATAACTAGTGTCACAGGAATGGTTCAAACATAGACAGTAAGATGAGTCAGTCTTCTTGTGCTTAAGTCGGCATTGTGAACTTTTGTATTTAATTCCGATGCTCTTTCTGTGTTTCATCGCCAATAAGAAGGTCCAAGGGATACAGTAAACCTGAAGAGAAGCATCAGAATCTATAACTAGTGTCACAGGAATGGTTCAAAACATAGTCAGTAAGAAGAGTCAGTCTTCTTGTACCTAAATCGGCATTGTGCATTTTGTATTTAATTTCGATGCAATTTCTGTGTTTCATCGCCACTAAGAAGGTCAGTGGGATACAGTTATCCTGAAGTTAAGCATCGGAATCTATAACTAGTGTCGCAGGAATGGTTCAAAACATAGTCAGTAAGAAGAGTCAGTCTTCTTGTAGTCAAGTCTGCATAGTGCCGTTTGTATTTAATTCCGATGCAATTTCTGTGTTTCATCGTCAATAAGAAGGTCAGAGGGATACAGTAAACCTGAAGTGAAGCATCGGAATCTATAACTAGTGTCACAGGAATGGTTCGAAACGTAGACAGTTGGAAGAGTCAGTCTTCTTGTACTTAAGTCGCCATTGTGCCTTTTGTATTTAATTCCGATGCAATTTCTGTGTTTCATCGTCAATAAGAATGTCCAAGGGATACAGTAAACCTGAAATGAACCATCGGAATCTATAACTAGTGTCACAGGAATGGTTCATATCATAGACATTAGGAAAAGTTAGTCTACATGTACTTATGTCTCCTTTGTGCCTTTTGTATTTAATTCCGATGCAATTTCTGTGATTCATCGTCAATAAGAAGCTCAGAGGGATACAGTAAACCTGAAGTGAAGCATCGGAATCTATAACTAGTGTCACAGGAGTGGTTCAAAACATAGTCAGTAGGAAGAGACAGTCTTCTTGTACTTAAGTCGGCATTGTGCCTTTTGTATTTAATTCCGATGCAATTTGTGTGTTTCATCGTTAATAAGAATGTCGAAGGGATACAGTAAACCTGAAGTGAAGCATCGGAATCTATAACTAGTGTCACAGGAATGGTACAAAACATAGACAGTAGGAAGAGTCAGTCTTCTTGTACTTAACTCGGTATTGTGCCTTTTCTATTTAATTCCAATGCAATTTCTGTGTTACATCGTCAATAAGAAGGTCAGAGGGATACAGTAAACCTGAAGAGAAGCATCGGATTCGATGACTAGTGTCACAGGAATGGTTCAAAACATAGAGAGTTTGAAGTTTCAGTCTTCTTGTACTTAAGTCGGCATTGTGCCTTTTGTATTTTATTCCGATGCAATTTCTGTGTTTCATCGTCCATAAGAAGGTCCGAGGGATACAGTAAACCTCAAGTGAAGCATTGGAATATAAAACTAGTGTCACAGGAATGTTTCAAAACATAGAGAGTAGGAAGAGTCAGTCTTTTTGTACTTAAGTCGGCATTGTGCTTCTTCAATTTTATTTCGATGCGATTTCTGTGTCTCATCGTCAATAGGAAGGTCCAAGGGATACAGTAAACCTGAAGTGAAGCATCGGAATCTATAACTAGTGTCACAGGATTGATTCAAAACATAGTCAGTAAAAAGAGTCCGTCTTCTTGTACTTAAGTCGGTATTGTGCCTTTTGTATTTAATTCCGATGCAATTTCTGTGTTTCATCGTTAATAAGAAGGTCCAAGGGATACAGTAAACCTGTAACAAAGCAGCGGAATCTATAACTAGCGTCACAGGGACGGTTCAAAACATAGACAGTAAGATGAGTTAGTTTTCTTGTACTTAAGTCGGCATTGTGCTTTTTATATTTAATTCCGATGCAATTTCTGTGTTTCATCGTCACTAAGAAGGTCAAAGGGATACAGTAATCATGAAGTTAAGCATCGGAATCCATAACTAGAGTCACAGGAGTGGTTCAAAGCATAGTCAGAAAGAAGAGTCAGTCTTCTTGTAGTTAAGTCGGCATTGAGCCTTTTGTATTTTATTCCGATGCAATTTCTGTGTTTCATCGTCAATAAGAAAGTCCAAGGGATACAGTAAACCTGAAGTGAAGCATCGGAATGTATAACGAGTGTCACAGGAATGGTTCAAAACATAGACAGTAGGAAGAGTCAGTCATCTAGTACTTAAGTCGGCATTGTGCCTTTTCTATTTAATTCCGATGCAATTTCTGTGTTTCTTCGTCAATACGACGGTCAGAGGGATAAAGAAAACCTGAAGTGAAGCATCGGAATCTGTACCTAGTGTCACAGGAATGGTTCAAAACATAGACAGTTGGAAGAGTCAGTCTTCTTGTACTTAAGTCGGCATTGTGCCTTTTCTATTTAATTCCGATGCAATTTCTGTGTTTCATCGTCAATAAGAAAGTCCAAGGGATACAGTAAACCTGAAGTGAAGCATCGGAATCTATAACTAGTGTCACAGGAATAGTTCAAAACATAGACAGTAGGAAGAGTCAGTCTTCTAGTACTTAAGTCGGCATTGTGCCTTTCCTATTTAATTCCAATGCAATTTCTATGTTTCTTCGTCAATACGACGGTCAGAGGGATAAAGAAAACCTGAAGTGAAGCATCGGAATCTATAACTAGTGTCACAGGATTCGTTCAAAACATAGTCAGTAAGAAGAGTCAGTCTTCTTGTACTTAGGTCGGCATTGTGACTTTTGTATTTAATTCCGATGCAATTTGTGTGTTTCATCGTTAATAAGAAGGTTTAAGGGATACAGTAAACCTGAAGTGAAGCATCGGAATCTATAACTAGTGTCACAGGAATGGTTCAAAACATAGACAGTAGGATGAGTCAGTCTTCTTGTACTTAAGTCGGTATTGTACCTTCTCTATTTAATTCTGATGGAATTTCTGTTTTTCATCGTCAATAAGATGGTCAGAGGGATACAGTAAACCTGAAGTGAAGCATCGGAAACTATATCAAGTGTCACAGGATTGGTACAAAACATAGAGAGTTGGGAGATTCAGTCTTCTTGTACTTAAGTCGGGATTGTGCCTTTTGTATTTTATTCCGATGCAATTTCTGTGTTTCACCGTCCATAAGAAGGTCCGAGGGATACAGTAAACGTCAAGTGAAGCATCGGAATAACAAACTAGTGTCACAGGAATGGTTCAAAATATAGAGAGAAGGAAGAGTCAGTCTTTTTGTACTTAAGACGGCATTGTGCTTTATCTATTTAATTCCGATGCGATATCTGTGTCTCATCGTCAATAGGAATGTCCAAGGGATACAGTAAACCAGAAGTGAGGCATCGGAATCTATAACTAGTGTCACAGGATAGTCCAAAACATAGTCAGTAAGAAGAGTCCGTCTTCTTGTACTTAAGTCGGCATTGTGCTTTTGTATTTAATTCCGATGCAATTTCTGTGTTTCATCGCCAATAAGAAGGTCCGAGGGATACAGTAAACTTGAAGTGAAGCATCAGAATTTATAACTAGTATCACATTAATGGTTCAAAACATAGACAGTAAGCAGGGTCAGTCTTCTTGTTCTTAAGTCGGCTTTGTGCCTTTTATATTTAATTCCGATGCAATTTCTGTGTTTCATCGTCAATAAGAAGGGCAGAAGGATACAGTCAACCTGAAGTGAAGCATCGGAATCTATAACTAGTGTCACAGGAATGGTTCAAATCATAGACAGTAGGAAGAATCAGTCTTCTTGTACTTAAGCCGGCATTGGGCCTTTTCTATTTAATTCCGATGCAATTTCTGGGTTTCATCGTCAGTAAGAAGGTCCAAGGGATACAGTGAAACTAAAGTGAAGCATCGGAATCTATAACTAGTGTCACAGGAATGGTTCAAAGCATAGTCAGTAAGAAGAGCCAGTCTTCTTGTACTTAAGTCGGCATTGTGCCTTTTCTTTTTAATTCCGATGCAATTTCTGTGTTTCATCGTCAATAAGAAGGTCCAAGGGATACAGTGAAACTGAATTGAAGCATCGGAATCTATAACTAGTGTCACATTAATGGTTCAAAGCATAGTCAGTAAGAAGAGCCAGTCTTCTTGTACTTAAGTCGGCATTGTGCCTTTTGTATTTAATTCCGATGCAATTTCTGTGTTTCATCGTCAATATGAAGGTCCAAGGGATACAGTAAACCTGGAGTGAATCATCGGAATCTATAACTAGTGTCACAGGAATGGTTCAAACATAGACAGTAAGATGAGTCAGTCTTCTTGTACTTAAGTCGGCATTGTGCCTTTTCTTATTAATTCCGATGCAAATTCTGTGTTTCATCGTCAATAAGAAGGTCCAAGGGATACAGTGAAACTGAATTGAAGCATCGGAATCTATAACTAGTGTCACAGGAATGGTTCAAAGCATAGTCAGTAAGAAGAGCCAGTCTTCTTGTACTTAAGTCGGCATTGTCCTTTTGTATTTAATTCCGATGCAATTTCTGTGTTTCATCGTCAATATGAAGGTCCAAGGGATACAGTAAACCTGAAATGAACCATCTGAATCTATAACTAGTGTCACAGGAATGGTTCATATCATAGACATTAGGAAAAGTCAGTCTACATGTACTTATGTCTCCTTTGTGCCTTTTGTATTTAATTCCGATGCAATTTCTGTGATTCATCATCAATAAGAAGCTCAGAGGGATACAGTAAATCTGAAGTGAAGCATCGGAATCTATAACTAGTGTCACAGGAATGGTTCAAACATAGTCAGTAGGAAGAGACAGTCTTCTTGTACTTAAGTCGGCATTGTGCCTTTTGTATTTAATTCCGATGCAATTTCTGTGTTTCATCGTAAATAAGAAGGTCCAAGGGATACAGTAAACCAGGAGTGAAGCATCTGAATCTGTAGCTAGTGTCACAGGAATGGTTCAAAGCATAGACAGTAATAAGAGTCAGTCTTATTGTTCTTAAGTCGGCATTGTGCATTATTTATTTCATTCCAATGCAATTTCTGTGTTTCATCGTCAATAAGAAGATCTAAAGGATTGAGTAAACCTTGAGTGAGGCATCGTAATCTATATCTAGTGTCACAGGAATGGTTCAAAACGTAGTCAGTAAGAAGAGTCCGTCTTTTGTACTTAAGTCGGCATTGTGCCTTTTGTATTTAATTCCGATGCAATTTCTGTGTTACATCGTCAATAAGAAGGCCAAGGGATACAGTAAACCTGAAGTGAAGCATCGAAATCTATAACCAGTGACACAGGAATGGTTCAAAACATAGACAGAAGAAGAGTCGGTCTTATTGTAGTTAAGTCGGCATTGTGCCTTTTGTATTTAATTCCGATGCAATTTTTGTGTTTCATCGTCAATACGAAGGTCCAAGGGATACAGTATACCTGGAGTGAAGCATCGGAATCTATAACTAGTGTCACAGGAATGGTTCAAACATAGACAGTAAGATGAGTCAGTCTTCTTGTGCTTAAGTCGGCATTGTGAACTTTTGTATTTAATTCCGATGCTCTTTCTGTGTTTCATCGCCAATAAGAAGGTCCAAGGGATACAGTAAACCTGAAGAGAAGCATCAGAATCTATAACTAGTGTCACAGGAATGGTTCAAAACATAGTCAGTAAGAAGAGTCAGTCTTCTTGTACCTAAATCGGCATTGTGCATTTTGTATTTAATTTCGATGCAATTTCTGTGTTTCATCGCCACTAAGAAGGTCAGTGGGATACAGTTATCCTGAAGTTAAGCATCGGAATCTATAACTAGTGTCGCAGGAATGGTTCAAAACATAGTCAGTAAGAAGAGTCAGTCTTCTTGTAGTCAAGTCTGCATAGTGCCGTTTGTATTTAATTCCGATGCAATTTCTGTGTTTCATCGTCAATAAGAAGGTCAGAGGGATACAGTAAACCTGAAGTGAAGCATCGGAATCTATAACTAGTGTCACAGGAATGGTTCGAAACGTAGACAGTTGGAAGAGTCAGTCTTCTTGTACTTAAGTCGCCATTGTGCCTTTTGTATTTAATTCCGATGCAATTTCTGTGTTTCATCGTCAATAAGAATGTCCAAGGGATACAGTAAACCTGAAATGAACCATCGGAATCTATAACTAGTGTCACAGGAATGGTTCATATCATAGACATTAGGAAAAGTCAGTCTACATGTACTTATGTCTCCTTTGTGCCTTTTGTATTTAATTCCGATGCAATTTCTGTGATTCATCGTCAATAAGAAGCTCAGAGGGATACAGTAAACCTGAAGTGAAGCATCGGAATCTATAACTAGTGTCACAGGAGTGGTTCAAAACATAGTCAGTAGGAAGAGACAGTCTTCTTGTACTTAAGTCGGCATTGTGCCTTTTGTATTTAATTCCGATGCAATTTGTGTGTTTCATCGTTAATAAGAATGTCGAAGGGATACAGTAAACCTGAAGTGAAGCATCGGAATCTATAACTAGTGTCACAGGAATGGTACAAAACATAGACAGTAGGAAGAGTCAGTCTTCTTGTACTTAACTCGGTATTGTGCCTTTTCTATTTAATTCCAATGCAATTTCTGTGTTACATCGTCAATAAGAAGGTCAGAGGGATACAGTAAACCTGAAGAGAAGCATCGGATTCGATGACTAGTGTCACAGGAATGGTTCAAAACATAGAGAGTTTGAAGTTTCAGTCTTCTTGTACTTAAGTCGGCATTGTGCCTTTTGTATTTTATTCCGATGCAATTTCTGTGTTTCATCGTCCATAAGAAGGTCCGAGGGATACAGTAAACCTCAAGTGAAGCATTGGAATATAAAACTAGTGTCACAGGAATGTTTCAAAACATAGAGAGTAGGAAGAGTCAGTCTTTTTGTACTTAAGTCGGCATTGTGCTTCTTCAATTTTATTTCGATGCGATTTCTGTGTCTCATCGTCAATAGGAAGGTCCAAGGGATACAGTAAACCTGAAGTGAAGCATCGGAATCTATAACTAGTGTCACAGGATTGATTCAAAACATAGTCAGTAAAAAGAGTCCGTCTTCTTGTACTTAAGTCGGTATTGTGCCTTTTGTATTTAATTCCGATGCAATTTCTGTGTTTCATCGTTAATAAGAAGGTCCAAGGGATACAGTAAACCTGTAACAAAGCAGCGGAATCTATAACTAGCGTCACAGGGACGGTTCAAAACATAGACAGTAAGATGAGTTAGTTTTCTTGTACTTAAGTCGGCATTGTGCTTTTTATATTTAATTCCGATGCAATTTCTGTGTTTCATCGTCACTAAGAAGGTCAAAGGGATACAGTAATCATGAAGTTAAGCATCGGAATCCATAACTAGAGTCACAGGAGTGGTTCAAAGCATAGTCAGAAAGAAGAGTCAGTCTTCTTGTAGTTAAGTCGGCATTGAGCCTTTTGTATTTTATTCCGATGCAATTTCTGTGTTTCATCGTCAATAAGAAAGTCCAAGGGATACAGTAAACCTGAAGTGAAGCATCGGAATGTATAACGAGTGTCACAGGAATGGTTCAAAACATAGACAGTAGGAAGAGTCAGTCATCTAGTACTTAAGTCGGCATTGTGCCTTTTCTATTTAATTCCGATGCAATTTCTGTGTTTCTTCGTCAATACGACGGTCAGAGGGATAAAGAAAACCTGAAGTGAAGCATCGGAATCTGTACCTAGTGTCACAGGAATGGTTCAAAACATAGACAGTTGGAAGAGTCAGTCTTCTTGTACTTAAGTCGGCATTGTGCCTTTTCTATTTAATTCCGATGCAATTTCTGTGTTTCATCGTCAATAAGAAAGTCCAAGGGATACAGTAAACCTGAAGTGAAGCATCGGAATCTATAACTAGTGTCACAGGAATAGTTCAAAACATAGACAGTAGGAAGAGTCAGTCTTCTAGTACTTAAGTCGGCATTGTGCCTTTCCTATTTAATTCCAATGCAATTTCTATGTTTCTTCGTCAATACGACGGTCAGAGGGATAAAGAAAACCTGAAGTGAAGCATCGGAATCTATAACTAGTGTCACAGGAATTGTTCAAAACATAGACAGTTGGAAGAGTCAGTCTTCTTGTAGTTAAGTCGGCATTGGGCCTATTGTATTTAATTCCGATGCAATTTCTGTTTTTCATCGTCAATAAGAAGGTCCAAGGGATACAGGGAAAATGGAGTGAAGCATCGGAATCCATAACTAGTGTCACAGGGATGGTTCAAACCATAGTCAGAAAGAAGAGTCAGTCTTCTTGTAGTTAAGTCGGCATTGAGCCTTTTGTATTGTATTCCGATGCAATTTCTGTGTTTCATCGTCAATAAGAAAGTCCAAGGGATACAGTAAACCTGAAGTGAACCATCGGAATCTATAACAAGTGTCACAGGAATGGTTCAAAACATAGACAGTAGGAAAAGTCAGTCTACACGTTCTTAAGTCGGCATTGTGCCTTTTGTATTTAATTCCGATGCAATTTCTGTGTTTCATCGTCAATAAGAAGGTCAGAGGGATACAGTAATCGTGAAGTTAAGCATCGGAATCTATGACTAGTGTCACAGGAATGGTTCAAAACATAGTCGGTAAGAAGAGTCAGTCTTCTTGTACTTAAGTTATCATTGTGCCTTTTCTATTTAATTATGATGCAATTTCGCTGTTTCGTCGTCAATAAGAAGGTCCAAGGGATACAGTGAACCTGGAGTGAAGCATCGGAATCCATAACTAGTGTCACAGGGATGGTTCAAATCATAGACAGTAAGAAGAGTCGGTCTTCTTGTACTTAAGTCGGCATCGTGCCTTTTGTATTTAATTCCGATGCAATTTCTGTGTTTCATCGTCAATAAAAAGGTCAGAGGGATATTGTAATCCTGAAGTTAAGCATCGGAATCTATGACTAGTGTCACAGGAATGGTTAAAACATAGTCAGTAAGAAAAGTCAGTCTTCTTGTACTTAAGTCGGTATTGTGACTTTTGTATTTAATTCCGATGCAATATCTGTATTTCATAGTCAATAATTGAGCGCCCATAAACCCCAACACACACATAGTCAATACGAAGGTAAGAGGGATACAGTAAACTTGAAGTGAAGCATCGGAATCTATGACTAGTGTCACAGGAATGGTTCAAAACATAGACAGTAGGAAAAGTCAGCCTTCTTGTACTTTAGTCGGCATTGAGCCTATTGTATTTAATTCCGATGCAATTTCTGTGTCTCATCGTCAATAAGAAGGTCCAAGGGATACAGTGAACCTGGAGTGAAGCATCGGAATCCATAACTAGTGTCACAGGGATGGTTCAAACCATAGACAGTAAGAAGAGTCAGTCTTCTTGTTCTTAAGTCGGCATTGTGCATTTTGTATTTAATTCCGATGCAATTTCTGTGTTTCATCGTCAATAAGAAGGTCAGAGGGATACAGTAATCGTGAAGTTAAGCATCGGAATCTATGACTAGTGTTACAGGAATGGTTCAAAGCATAGTCAGTAAGAAGAGTCAGTCTTCTTGTACTTAAGTTATCATTTTGCCTTTTCTATTTAATTATGATGCAATTTCGCTTTTTCATCGTCAATAAGAAGGTCCAAGGGATACAGTGAACCTGGAGTGAAGCATCGGAATCCATAACTAGTGTCACAGGGATGGTTCAAAACATAGACAGTAAGAAGAGTCGGTCTTCTTGTACTTAAGTCGGCATTGAGCCTTTTGTATTTAATTCCGATGCAATTTCTGTGTTTCATCGTCACTAAGAATGTCAGTGGTATACAGTAATCCTGAAATTAAGCATCGGAATCTATAACTAGTGTCACAGGAATGGTTCAAAATATAGTCAGTAAGAAGAGTCAGTCTTCTTGTAGTTAAGTCGGCATTGTTCCGTTTCTATTTAATTTCGATGCAATTTCTGTGTTTCATCGTCAATAAGAAGGTCAAAGGGATACAGTAAACCTTAAGTTAAGCATCGGAATAAAAAACTGGTGTCACAGGAATGGTTCACAACATAGACAGTAGGAAGAGTCAGTCTTCTTGAACTTAAGTCGGCATTGTGCTTTTTCTATTTAATTCCGATGCGATTTCTGTGTCTCATCGTCGAGAGGATGGTCCAAGGGATACAGTAAACCTGAAGTGAAGCATTGGAATCTATAACTAGTGTCACAGCAATGGTTCCAAACATAGTCAATAAGAAGAGTCAGTCTTCTTGTACTTAAGTCGGCATTGTGCCTTTTCAATTTAATTCTGATGCGATTTCTGTGTTTCATCGTGAATACGAAGGCCCAAGGGATACATTAAACCTGGAGTGAAGCATTGGAATCTATAACTAGTGTCACAGGAATGGTTCAAAACATTGACGGTAAGAAGAGTCAGTCTTCTTGTACTTAAGTCGGCATTGTGCCTTTTGTATTTAATTCCGATGCAATTTCTGTGTTTTATCGTCAATAAGAGGGTCAGAGGGATACAGTAAACCTGAAGTGAAGCATCGGAATCCATAACTAGTGTCACAGGAATGGTTCAATACATAGTCAGTAAGAAGAGTCCGTCTTCTTGTACTTAAGTCGGCATTGTGCATTTTGTATTTAAATCCGATGCAATTTCTGTGTTTCATCGCCAATAAGAAGGTCCAAGGGATTCAGTAAACCTGAAGTGAAGCATCGAAATCTATAACTAGTATCACAGGAATGGTTCAAATCATAGACAGTAAGCAGAGTCAGTCTTTTTGTACTTAAGTCGGCATTCTGCCTTTTGTTTTTAATTCCGATGCAATTTCTGTTTTTCATCGTCAATAAGAAGAGCAGAGGGATACAGTAAACCGGAAGTGAAGCATCGGAATCTATAACTAGTGTCACAGGAATGGTTCAAAACATACACAGTATGAAGAGTCAGTCTTCTTGTACTTAGGTCGGCATTGTGACTTTTCTATTTAATTCCGATGCAATTTCTGTGTTTCATCGTCAATAAGTAGGTCCAAGGTTTACAGAGAACCTGAAGTGAAGCATCGGAATTTTCAACTAGTGTCACAGGAATGGTTCAAAGCATAGTCAGTAAGAAGAGCCAGTCTTCTTGTACTTAAGTCGGCATTGTGCCTTTTGTATTTAAATCCGATGCAATTTCTGTGTTTCATCGTCAATAAGAAGGTCCAAGGGAGACACTAAACCTGGAGTGAAGCATCGGAATCTGTAACTAGTGTCACAGGAATGGTTCAAACCATAGACAGTAAGAAGAGTCAGTCTTCTTGTACTTAAGTCGGCATTGTGAATTTCGTATTTTATTCCGATGCAATTTGTGTGTTTCATCGTCAATTAGAAGGCCCAAGGGATACAGTGAAACTGAAGTGAAGCTTCGGAGTCTATAACTAGTGTCACAGGAATGGTTCAAAGCATAGGCAGTAAGATGAGTCAGTCTTCTTGTACTTAAGTCGGCATTGTGCTTTGTTGTATTTAATTCCGATGCAATTTCTGTGTTTCATCGTCAATATGAAGGTCCAAGAGATACAGTAACCCTGGAGTGAAGCATCGGAATCTATAACTAGTGTCACAGGAATGGTTCAAAGCATAGACAGTAAGATGAGTCAGTCTTCTTGTACTTAACTCGGCATTGTGCTTTTTGTATATAATTCCGTTGCAATCTTTGTGTTTCATCGCCAATAAGAAGGTCCAAGGGATACAGTAAACCTGAAGTGAAGCATCAGAATCTATAAGTAGTGCCACAGGAATGGTTCAAAACATAGTCAGTAAGAAGAGTCAGTCTTCTTGTACTTAAGTCGGCAATGTGCCTTTTGTATTTAATTACGATGCAATTTCTGTGTTTCATCGTCACTAAGAAGGTCAGTGGGATACAGATATCCTGAAGTTAAGCATCGGAATCTATAACTAGTGTCACAGGAATGGTTTAAAACATAGTCAGTAAGAAGAGTCAGTCTTCTTGTAGTTAAGTTGGCATTGTGCCTTTTCTATTTAATTCCGATGCAATTTCTGTGTTTCGTCGTCAATACGAAGGTCACAGGGATACAGTAAATCTGAAGTGAGGCATCGGAATCTATAACTAGTGTCACAGGAATGGTTCATAACGTAGACAGTTGGAAGAGTCAGTCTTCTTGTACTAAAGTCGGCATTGTGCATTTGTATATAATTCCGATGCAATTTCTGTGTTTCATCGTCAATAAGGAGGTCCAAGGGATACAGTATACCTGAAATGAACCCTCGGAATCTATAACTAGTGTCACACGAATGGTTCAAAACATAGACATTAGGAAAAGTCAGTCTACATGTACTTAAGTCTGCGTTGTGCCTATTGTATTTAATTCCAATGCAATTTCTGTGATTCATCGTCAATAACAAGGTCAGAGGGATGCAGTAAACCTGAAGTGAAGCATCGGAATCCATAACTAGTGTCACAGGATTGGTTCAAAACATAGACAGTAGGATGAGTCAGTCTTCTTGTACTTAAGTCGGTGTTGTACCTTCTCTATTTCATTCCGATGCAATTTCTGTTTTTCATCGTCAATAAGATGGTCAGAGGGATACAGTAAACTTGAAGTGAAGCATCGGAAACTATATCTAGTGTCACAGGATTGGTACAAAACATAGAGAGTTGGGAGATTCAGTCATCTTGTACTTAAGTCGGGATTGTGCCTTTTGTATTTTATTCCGATGCAATATCTGTGTTTCACCCTCCATAAGAAGGTCCGAGGGATACAGTAAACGTCAAGTGAAGCATCGGAATAACAAACTAGTGTCACAGGAATGGTTCAAAACATAGTCAGTAAGAAGAGTCCGTCTTCTTGTACTTAAGTCGGCATTTTGCCTTTTGTATTTAATTCCGATGCAATTTCTGTGTTTCATCGCCAATAAGAAGGTCCAAGGGATACAGTAAACCTGAAGTGAAGCATCAGAATTTAAAACTAGTATCACATTAATGGTTCAAAACATAGACAGTAAGCAGGGTCAGTCTTCTTGTACTTAAGTCGGCATTGTGCTTTTTATATTTAATTCCGATGCAATTTCTCTGTTTCATCGTCAATAAGAAGGGCAGAAGGATACAGTAAACCTGAAGTGAAGCATCGGAATCTATAACTATTGTCACAGGAATGGTTCAAATCATAGACAGTGGGAAGAGTCAGTCTTCTTGTACTTAAGCCGGCATTTGGCCTTTTGTATTTAATTTCGATGCAATTTCTGTGTTTAATCGTCACTAAGAAGGTCAGTGGGATACAGTTATCCTGAAGTAAGGCATCGGAATCTATAACTAGTGTCACAGGAATGGTTCAAAGCATAGTCAGTAAGAAGAGCCAGTCTTCTTGTACTTAAGTCCGCATTGTGCCTTTTGTATTTAATTCCGATGCAATTTCTGTGTTTCATCGTAAATAAGAAGGTCCAAGGGATACAGTAAACCTGGTGTGAAGCATCTGAATCTGTAACTAGTGTCACAGGAATGGTTCAAACATAGACAGTAAGAAGAGTCAGTCTTATTGTTCTTAAGTCGACATTGTGCATTATTTATTTAATTCCGATGCAATTTCTGTGTTTCATCGTCAATAAGAAGGTCAGAGGGATACAGTAAACCTGAAGTGGGGCATCGGAATCTATAACTAGTGTCACAGGAATGGTTCAAAACATAGTCAGTTAGAAAAGTCAGTCTTTTGTACTTAAGTCGGCATTGTGCCTTTTGTATTTAATTCCGATCCAATTTCTGTGTTTCATCGTCAATATGAAGGTCCAAGGGATACAGTAAACCTGGAGTGAAGCATCGGAATCTATAACTAGTGTCACAGGAATGGTTCAAAACATAGTCAGTAAGAAGAGTCAGTCTTCTTGTACCTAAGTCGGCATTGTGCCTTTTGTATTTAATTTCGATGCAATTTCTGTGTTTCATCGTCACTAAGAAGGTCAGTGGGATACAGTTATCCTGAAGTTAAGCATCGGAATCTATAACTAGTGTCGCAGGAATGGTTCAAAGCATAGTCAGTAAGAAGAGTCAGTCTTCTTGTAGTTAAGTCAGCATTGTGCCTTTTGTATTTAATTCCGATGCAATTTCTGTGTTTCATCGTCAATAGGAAGGTCAGAGGGATACAGTAAACTGAAGTGAAGCATCGGATTCTATAACTAGTGTCACAGGAATGGTTCGAAACGTAGACAGTTGGAAGAGTCAGTCTACATGAACTTATGTCTGCTTGTGCCTTTTGTATTTAATTCCGATGCAATTTCTGTGATTCATCGTCAATAAGAAGCTCAGAGGGATACAGTAAACCTGAAGTGAAGCATCGGAATCTGTAACTAGTGTCACAGGAATGGTTCAAAACATAGTCAGTAGGAAATGACAGTCTTCTTGTACTTAAGACGGCATTGTGCCTTTTGTATTTAATTCCGATGCAATTTGTGTGTTTCATCGTTAATAAGAAGGTCCACGGGATACAGTAAACCTGAAGTGAAGCATCGGAATCTATAACTAGTGTCACAGGAATGGTACAAAACATAGACAGTAGGAAGAGACAGTCTTCTTGTACGTAAGTTGGCATTGTGCCATTTCTATTTAATTCCGATGCAATTTCTGTGTTTCATCGTCAATAAGAGGGTCCAAGGGATACAGTAAACCTGAAGTGAAGCATCGGAATCTATAACTAGTGTCACAGGAATAGTTCAAAACATAGACAGTAGGAAGAGTCAGTCTTCTAGTACTTAAGTCGGCATTGTGCCTTTTCTATTTAATTCCGATGCAATTTCTGTGTTTCTTCGTCAATACGACGGTCAGAGGGATAAAGAAAACCTGAAGTGAAGCATCGGAATCTATAACTAGTGTCACAGGAATTGTTCAAAACATAGACAGTTGGAAGAGTCAGTCTTCTTGTAGTTAAGTCGGCATTGGGCCTATTGTATTTAATTCCGATGCAATTTCTGTTTTTCATCGTCAATAAGAAGGTCCAAGGGATAGAGTAAACCAGAAATGAACCATCGGAATCTATAACAAGTGTCACAGGAATGGTTCAAAACATTGACAGTAGGAAAAGTCAGTCTACACGTTCTTAAGTCGGCATTGTGCCTTTTGTATTTAATTCCGATGCAATTTCTGTGTTTCATCGTCAATAAGAAGGTCAGAGGGATACAGTAATCGTGAAGTTAAGCATCGGAATCTATGACTAGTGTCACAGGAATGGTTCAAAACATAGTCGGTAAGAAGAGTTAGTCTTCTTGTACTTAAGTTATCATTGTGCCTTTTCTATTTAATTATGATGCAATTTCGCTGTTTCGTCGTCAATAAGAAGGTCCAAGGGATACAGTGAACCTGGAGTGAAGCATCGGAATCCATAACTAGTGTCACAGGGATGGTTCAAATCATAGACAGTAAGAAGAGTCGGTCTTCTTGTACGTAAGTCGGCATTGTGCCTTTAGTATTTAATTCCGATGCAATTTCTGTGTTTCATCGTCAATAAAAAGGTCAGAGGGATATTGTAATCCTGAAGTTAAGCATCGGAATCTATGACTAGTGTCACAGGAATGGTTAAAACATAGTCAGTAAGAAAAGTCAGTCTTCTTGTACTTAAGTCGGTATTGTGACTTTTGTATTTAATTCCGATGCAATATCTGTTTTTCATAGTCAATTGAAGGTAAGAGGGATACAGTAAACCTGAAGTGAAGCATCGGAATCAATGACTAGTGTCACAGGAATGGTTCAAAACATAGACAGTAGGAAGAGTCAGCCTTCTTGTACTTTAGTCGGCATTGAGCCTATTGTATTTAATTCCGATGCAATTTCTGTGTCTCATCGTCAATAAGAAGGTCCAAGGGATACAGTGAACCTGGAGTGAAGCATCGGAATCCATAACCAGTGTCACAGGGATGGTTCAAACCATAGACAGTAAGAAGAGTCAGTCTTCTTGTACTTATGTCGGCATTGTGCATTTTGTATTTAATTCCGATGCAATTTCTGTGTTTCATCTTCAATAAGAAGGTCAGAGGGATACAGTAATCGTGAAGTTAAGCATCGGAATCTATGACTAGTGTCACAGGAATGGTTCAAAACATAGTCAGTAAGAAGAGTCAGTCTTCTTGGACTTAAGTTATCATTTTGCCTTTTCTATTTAATTATGATGCAATTTCGCTGTTTCATCGTCAATAAGAAGGTCCAAGGGACACAATGAACCTGGAGTGAAGCATCGGAATCCATAACTAGTCTCACAGGGATGGTTCAAAACATAGACAGTAAGAAGAGTCTGTCTTCTTGTACTTAAGTCGGCATTGTGCCTTTTGTATTTAATTCCGATGCAATTTCTGTGTTTCATCGTCACTAAGAATGTCAGTGGTATACAGTAATCCTGAAATTAAGCATCGGAATCTATAACTAGTGTCACAGGAATGGTTCAAAATATAGTCAGTAAGAAGAGTCAGTCTTCTTGTAGTTAAGTCGGCATTGTTCCGTTTCTATTTAATTTCGATGCAATTTCTGTGTTTCATCGTCAATAAGAAAGGTCAGAGGGATACAGTAAACCTTAAGTTAAGCATCGGAATAAAAAACTGGTGTCACAGGAATGATTCACAACATAGACAGTAGGAAGAGTCAGTCTTCTTGAACTTAAGTCGGCATTGTGCTTTTTCTATTTAATTCCGATGCGATTTCTGTGTCTCATCGTCGTTAGGATGGTCCAACGGATACAGTAAACCTGAAGTGAAGCATTGGAATCTATAACTAGTGTCACAGCAATGGTTCCAAACATAGTCAATAAGAAGAGTCAGTCTTCTTGTACTTAAGTCGGCATTGTGCCTTTTCTATTTAATTCCCATGCAATTTCTGTGTTTCATCGTCAATAAGAAGGTCAGAGGGATACAGTGAACCTGAGGTGAAGCACCGGAATCTATAACTAGTGTCACAGGAATGGTTCAAAACATAGACACTAAGAGGAGTCAGTCTGCTTGTACTTAAGACGGCATTGTGCCTTTTCTATTTAATTCCGATACAATTTCTGTGTTTCATCGTCAATAAGAAGGTCAGAGGGATACAGTGGACCTGAGGTGAAGCATCGGAATCTATAACTAGTGTCACAGCAATGGTTCGAAACATAGACAGTAAGAACAGTCAGTCTTCTTGACTTAAGTCGGCATTGTGCCTTTTCTATTTAATTCCCATGCAATTTCTGTGTTTTGTCGCCAATACGAAGGTCCAAAGGATATAGTAAACCTGAAGTGAAGCATCGGAATCTACAACTAATGTCACAGGATTCGTTCAAACATAGACAGCAGGAAGAGTCAGTCTTCTTGTACTTAAGTCGGCATTGTGCCTTTTGTATTTCGTTCCGATGCAATTTCTGTGTTTCGTCGCCAATAGGAAGGTCGAAAGGATACAGTAAACCTGAAGTGAAGCATTGGAAACAATAACTAATGTCACAGGATTCGTTCAAACATAGTCAGTAGGAAGAGTCAGTCTTCTTGTACTTGAGTCAGCATTGTGCCTTTTGTATTTAATTCCGATGCAATATCTGCGTTTCATCGTTAATAAGAACGTCAGAGGGATACAGTAAACCTGAAGTGAAGCATCGGAATCTATATCTAGTGTCACAGGAATGGTTCAAAACAGTCAGTAAGAAGAGTCAGTCTTCTTGTACTTAAGTCGCCATTTTGCCTTTTGTATTTAATTCCGATGCAATTTCTGTGTTTCATCGTCAATAAGAAGGTCCAAGGGACACAGTAAACCTGAAGTGAAGCATCGGAATCTGTAACTAGCGTCACAGGAATGGTTCAAATCATAGACACTAAGAAGAGTCAGTCTGCTTGTACTTAAGACGGCATTGTGCCTTTTCTATTTAATTCCGATACAATTTCTGTGTTTCATCGTCAATAAGAAGGTCAGAGGGATACAGTGGACCTGAGGTGAAGCATCGGAATCTATAACTAGTGTCACAGCAATGGTTCGAAACATAGACAGTAAGAACAGTCAGTCTTCTTGTACTTAAGTCGGCATTGTGCATTTTCTATTTAATTCCGATGCAATTTCTGTGCTTCGTCGCCAATAAGAAGGTCCAAAGGATACAGTAATCCTGAAGTGAAGCATCGGACTCTATAACTAATGTCACAGGAATGGTTCAAACATAGACAGCAGTAAAGAGTCAGTCTTCTTATACTTAAGTCGGCATTGTGCCTTTTGTATTATTTCCGACGCAATTTCTGTGTTTCATCGTCAATAAGAAGGTCCTAGGGATACAGTAAACCTGAAGTGAAGCCTCGAATCTACAACTAGTGTCACAGGAATGGTTCAAAACATACTCAGTAAGAAGAGCCAGTCATATTGTACTTAAGTAGGCATTGTGCCTTTTGTATTCAATTCCGATGCAATATCTGTGTTTCATCGTCAATTAGAAGGTCCAAGGGATACAGTAAACCTGAAGTGAAGCATCGGAATCCATAACTAGTGTCACAGGAATATTTCAAAACATAGTCAGTAAGAAGAGTTAGTCTTCTTAAGTAGGCATTGTGCCTTTTGTATTTAATTCCGATGCAATTTCTGTGTTTCGTCGTCAATAAGAAGGTCAGAGGGATACAGTAAGCCTGAGGTGAAGCATCGGAATCTATAACTAGTGTCACAGGAATGGTTCAAAACATAGGCAGTAAGAAGATTCAGGCTTCTTGTCCTTAAGTCAGCATTGTGCCTTTTGTATTTAATTGCGATGTAATTTCTGTGTTTCATCGTCAATAAGAAGGTCCAAGGGATACAGTGAACCTGGAGTGAAGCATCGGAATCTATAACTAGTGTCACAGGAATGGAGCAAGATATAGTCAGTAAGAAGAGTCAGTCTTTTTGTACTTAAGTCACCATTGTGCCTTTTGTATCTAATTCCGATGCAATTTCTGTGTTTCATCGTCAATAAGAAGGACCATGGGATACAGTAAACCTGAAGTGAAGCATCGGAATCTATAACTAGTGTCACAGGAATGGTTCAAAGCATAGTCAGTAATAAGAGTCAGTCTTCTTGTACTTAAGTTGGCATTGTGCCTTTTGTATTTAATTCCGATGCAATATCTGCGTTTCATCGTTAATAAGAATGTCAGAGGGATACAGTAAACCTGAAGTGAAGCATCGGAATCTATATCTAGTGTCACAGGAATGGTTCAAAACAGTCAGTAAGAAGAGTCAGTCTTCTTGTACTTAAGTCGCCATTTTGCCTTTTGTATTTAATTCCGATGCAATTTCTGTGTTTCATCGTCAATAAGTAGGTCCAAGGGACACAGTAAACCAGAAGTGAAGCATCGGAATCTGTAACTAGCGTCACAGGAATGGTTCAAACATAGACACTAAGAAGAATCAGTCTGCTTGTACTTAGGATGGCATTGTGCCTTTTCTATTTATTTCCGATGTTATTTCTGTGTTTCATCGTCAATAAGAAGGTCAGAGGTATACAGTGACCCTGAGGTGAAGCATCGGAATCTATAACTAGTGTCACAGCAATGGTTTGAAACATAGACAGTAAGAACAGTCAGTCTTCTTGTCCTTAAGTCGGCATTGTGCATTTTCTATTTAATTCCGATGCAATTTCTGTGTTTCGTCGCCAATAAGAAGGTCCAAAGGATACAGTAACCCTGAAGTGAAGCATCAGAATCTATAACTAATGTCACAGGAATGGTTCAAACATAGACAGCAGTAAAGAGTCAGTCTTCTTATACTTAAGTCGGCATTGTGCCTTTTGTATTTAGTTCCGATGCAATTTCTGTGTTTCATCGTTAATAAGAAGGTCCTAGGGATACAGTAAACCTGATGTGAGGCCTCTGAATCTACAACTAGTGTCACAGGAATGGTTCAAAACATACTCAGTAAGAAGAGCCAGTCATCTTGTACTTAAGTCGGCATTGTGCCTTTTCTATTTAATTCCGATGCAATTTCTGTGTTTCATCGTCAATAAGAAGGTCCAACGGATACAGTAAACCTGAAGTGAAGCATCGGAATCTTTAACTAGCGTCACAGGAATGGTTCAAAACATAGACACTAAGAAGAGTCAGTCTGCTTGTACTTAAGACGGCATTGTGCCTTTTCTATTTAATTCCGATGCAATTTCTGTGTTTCATCGTCAAAACGAAGGTCCAAGGGATACAGATTACCGGAAGTGAAGCATCGGAATCTGTAACTAGCGTCACAGGAATGGTTCAAAACATAGACACTAAGAAGAGTCAGTCTGCTTGTACTTAAGACGGCATTGTGCCTTTTCTATTTAATTCCGATACAATTTCTGTGTTTCTTCGTCAATAAGAAGGTCAGAGGGATACAGTGGACCTGAGGTGAAGCATCGGAATCTATAACTAGTGTCACAGCAATGGTTCGAAACATAGACAGTAAGAACAGTCTGTCTTCTTGTACTTAAGTCGGCATTGTGCCTTTTGTATTTAATTCAGATGCAATTTCTGTGTTTCATCGTCAATGAGAAGGTCAGAGGGATACAGTAAACCTGAAGTGAAGCATCGGAATCTATAACTAGTGTCACAGGAATGGTTCAAAACATAGGCAGTAAGAAGATCCAGTCTTCTTGTCCTTAAGTCGGCATTGTGCCTTTTGTATTTAATTCCGATGCAATTTCTGTGTTTCATCGTCAATAAGAAGGTCCAAGGGATACACTAAACCTGAAGTAAAGCATCTGAATCTATAACTAGTGTCACAGAATGGTGGAAAACATATCCAGTGAGAAGAGTAAATCTGCTTGTACTTAAGACGGCATTGTGCCTTTTCTATTTAATTCCGATGCAATTTCTGTGTTTCATCGTCAATAAGAAGGTCAGAGGGATACAGTGAACCTGAGGTGAAGCACCGGAATCTATAACTAGTGTCACAGGAATGGTTCAAAACATGGACACTAAGAAGAGTCAGTCTGCTTGTACTTAAGACGGCATTGTGCCTTTTCTATTTAATTCCGATACAATTTCTGTGTTTCATCGTCAATAAGAAGGTCAGAGGGATACAGTGGACCTGAGGTGAAGCATCGGAATCTATAACTAGTGTCACAGCAATGGTTCGAAACATAGACAGTAAGAACAGTCAGTCTTCTTGACTTAAGTCGGCATTGTGCCTTTTCTATTTAATTCCCATGCAATTTCTGTGTTTTGTCGCCAATACGAAGGTCCAAAGGATATAGTAAACCTGAAGTGAAGCATCGGAATCTACAACTAATGTCACAGGATTCGTTCAAACATAGACAGCAGGAAGAGTCAGTCTTCTTGTACTTAAGTCGGCATTGTGCCTTTTGTATTTCGTTCCGATGCAATTTCTGTGTTTCGTCGCCAATAGGAAGGTCGAAAGGATACAGTAAACCTGAAGTGAAGCATCGGAAACAATAACTATTGTCACAGGATTCGTTCAAACATAGTCAGTAGGAAGAGTCAGTCTTCTTGTACTTGAGTCAGCATTGTGCCTTTTGTATTTAATTCCGATGCAATATCTGCGTTTCATCGTTAATAAGAACGTCAGAGGGATACAGTAAACCTGAAGTGAAGCATCGGAATCTATATCTAGTGTCACAGGAATGGTTCAAAACAGTCAGTAAGAAGAGTCAGTCTTCTTGTACTTAAGTCGCCATTTTGCCTTTTGTATTTAATTCCGATGCAATTGCTGTGTTTCATCGTCAATAAGAAGGTCCAAGGGACACAGTAAACCTGAAGTGAAGCATCGGAATCTGTAACTAGCGTCACAGGAATGGTTCAAAACATAGACACTAAGAAGAGTCAGTCTGCTTGTACTTAAGACGGCATTGTGCCTTTTCTAATTAATTCCGATACAATTTCTGTGTTTCATCGTCAATAAGAAGGTCAGAGGGATACAGTGGACCTGAGGTGAAGCATCGGAATCTATAACTAGTGTCACAGCAATGGTTCGAAACATAGACAGTAAGAACAGTCAGTCTTCTTGTACTTAAGTCGGCATTGTGCATTTTCTATTTAATTCCGATGCAATTTCTGTGCTTCGTCGCCAATAAGAAGGTCCAAAGGATACAGTAATCCTGAAGTGAAGCATCGGACTCTATAACTAATGTCACAGGAATGGTTCAAACATAGACAGCAGTAAAGAGTCAGTCTTCTTATACTTAAGTCGGCATTGTGCCTTTTGTATTATTTCCGACGCAATTTCTGTGTTTCATCGTCAATAAGAAGGTCCTAGGGATACAGTAAACCTGAAGTGAAGCCTCGGAATCTACAACTAGTGTCACAGGAATGGTTCAAAACATACTCAGTAAGAAGAGCCAGTCATATTGTACTTAAGTAGGCATTGTGCCTTTTGAATTCAATTCCGATGCAATATCTGTGTTTTATCGTCAATTAGAAGGTCCAAGGGATACAGTAAACCTGAAGTGAAGCATCGGAATCCATAACTAGTGTCACAGGAATATTTCAAAACATAGTCAGTAAGAAGAGTAAGTCTTCTTAAGTAGGCATTGTGCCTTTTGTATTTAATTCCGATGCAATTTCTGTGTTACGTCGTCAATAAGAAGGTCAGAGGGATACAGTAAGCCTGAGGTGAAGCATCGGAATCTATAACTAGTGTCACAGGAATGGTTCAAAACATAGGCAGTAAGAAGATTCAGGCTTCTTGTCCTTAAGTCAGCATTGTGCCTTTTGTATTTAATTGCGATGTAATTTCTGTGTTTCATCGTCAATAAGAAGGTCCAAGGGATACAGTGAACCTGGAGTGAAGCATCGGAATCTATAACTAGTGTCACAGGAATGGAGCAAGATATAGTCAGTAAGAAGAGTCAGTCTTTTTGTACTTAAGTCACCATTGTGCCTTTTGTATCTAATTCCGATGCAATTTCTGTGTTTCATCGTCAATAAGAAGGACCATGGGATACAGTAAACCTGAAGTGAAGCATCGGAATCTATAACTAGTGTCACAGGAATGGTTCAAAACATAGTCAGTAATAAGAGTCAGTCTTCTTGTACTTAAGTCGGCATTGTGCCTTTTGTATTTAATTCCGATGCAATATCTGCGTTTCATCGTTAATAAGAATGTCAGAGGGATACAGTAAACCTGAAGTGAAGCATCGGAATCTATATCTAGTGTCACAGGAATGGTTCAAAACAGTCAGTAAGAAGAGTCAGTCTTCTTGTACTTAAGTCGCCATTTTGCCTTTTGTATTTAATTCCGATGCAATTTCTGTGTTTCATCGTCAATAAGTAGATCCAAGGGACACAGTAAACCTGAAGTGAAGCATCGGAATCTGTAACTAGCGTCACAGGAATGGTTCAAACATAGACACTAAGAAGAATCAGTCTGCTTGTACTTAGGATGGCATTGTGCCTTTTCTATTTATTTCCGATGCAATTTCTGTGTTTCATCGTCAATAAGAAGGTCAGAGGTATACAGTGACCCTGAGGTGAAGCATCGGAATCTATAACTAGTGTCACAGCAATGGTTTGAAACATAGACAGTAAGAACAGTCAGTCTTCTTGTCCTTAAGTCGGCATTGTGCATTTTCTATTTAATTCCGATGCAATTTCTGTGTTTCGTCGCCAATAAGAAGGTCCAAAGGATACAGTAACCCTGAAGTGAAGCATCAGAATCTATAACTAATGTCACAGGAATGGTTCAAACATAGACAGCAGTAAAGAGTCAGTCTTCTTATACTTAAGTCGGCATTGTGCCTTTTGTATTTAGTTCCGATGCAATTTCTGTGTTTCATCGTTAATAAGAAGGTCCTAGGGATACAGTAAACCTGAAGTGAGGCCTCTGAATCTACAACTAGTGTCACAGGAATGGTTCAAAACATACTCAGTAAGAAGAGCCAGTCATCTTGTACTTAAGTCGGCATTGCGCCTTTTCTATTTAAATCCGATGCAATTTCTGTGTTTCATCGTCAATAAGAAGGTCCAACGGATACAGTAAACCTGAAGTGAAGCATCGGAATCTTTAACTAGCGTCACAGGAATGGGTCAAAACATAGACACTAAGAAGAGTCAGTCTGCTTGTACTTAAGACGGCATTGTGCCTTTTCTATTTAATTCCGATACAATTTCTGTGTTTCATCGTCAATAAGAAGGTCAGAGGGATACAGTGGACCTGAGGTGAAGCATCGGAATCTATAACTAGTGTCACAGCAATGGTTCGAAACATAGACAGTAAGAACAGTCTGTCTTCTTGTACTTAAGTCGGCATTGTGCATTTTCTATTTAATTCCGATGCAATTTCTGTGCTTCGTCGCCAATAAGAAGGTCCAAAGGATGCAGTAATCCTGAAGTGAAGCACCGGAATCAATAACTAATGTCACAGGAATGGTTCAAACATAGACAGCAGTAAAGAGTCAGTCTTCTTATACTTAAGTCGGCATTGTGCCTTTTGTATTATTTCCGATGCAATTTCTGTGTTTCATCGTCAATAAGAAGGTTATAGGGATACAGTAAACCTGAAGTGAAGCCTCGGAATCTACAACTAGTGTCACAGGAATGGTTCAAAACATACTCAGTAAGAAGAGCCAGTCATATTGTACTTAAGTAGGCATTGTGCCTTTTGTATTCAATTCCGATGCAATATCTGTGTTTCATCGTCAATTTGAAGGTCCAAGGGATACAGTAAACCTGAAGTGAAGCATCGGAATCCATAACTAGTGTCACAGGAATATTTCAAAACATAGTCAGTAAGAAGAGTAAGTCTTCTTAAGTAGGCATTGTGCCTTTTGTATTTAATTCCGATGTAATTTCTGTGTTTCGTCGTCAATAAGAAGGTCAGAGGGATACAGTAAGCCTGAGGTGAAGCATCGGAATCTATAACTAGTGTCACAGGAATGGTTCAAAACATAGGCAGTAAGAAGATTCAGAATTCTTGTCCTTAAGTCAGCATTGTGCCTTTTGTATTTAATTGCGATGTAATTTCTGTGTTTCATCGTCAATAAGAAGGTCCAAGGGATACAGCGAACCGGGAGTGAAGCATCGGAATCTATAACTAGTGTCACAGGAATGGAACAAGGTATAGTCGGTAAGAAGAGTCATCCTTTTTGTACTTAAGTCGGCATAGTGCCTTTTGTATCTAATTCCGATGCAATTTCTGTGTTTCATCGTCAATAAGAAGGACCATGGGATACAGTAAACCTGAAGTGAAGCATCGGAATCTATAACTAGTGTCACAGGAATGGTTCAAAACATAGTCAGTAAGAAGAGTCAGTCTTCTTGTACTTAAGTCGGAATTGTGCCTTTTGTATTTAATTCCGATGCAATATCTGCGTTTCATCGTTAATAAGAATGTCAGAGGGATACAGTAAACCTGAAGTGAAGCATCGGAATCTATATCTAGTGTCACAGGAATGGTTCAAAACAGTCAGTAAGAAGAGTCAGTCTTCTTGTACTGAAGTCGCCATTTTGCCTTTTGTATTTAATTCCGATGCAATTTCTGTGTTTCATCGTCAATAAGTAGGTCCAAGGGACACAGTAAACCTGAAGTGAAGCATCGGAATCTGTAACTAGCGTCACAGGAATGGTTCAAACATAGATACTAAGTAGAATCAGTCTGCTTGTACTTAGGATGGCATTGTGCCTTTTCTATTTAATTCCGATGCAATTTCTGTGTTTCATCGTCAATAAGAAGGTCAGAGGTATACAGTGGACCTGAGGTGAAGCATCGGAATCTATAACTAGTGTCACAGCAATGGTTCGAAACATAGACAGTAAGAACAGTCAGTCTTCTTGACCTTAAGTCGGCATTGTGCCTTTTCTATTTAATTCCGATGCAATTTCTGTGTTTCGTCGCCAATAAGAGGGTCCAAAGGATACAGTAACCCTGAAGTGAAGCATCGGAATCTATAACTAATGTCACAGGAATGGTTCAAACATAGACAGCAGTAAAGAGTCAGTCTTCTTATACTTAAGTCGGCATTGTGCCTTTTGTAATTGGTTCCGATGCAATTTCTGTGTTTCAACGTTAATAAGAAGGTCCTAGGGATACAGTAAACCTGAAGTGAAGCCTCTGAATCTACAACTAGTGTCACAGGAATGGTTCAAAACATACTCAGTAAGAAGAGCCAGTCATCTTGTACTTAAGTCGGCATTGTGCCTTTTCTATTTAATTCCGATGCAATTTCTGTGTTTCATCGTCAATAAGAAGGTCCAACGGATACAGTAAACCTGATGTGAAGCATCGGAATCTTTAACTAGCGTCATAGGAATGGTTCAAAACATAGACACTAAGAAGAGTCAGTCTGCTTGTACTTAAGACGGCATTGTGCCTTTTCTATTTAATTCCGATGCAATTTCTGTGTTTCATCGTCAAAACGAAGGTCCAAGGGATACAGATTACCGGAAGTGAAGCATCGTAACCTATAACTAGTGTCACAGGAGTGGTTCAAATCATAGTCAGTAAGAAGAGTCAGTCTTCTTGTACTTAAGTCGGCATTGTGCCTTTTGTATTTAATTCCGATGCAATTTCTGTGTTTCATCGTCAATAAGAAGGTCCAAGGGATACAGTAAACCCGAAGTGAAGCATCGGAATCTATAACTAGTGTCACAGGAATGGATCAAGATAGAGTCAGTAAGAAGAGTCAGTCATGTTGTACTTAAGTCGACATTGTGCCTTTTGTATTTAATTCCGATGCAATTTCTGTGTTTCATCGTCAATAAGAAGGTCAGAGGGATACAGTGAAGCTGAGGTGAAGCATCGGAATCTATAACTAGTGTCACAGGAATGGTTCAAATCATAGACAGTAGGAAGAGTCAGTCTTCTTGTACTTAAGTCGGCATTGTGCCTTTTCTTTTTTATTCCAATGCAATTTCAGTGTTTCGTCGCCAATTGGAAGGTCCATAGGATACAGTAAACCTGAAGTGAAGCATCGGAATCAATAACTAATGTCACAGGATTCGTTCAAACATAGACAGTAGGAAGAGTCAGTCTTCTTGTACTTAAGTCGGCATTGTGCCTTTTGTATTTTGTTCCGATGCAATTTCTGTCTTTCGTCGCCAATAGGATGGTCGAAAGGATACAGTAAACCTGAAGTGAAGCATTGGAAACAATAACTAATGTCACAGGATTCGTTCAAACATAGTCAGTAGGAAGAGTCAGTGTTCTTGTACTTGAGTCAGCATTGTGCCTTTTGTATTTAATTCCGATGCAATTTCTGTGTTTCATCGTCAATGAGAAGGTCAGAGGGATACAGTAAACCTGAAGTTAAGCATCGGAATCTATAACTAGTGTCAGAGGAATGGTTCAAAACATAGGCAGTAAGAAGATCCAGTCTTCTTGTCCTTATGTCGGCATTGTGCCTTTTGTATTTAATTCCGATGCAATTTCTGTGTTTCATCGTCAATAAGAAGGTCCAAGGGATACACTAAACCTGAAGTAAAGCATCGGAATCTATAACTTGTGTCACAGGAATGGTGGAAAACATATCCAGTGAGAAGAGTAAATCTGCTTGTACTTAAGACGGCATTGTGCCTTTTCTATTTAATTCCGATGCAATTTCTGTGTTTCATCGTCAATAAGAAGGTCAGAGGGATACAGTGAACCTGAGGTGAAGCATCGGAATCTATAACTAGTGTCACAGGAATGGTTCAAGACATAGACACTAAGAAGAGTCAGTCTGCTTGTACTTAAGACGGCATTGTGCCTTTTCTATTTAATTCCGATACAATTTCTGTGTTTCATCGTCAATAAGAAGGTCAGAGGGATACAGTGGACCTGAGGTGAAGCATCGGAATCTATAACTAGTGTCACAGCAATGGTTCGAAACATAGACAGTAAGAACAGTCAGTCTTCTTATGTCGGCATTGTGCCTTTTCTGTTTAATTCCCATGCAATTTCTGTGTTTTGTCGCCAATACGAAGGTCCAAAGGATATTGTAAACCTGAAGTGAAGTATCGGAATCTACAACTAATGTCACAGGATTCGTTCAAACATAGACAGCAGGAAGAGTCAGTCTTCTTGTACTTAAGTCGGCATTGTGCCTTTTGTATTTCGTTCCGATGCAATTTCTGTGTTTCGTCGCCAATAGGTAGGTCGAAAGGATACAGTAAACCTGAAGTGAAGCATCTTAAACAATAACTAATGTCACAGGATTCGTTCAAACATAGTCAGTAGGAAGAGTCAGTCTTCTTGTACTTGAGTCAGCATTGTGCCTTTTGTATTTAATTCCGATGCAAGTTCTGTGTTTCATCGTCAATGAGGAGGTCAGAGGGATACAGTAAACCTGAAGTTAAGCATCGGAATCTATAACTAGTGTCACAGGAATGGTTCAAAACATAGGCAGTAAGAAGATCCAGTCTTCTTGTCCTTATGTCGGCATTGTGCCTTTTGTATTTAATTCCGATGCAATTTCTGTGTTTCATCGTCAATAAGAAGGTCCAAGGGATACACTAAACCTGAAGTAAAGCATCGGAATCTATAACTAGTGTCACAGGAATGGTGGAAAACATATCCAGTGAGATGAGTAAATCTGTTTGTACTTAAGACGGCATTGTGCCTTTTCTATTTAATTCCGATGCAATTTCTGTGTTTCATCGTCAATAGGAAGGTCAGAGGGATACAGTGAACCTGAGGTGAAGCATCGGAATCTATAACTAGTGTCACAGGAATGGTTCAAAACATAGACACTAAGAAGAGTCAGTCTGCTTGTACTTAAGACGGCATTGTGCCTTTTCTATTTAATTCCGATACAATTTCTGTGTTTCATCGTCAATAAGAAGGTCAGAGGGATACAGTGGACCTGAGGTGAAGCATCGGAATCTATAACTAGTGTCACAGCAATGGTTCGAAACATAGACAGTAAGAACAGTCAGTCTTCTTAAGTCGGCATTGTGCCTTTTCTATTTAATTCCCATGCAATTTCTGTGTTTTGTCGCCAATACGAAGGTCCAAAGGATATTGTAAACCTGAAGTGAAGTATCGGAATCTACAACTAATGTCACAGGATTCGTTCAAACATAGACAGCAGGAAGAGTCAGACTTCTTGTACTTGAGTCAGCATTGTGCCTTTTGTATTTAATTCCGATGCAATATCTGCTTTTCATCGTTAATAAGAACGTCAGAGGGATACAGTAAACCTGAAGTGAAGCATCGGAATCTGTATCTAGTGTCACAGGAATGGTTCAAAACAGTCAGTAAGAAGAGTCAGTCTTCTTGTACTTAAGTCGCCATTTTGCCTTTTGTATTTAATTCCGATGCAATTTCTGTGTTTCATCGTCAATAAGAATGTCCAAGGGACACAGTAAACCTGAAGTGAAGCATCGGAATCTGTAACTAGCGTCACAGGAATGGTTCAAAACATAGACACTAAGAAGAGTCAGTCTGCTTGTACTTAAGACGGCATTGTGCCTTTTCTATTTAATTCCGATACAATTTCTGTGTTTCATCGTCAATAAGAAGGTCAGAGGGATACAGTGGACCTGAGGTGAAGCATTGGAATCTATAACTAGTGTCACAGCAATGGTTCGAAACATTGACAGTAAGAACAGTCAGTCTTCTTGTACTTAAGTCGGCATTGTGCATTTTCTATTTAATTCCGATGCAATTTCTGTGCTTCGTCGCTAATAAGAAGGTCCAAAGGATACAGTAATCCTGAAGTGAAGCATCGGAATCTATAACTAATGTCACAGGAATGGTTCAAACATAGACAGCAGTAAAGAGTCAGTCTTCTTATACTTAAGTCGGCATTGTGCCTTTTGTATTATTTCCGATGCAATTTCTGTGTTTCATCGTCAATAAGAAGGTCCTAGGGATACAGTAAACCTGAAGTGAAGCCTCGGAATCTACAACTAGTGTCACAGGAATGGTTCAAAACATACTCAGTAAGAAGAGCCAGTCATATTGTACTTAAGTAGGCATTGTGCATTTTGTATTCAATTCCGATGCAACATCTGTGTTTCATTGTCAATTAGAAGGTCCAAGGGATACAGTAAACCTGAAGTGAAGCATCGGAATCCAAAACTAGTGTCACAGGAATATTTCAAAACATAGTCAGTAAGAAGAGTAAGTCTTCTTAAGTAGGCATTGTGCCTTTTGTATTTAATTCCGATGCAATTTCTGTGTTTCGTCGTCAATAAGAAGGTTAGAGGGATACAGTAAGCCTGAGGTGACGCATCGGAATCTATAACTAGTGTCACAGGAATGGTTCAAAACATAGGCAGTAAGAAGATTCAGGCTTCTTGTCCTTAAGTCAGCATTGTGCCTTTTGTATTTAATTGCGATGTAATTTCTGTGTTTCATCGTCAATAAGAACGTCCAAGGGATACAGTGAACCTGGAGTGAAGCATCGGAATCTATAACTAGTGTCACAGGAATGGAACAAGGTATAGTCAGTAAGAAGAGTCAGTCTTTTTGTACTTAAGTCGGCATTGTGCCTTTTGTATCTAATTCCGATGCAATTTCTGTGTTTCATCGTCAATAAGAAGGACCATGGGATACCTTAAACCTGAAGTGAAGCATCGGAATCTATAACTAGTGTCACAGGAATGGTTCAAAACATAGTCAGTAAGAAGAGTCAGTCTTCTTGTACTTAAGTCGGCATTGTGCCTTTTGTATTTAATTCCGATGCAATATCTGCGTTTCATCGTTAATAAGGATGTCAGAGGGATACAGTAAACCTGAAGTGAAGGATCGGAATCTATATCTAGTGTCACAGGAATGTTTCAAAACAGTCAGTAAGAAGAGTCAGTTTTCCTGTACTTAAGTCGCCATTTTGCCTTTTGTATTTAATTCCGATGCAATTTCTGTGTTTCGTCGTCAATAAGTAGGTCCAAGGGACACAGTAAACCTGAAGTGAAGCATCGGAATCTGTACCTAGCGTCACAGGAATGGTTCAAACATAGACACTAAGAAGAATCAGTCTGCTTGTACTTTGGATGGCATTGTGCCTTTTCTATTTAATTCCGATGCAATTTCTGTGTTTCATCGTCAATAAGAAGGTCAGAGGTATACAGTGGACCTGAGGTGAAGCATCGGAATCTATAACTAGTGTCACAGCAATGGTTTGAAACATAGACAGTAAGAACAGTCAGTCTTCTTGTCCTTAAGTCGGCATTGTGCATTTTCTACTTAATTCCGATGCAATTTCTGTGTTTCGTCGCCAATAAGAAGGTACAAAGGATACAGTAACCCTGAAGTGAAGCATCGGAATCTATAACTAATGTCACAGGAACGGTTCAAACATAGACAGCAGTAAAGAGTCAGTCTTCATATACTTAAGTCGGCATTGTGCCTTTTGTATTTAGTTCCGATGCAATTTCTGTGTCTCATCGTTAATAAGAAGGTCCTAGGGATACAGTAAACCTGAAGTGAAGCCTCTGAATCTACAACTAGTGTCACAGGAATGGTTCAAAACATACTCAGTCAGAAGAGCCAGTCATCTTGTACTTAAGTCGGCATTGTGCCTTTTCTATTTAATTCCGATGCAATTTCTGTGTTTCATCGTCAATAAGAAGGTCCAACGGATACAGTAAACCTGAAGTGAAGCATCGGAATCTTTAACTAGCGTCACAGGAATGGTTCAAAACATAGACACTAAGAAGAGTCAGTCTGCTTGTACTTAAGACGGCATTGTGCCTTTTCTATTTAATTCCGATGCAATTTCTGTGTTTCATCGTCAAAACGAAGGTCCAAGGGATACAGATTACCGGAAGTGAAGCATCGTAACCTATAACTAGTGTCACAGGAGTGGTTCAAATCATAGTCAGTAAGAAGAGTCAGTCTTCTTGTACTTATGTCAGCATTGTGCCTTTTGTATTTAATTCCGATGCAATATCTGTGTTTCATCGTTAATAAGAACGTCAGAGGGATACGGTAAACCTGAAGTGAAGCATTGGGATCTACAACTAGTGTCACAGGTATTGTTCAAATCATAGTCAGTAAGAAGAGTCAGTCTTCTTGTACTTAAGTCGGCATTGTGCCTTTTGTATTTAATTCCGATGCAATTTCTGTGTTTCATCGTCAATAAGAAGGTCCAAGGGATACAGTAAACCCGAAGTGAAGCATCGGAATCTATAACTAGTGTCACAGGAATGGATCAAGATAGAGTTAGTAAGAAGAGTCAGTCATCTTGTACTTAAGTCGACATTGTGCCTTTTGTATTTAATTCCGATGCAATTTCTGTGTTTCATCGTCAATAAGAAGGTCAGAGGGATACAGTGAAGCTGAGGTGAAGCATCGGAATCTATAACTAGTGTCACAGGAATGGTTCAAATCATAGACAGTAGGAAGAGTCAGTCTTCTTGTACTTAAGACGGCATTGTGCCTTTTCTATTTAATTCCAATGCAATTTCAGTGTTTCGTCGCCAATTGGAAGGTCCAAAGGATACAGTAAACCTGAAGTGAAGCATCGGAATCTATAACTAATGTCACAGGATTCGTTCAAACATAGACATTAGGAAGAGTCAGTCTTCTTGTACTTAAGTCGGCATTGTGCATTTTGTATTTTGTTCCGATGCAATTTCTGTCTGTCGTCGCCAATAGGAAGGTCGAAAGGATACAGTAAACCTGAAGTGAAGCATTGGAAACAATAACTAATGTCACAGGATTCGTTCAAACATAGTCAGTAGGAAGAGTCAGTCTTCTTGTACTTGAGTCAGCATTGTGCCTTTTGTATTTAATTCCGATGCAATTTCTGTATTTCATCGTCAATAAGAAGGTCAGAGGGATACAGTAAGCCTGAAGTGAAGCATCGGAATCTATAACTAGTGTCACAGGAATGGTTCAAAACATAGGCAGTAAGAAGATTCAGTCTTCTTGTCCATAAGTCAGCATTGTGCCTTTTGTATTTAATTGCGATTTAATTTCTGTGTTTCATCGTCAATAAGAAGGTCCAAGGGACACAGTAAACCTGGAGTGAAGCATCGGACTCTATAACTAGTGTCACAGGAACGGTTCAAAACATAGACAGTAAGAAAAGTCAGCCTTCTTGTACTTAATTCGGCATTGTATCTTTTGTATTTAATTCCGATGCAATTTCTGTGTTTCATCGTCAATAAGAAGGTCCAAGGGATACAGTATACCTGAAGTGAAGCATCGGAATCTATAACTAGTGTCACAGGAATGTATCAAGATATAGTCAGTAAGAAGGGTCAGTCTTGTTGTACTTAAGTCGGCATTGTGCCTTTTGTATCTAATTCCGATGCAATTTCTGTGTTTCATCGTCAATAAGAAGGTCCATGGGATACAGTAAACCTTAAGTGAAGCATCGGAATCCATAACTAGTGTCACAGGAATGGTTCAAAACATAGTCAGTAAGAAGAGTCAGTCTTCTTGTACGTAAGTCGGCATTTTGCCTTTTGTATTCAATTCCGATAAACTTTCTGTGTTTCATCATCAATACGACGGTCCAAGGGATACAGTAAACCAGAAGTGAAGCATCGGAATCTACAACTAGTGTCACAGGAATTGTTCAAATCATAGTGAGTAAGAAGAGTCAGTCTCCTTGTACTTAAGTCGGCATTGTGCCTTTTCTATTTAATTCCGATCCAATTTCTGTGTTTCATCGTCAATAAGAAGGTCAGAGGGATACAATAGACCTGAGGTGAAGCATCGGAATATATAACTAGTGTCACAGCAATGGTTCGAAACATAGACAGTACGAAGAGTCAGTCTTCTTGTACTTAAGTCGGCATTGTGCATTTTCTATTTAATTCCGATGCAATTTCTGAGTTTCGTCGCCAATAAGAAGGTCCAAACGATACAGTAACCCTGAAGTGAAGCATCGGAATCTATAACTAGTGTCACAGGAATGGTTCAAAACATAGACAGTAAGAAGAGACAGTCTTCTTGGACTTAAGTCGGCATTGTGCCTTTTGTATTTAATTCAGATGCAATTTCTGTGTTTCATCGTCAATGAGAAGGTCAGAGGGATACAGTAAACCTGAAGTGAAGCATCGGAATCTATAACTAGTGTCACAGGAATGGTTCAAAACATAGGCAGTAAGAAGATCCAGTCTTCTTGTCCTTAAGTCGGCATTGTGCCTTTTGTATTTAATTCCGATGCAATTTCTGTGTTTCATCGTCAATAAGAAGGTCCAAGGGATACAGTAAACCTAAAGTGAAGCATCGGAATCTATAACTAGTGTCACAGGAATGGTTCAAAACATAGACAGTAGGAAGAGTCAGTCTTCTTCTACTTAAGTAGGCATTGTACCTTTTAAATTTAATTCCGATGCACTATCTGTGTTTCATCGTCATTACGAAGGTCCAAGGGATGCAGTAATCCTGAAATGAAGCATCGGAATCTGTAACTAGTGTCACAGGAATGGTTCAAAACATAGACAGTGGGAAGATTCAGTCTACATGTTCTTAAGCCGGTATTGTGCCTTTTGTATTTATTTCCGATGCAATTTCTGTGTTTCATCGTCAATAAGAAGTTCAGAGGGATACACTAAACCTGAAGTGAAGCATCGGAATCTATAACTAGTGTCACAGGAATGGTTGAAAACATATCCAGTGAGAAGAGTAAATCTGCTTGTACTTAAGACGGCATTGTGCCTTTTCTATTTAATTCCGATGCAATTTCTGTGTTTCATCGTCAATAAGAAGGTCAGAGGGATACAGTGAACCTGAGGTGAAGCATCGGTATCTATAACTAGTGTCACAGGAATGGTTCAAAACATAGACAATAGGAAGAGTCAGTCTTCGTGTACTTAAGTCGGCATTGTGCCTTTTCTATTTAATTCCGATGCAATTTTTGTGTTTCGTCGTCAATACGAAGGTCCAAGGGATACAGTAAACCAGAAGTGAAGCATCGGAATCTATAACTAGTGTCACAGGAATGGATCAAGATAGAGTCAGTAAGAAGAGTCAGTCATCTTGTACTTAAGTCGACATTGTGCCTTTTATATCTAATTCCGATGCAATTTCTGTGTTTCATCGTCAATAAGAAGGTCCATGGGATACAGTAAACCTTAAGTGAAGCATCGGAATCCATAACTAGTGTCACAGGAATGGTTCAAAACATAGTCAGTAAGAAGAGTCAGTCTTCTTGTACGTAAGTCGGCATTGTGCCTTTTGTATTCAATTCCGATAAACTTTCTGTGTTTCATCATCAATACGACGGTCCAAGGGATACAGTAAACCAGAAGTGATACAGTGGACCTGAGGTGAAGCATCGGAATATATAACTAGTGTCACAGCAATGGTTCGAAACATAGACAGTAAGAAGAGTCAGTCTTCTTGTACTTAAGTCGGCATTGTGCATTTTCTATTTAATTTCGATGCAATTTCTGAGTTTCGTCGCCAATAAGTAGGTCCAAAGGATACAGTAACCCTGAAGTGAAGCATCGGAATCTATAACTAATGTCACAGGAATGGTTCAAACATAGACAGCAGTAAAGAGTCAGTCTTCTTATACTTAAGTCGGCATTGTGCCTTTTGTATTTAGTTCCGATGCAATTTCTGTGTTTCATCGTCAATATGAAGGTCCTAGGGATACAGTAAACCTGAAGTGAAGCCTCGGAATCTACAACTAGTGTCACAGGAATGGTTCAAAACATACTCAGTAAGAAGAGCCAGTCATCTTGTACTTAAGTAGGCATTGTGCCTTTTGTATTCAATTCCGATGCAATTTCTGTGTTTCATCGTCAATAAGAAGGTCCAACGGATACAGAAATCCTGAAGTGAAGCATCGGAATCTATAACTAGTGTCACAGGAATGGTTCAAATCATAGACAGTAAGAAGAGTCAGTCTTCTTGGACTTAAGTCGGCATTGTGCCTTTTGTATTTAATTCAGATGCTATTTCTGTGTTTCATCGTCAATGAGAAGGTCAGCCGGATACAGTAAACCTGAAGTGAAGCATCGGAATCTATAACTAGTGTCACAGGAATGGTTCAAAACATAGGCAGTAAGAAGATCCAGTCTTCTTGTCCTTAAGTCGGCATTGTGCCTTTTGTATTTCGTTCCGATGCAATTTCTGTGTTTCGTCGCCAATAGGAAGGTCGAAAGGATACAGTAAACCTGAAGTGAAGCATCGGAAACAATAACTAATGTCACAGGATTCGTTCAAACATAGTCAGTAGGAAGAGTCAGTCTTCTTGTACTTGAGTCAGCATTGTGCCTTTTGAATTTAATTCCGATGCAATATCTGCGTTTCATCGTTAATAAGAACGTCAGGGGGATACAGTAAACCTGAAGTGAAGCATCGGAATCTATATCTAGTGTCACAGGAATGGTTCAAAACAGTCAGTAAGAAGAGTCAGTCCTCTTGTACTTAAGTCGCCATTTTGCCTTTTGTATTTAATTCCGATGCAATTACTGTGTTTCATCGTCAATACGAAGGTCCAAGGGACACAGTAAACCTGAAGTGAAGCATCGGAATCTGTAACTAGCGTCACAGGAATGGTTCAAAACATAGACACTAAGAAGAGTCAGTCTGCTTGTACTTAAGACGGCATTGTGCCTTTTCTATTTAATTCCGATGCAATTTCTGTGTTTCATCGTCAATAAGAAGGTCAGAGGGATACAGTGAACCTGAGGTGAAGCATCGGAATCTATAACTAGTGTCACAGGAATGGTTCAAAACATAGACAGTAGGAAGAGTCTGTCTTCTTGACTTAAGTCGGCATTGTGCCTTTTCTATTTAATTCCGATGCAATTTCTGTGTTTTGTCGCCAATACGAAGGTCCAAAGGATATAGTAAACCTGAAGTGAAGCATCGGAATCTACAGCTAATGTCACAGGATTCGTTCAAACATAGACAGCAGGAAGAGTCAGTCTTCTTGTACTTAAGTCGGCATTGTGCCTTTTGTATTTCGTTCCGATGCAATTTCTGTGTTTCGTCGCCAATAGGAGGGTCGAAAGGATACAGTAAACCTGAAGTGAAGCATCGGAAACAATAACTAATGTCACAGGATTCGTTCAAACATAGTCAGTAGGAAGAGTCAGTCTTCTTGTACTTGAGTCAGCATTGTGCCTTTTGTATTTAATTCCGATACAATTTCTGTGTTTCATCGTCAATAAGAAGGTCAGAGGGATACAGTGGACCTGAGGTGAAGCATCGGAATCTATAACTAGTGTCACAGCAATGGTTCGAAACATAGACAGTAAGAACAGTCAGTCTTCTAGTACTTAAGTCGGCATTGTGCATTTTCTATTTAATTCCGATGCAATTTCTGTGCTTCGTCGCCAATAAGAAGGTCCAAAGGATACAGTAATCCTGAAGTGAAGCATCGGAATCTATAACTAGTGTCACAGGAATGGATCAAGATAGAGTCAGTAAGAAGAGTCAGTCATCTTGTACTTAAGTCGACATTGTGCCTTTTGTATTTAATTCCGATGCACTATCTGTGTTTCATCGTCATTACGAAGGTCCAAGGGATGCAGTAATCCTGAAATGAAGCATCGGAATCTGTAACTAGTGTCACAGGAATGGTTCAAAACATAGACAGTAGGAAGATTCAGTCTACATGTTCTTAAGCCGGTATTGTGCCTTTTGTATTTATTTCCGATGCAATTTCTGTGTTTCATCGTCAATAAGAAGTTCAGAGGGATACACTAAACCTGAAGTGAAGCATCGGAATCTATAACTAGTGTCACAGGAATGGTTGAAAACATATCCAGTGAGAAGAGTAAATCTGCTTGTACTTAAGACGGCATTGTGCCTTTTCTATTTAATTCCGATGCAATTTCTGTGTTTCATCGTCAATAAGAAGGTCAGAGGGATACAGTGAACCTGAGGTGAAGCATCGGTATCTATAACTAGTGTCACAGGAATGGTTCAAAACATAGACAATAGGAAGAGTCAGTCTTCGTGTACTTAAGTCGGCATTGTGCCTTTTCTATTTAATTCCGATGCAATTTTTGTGTTTCGTCGTCAATACGAAGGTCCAAGGGATACAGTAAACCAGAAGTGAAGCATCGGAATCTATAACTAGTGTCACAGGAATGGATCAAGATAGAGTCAGTAAGAAGAGTCAGTCATCTTGTACTTAAGTCGACATTGTGCCTTTTATATCTAATTCCGATGCAATTTCTGTGTTTCATCGTCAATAAGAAGGTCCATGGGATACAGTAAACCTTAAGTGAAGCATCGGAATCCATAACTAGTGTCACAGGAATGGTTTAAAACATAGTCAGTAAGAAGAGTCAGTCTTCTTGTACGTAAGTCGGCATTGTGCCTTTTGTATTCAATTCCGATAAACTTTCTGTGTTTCATCATCAATACGACGGTCCAAGGGATACAGTAAACCAGAAGTGAAGCATCGGAATCTACAACTAGTGTCACAGGAATTGTTCAAATCATAGTCAATAAGAAGAGTCAGTCTTCTTGTACTTAAGTCGGCAATGTGCCTTTTCTATTTAATTCCGATGCAATTTCTGTGTTTCATCGTCAATAAGAAGGTCAGAGGGATACAGTGGACCTGAGGTGAAGCATCGGAATATATAACTAGTGTCACAGCAATGGTTCGAAACATAGACAGTAAGAAGACTCAGTCTTCTTGTACTTAAGTCGGCATTGTGCATTTTCTATTTAATTTAGATGCTATTTCTGTGTTTCATCGTCAATGAGAAGGTCAGCCGGATACAGTAAACCTGAAGTGAAGCATCGGAATCTATAACTAGTGTCACAGGAATGGTTCAAAACATAGGCAGTAAGAAGATCCAGTCTTCTTGTCCTTAAGTCGGCATTGTGCCTTTTGTATTTCGTTCCGATGCAATTTCTGTGTTTCGTCGCCAATAGGAAGGTCAAAAGGATACAGTAAACCTGAAGTGAAGCATCGGAAACAATAACTAATGTCACAGGATTCGTTCAAACATAGTCAGTAGGAAGAGTCAGTCTTCTTGTACTTGAGTCAGCATTGTGCCTTTTGAATTTAATTCCGATGCAATATCTGCGTTTCATCGTTAATAAGAACGTCAGAGGGATACAGTAAACCTGAAGTGAAGCATCGGAATCTATATCTAGTGTCACAGGAATGGTTCAAAACAGTCAGTAAGAAGAGTCAGTCTTCTTGTACTTAAGTCGCCATTTTGCATTTTGTATTTAATTCCGATGCAATTACTGTGTTTCATCGTCAATACGAAGGTCCAAGGGACACAGTAAACCTGAAGTGAAGCATCGGAATCTGTAACTAGCGTCACAGGAATGGTTCAAAACATAGACACTAAGAAGAGTCAGTCTGCTTGTACTTAAGACGGCATTGTGCCTTTTCTATTTAATTCCGATGCAATTTCTGTGTTTCATCGTCAATAAGAAGGTCAGAGGGATACAGTGAACCTGAGGTGAAGCATCGGAATCTATAACTAGTGTCACAGGAATGGTTCAAAACATAGACAGTAGGAAGAGTCTGTCTTCTTGACTTAAGTCGGCATTGTGCCTTTTCTATTTAATTCCGATGCAATTTCTGTGTTTTGTCGCCAATACGAAGGTCCAAAGGATATAGTAAACCTGAAGTGAAGCATCGGAATCTACAGCTAATGTCACAGGATTCGTTCAAACATAGACAGCAGGAAGAGTCAGTCTTCTTGTACTTAAGTCGGCATTGTGCCTTTTGTATTTCGTTCCGATGCAATTTCTGTGTTTCGTCGCCAATAGGAGGGTCGAAAGGATACAGTAAACCTGAAGTGAAGCATCGGAAACAATAACTAATGTCACAGGATTCGTTCAAACATAGTCAGTAGGAAGAGTCAGTCTTCTTGTACTTGAGTCAGCATTGTGCCTTTTGTATTTATTTCCGATACAATTTCTGTGTTTCATCGTCAATAAGAAGGTCAGAGGGATACAGTGGACCTGAGGTGAAGCATCGGAATCTATAACTAGTGTCACAGCAATGGTTCGAAACATAGACAGTAAGAACAGTCAGTCTTCTTGTACTTAAGTCGGCATTGTGCATTTTCTATTTAATTCCGATGCAATTTCTGTGCTTCGTCGCCAATAAGAAGGTCCAAAGGATACAGTAATCCTGAAGTGAAGCATCGGAATCTATAACTAATGTCACAGGAATGGTTCAAACATAGACAGCAGTAAAGAGTCAGTCGTCTTATACTTAAGTCGGCGTTGTGCTTTTTGTATTTAGTTCCGATGCAATTTCTGTGCTTCGTCGCCAATAAGAAGGTCCAAAGGATACAGTAATCCTGAAGTGAAGCATCGGAATCTATAACTAGTGTCACAGGAATGGATCAAGATAGAGTCAGTAAGAAGAGTCAGTCATCTTGTACTTAAGTCGACTTTGTGCCTTTTGTATTTAATTCCGATGCAATATCTGTGTTTCATCGTCAATAAGAAGGTCCTAGGGATACAGTAAACCTGAAGTGAAGCATCGGAATCCAAAACTAGTGTCACAGGAATGGTTCAAACCATAGTCAGTAAGAAGAGTAAGTCTTCCTAAGTAGGCATTGTGCCTTTTGTATTTAATTCCAATGCAATTTCTGTGTTTCGTCGTCAATTAGAAGGTCAGATGGATACAGTAAGCCTGATGTGAAGCATCGGAATCTATAACTAGTGTCACAGGAATGGTTCAAAACATAGGCAGTAAGAAGATTCAGGCTTCTTGTCCTTAAGTCAGCATTGTGCCTTTTGTATTTAATTGCGATGTAATTTCTGTGTTTCATCGTCAATAAGAAGGTCCAAGGGATACAGTGAACCTGGAGTGAAGCATCGGACTCTATAACTAGTGTCACAGGAACGGTTCAAAACATAGACAGTAAGAAGAGTCAGCCTTCTTGTACTTAATTCGGCATTGTTTCTTTTGTATTTAATTCCGATGCAATTTCTGTGTTTCATCGTCAATAAGAAGGTCATAGGGATACAGTGGACCTGAGGTGAAGCATCGGAATCTATAACTAGTGTCACAGCAATGGTTCGAAACATAGACAGTAAGAACAGTCAGTCTTCTTGTACTTAAATCGGCATTGTGCATATTCTATTTAATTCCGATGCAATTTCTGTGTTTCGTCGCCAATAAGAAGGTCCAAAGGATACAGTAACCCTGAAGTGAAGCATCGGAATCTATAACTAATGTCACAGGAAATGTTCAAACATAGACAGCAGTAAAGAGTCAGTCTTCTTATACTTAAGTCGGCATTGTGCCTTTTGTATTTAGTTCCGATGCTATTTCTGTGTTTCATCGTCAATAAGAAGGTCCTAGGGATACAGTAAACCTGAAGTGAAGCCTCGGAATCTACAACTAGTGTCACAGGAATGGTTCAAAACATACTCAGTAAGAAGAGCCAGTCATCTTGTACTTAAGTAGGCATTGTGCCTTTTGTATTCAATTCCGATGCAATATTTGTGTTTCATCGTCAATAAGAAGGTCCAACGGAAACAGTAAACCTGAAGTGAAGCATCGGAATCTTTACCTAGCGTCACAGGAATGGTTCAAAGCATAGCCACTAAGAAGAGTCAGTCTGCTTGTACTTAAGATGGCATTGTGCCTTTTCTATTTAATTCCGATGCAATTTCTGTTTCATCGTCAATACGAAGGTCCAAGGGATACAGTAAACCGGAAGTGAAGCATCGTAATCTATAACTAGTGTCACAGGAATGGTTCAAAACATAGTCAGTAAGAAGAGTCAGTCTTCTTGTACTTAAGTCAGCATTGTGCCTTTTGTATTTAGTTCCAATGCAATATCTGTGTTTCATCGTTAATAAGAACGTCAGAGGGATACAGTAAACCTGCAGTGAAGCATCGGGATCTACAACTAGTGTCACAGGAATTGTTCAAATCATAGTCAGTAAGAAGAGTCAGTCTTCTTGTACTTAAGTCGGCATTGTTCCTTTTGTATTTAATTCCGATGCAATTTCTGTGTTTCGTCGTCAATAAGAAGGTCCAAGGTATACAGTAAACCTGAACTGAAGCATCCAAATCTATAACTAGTGTCACAGGAATGGATCAATATATAGTCAGTAAGAAGAGTCAGTGTTCTTGTACTTAAGTCGGCATTGTGCCTTTTGTATTTAATTCCGATGCAATTTCTGTGTTTCGTCGTCATTAAGAAGGTCCAAGGGATACAGTGAACCTGAAGTGAAGCATCGGATTCCATAACTAGTGTCACAGGAATGGTTCAAAACATAGACAATAAGAAGAGACAGTCTTCTTGTACCTAAGTCGGCATTGTGCCTTTTCTATTTAGTTCCGATGCAATTTCGGTGTTTCATCGTCAATAAGAAGGTTTAAGGGATACAGTAAACCTTGTGTGAAGCATCGGAATCTATAACTAGTGTCACAGGAATGGTTCAAAACATAGACAGTAAGAAGAGTCAGTCTTCTTGCACTTAAGTCGGCATTGTGCCTTTTGTATTTAATTAAGATGCAATTTCTGTGTTACATCGTCAATGAGAAGGTCAGAGGGAAACAGTAAACCTGAAGTGAAGCATCGGAATCTATAACTAGTGTCACAGGAATGGTTCAAAACATAGGCAGTAAGAAGATCCAGTCTTCTTGTCCTTTAGTCGGCATTGTGCCTTTTGTATTTAATACCGATGCAATTTCAGTGTTTCATCGTCAATACGAAGGTCCAAGGGATACAGTAAACCTGAAGTGAAGCATCGGACTCCATAACTAGTGTCACAGGAATGGTTCAAAACATAGTCAGTAAGAAGAGTCAGTCTTCTTGTACTTCATTGGGCATTGTGCCTTTTGTATTTAATTCCCATGCAATTTCTGTGTTTCATCGTCAATACGAAGGTCCAAGGGATACAGTAAACCAGAAGTGAAGCATCGGAATCTATAACTAGTGACACAGTAATGGTTCAAAACATAGTCAGTAAGAAGAGTCAGTCTTCTTGTACTTAAATCGGCATTGTGCCTTTTGTATTTAATTCTGATGCAATATCTGTGTTTCATCGTTAATAAGAAGGTCAGAGGGATACAGTAAACCTGAAGTGAAGCATCGTAATCTATAACTAGTGTCACAGGTATGGTTCAAAACAGTCAGTACGAAGAGTCAGTCTTCTTGTACTTAAGTCGGCATTGTGCCTTTTGTATTTAACTCCGTTGCAATTTCTGTGTTTCATCGTCAATAAGAAGGTCCAAGGGATAGAGTGAACCTAAAGTGAAGCATCGGAATCTATAACTAGTGTCACAGGAATGGTTCAAAACATAGACAGTAGGAAGAGTCAGTCTTCTTCTACTTAAGTCGGCATTGTACCTATTGTATTTAATTCCGATGCACTATCTGTGTTTCATCGTCAATAAGAAGGTCATAGGGATACAGTGGACCTGAGGTGAAGCATCGGAATCTATAACTAGTGTCACAGCAATGGTTCGAAACATAGACAGTAAGAACAGTCAGTCTTCTTGTACTTAAATCGGCATTGTGCATTTTCTATTTAATTCCGATGCAATTTCTGTGTTTCGTCGCCAATAAGAAGATCCAAAGGATACAGTAACCCTGAAGTGAAGCATCGGAATCTATAACTAATGTCACAGGAAATGTTCAAACATAGACAGCAGTAAAGAGTCAGTCTTCTTATACTTAAGTCGGCATTGTGCCTTTTGTATTTAGTTCCGATGCTATTTCTGTGTTTCATCGTCAATAAGAAGGTCCTAGAGATACAGTAAACCTGAAGTGAAGCCTCGGAATCTACAACTAGTGTCACAGGAATGGTTCAAAGCATACTCAGTAAGAAGAGCCAGTCATCTTGTACTTAAGTAGGCATTGTGCCTTTTGTATTCAATTCCGATGCAATATTTGTGTTTCATCGTCAATAAGAAGGTCCAACGGAAACAGTAAACCTGAAGTGAAGCATCGGAATCTTTACCTAGCGTCACAGGAATGGTTCAAAGCATAGCCACTAAGAAGAGTCAGTCTGCTTGTACTTAAGATGGCATTGTGCCTTTTCTATTTAATTCCGATGCAATTTCTGTTTCATCGTCAATACGAAGGTCCAAGGGATACAGTAAACCGGAAGTGAAGCATCGTAATCTATAACTAGTGTCACAGGAATGGTTCAAAACATAGTCAGTAAGAAGAGTCAGTCTTCTTGTACTTAAGTCAGCATTGTGCCTTTTGTATTTAGTTCCAATGCAATATCTGTGTTTCATCGTTAATAAGAACGTCAGAGGGATACAGTAAACCTGCAGTGAAGCATCGGGATCTACAACTAGTGTCACAGGAATTGTTCAAATCATAGTCAGTAAGAAGAGTCAGTCTTCTTGTACTTAAGTCGGCATTGTTCCTTTTGTATTTAATTCCGATGCAATTTCTGTGTTTCGTCGTCAATAAGAAGGTCCAAGGTATACAGTAAACCTGAACTGAAGCATCCAAATCTATAACTAGTGTCACAGGAATGGATCAATATATAGTCAGTAAGAAGAGTCAGTGTTCTTGTACTTAAGTCGGCATTGTGCCTTTTGTATTTAATTCCGATGCAATTTCTGTGTTTCGTCGTCATTAAGAAGGTCCAAGGGATACAGTGAACCTGAAGTGAAGCATCGGATTCCATAACTAGTGTCACAGGAATGGTTCAAAACATAGACAATAAGAAGAGACAGTCTTCTTGTACCTAAGTCGGCATTGTGCCTTTTCTATTTAGTTCCGATGCAATTTCGGTGTTTCATCGTCAATAAGAAGGTTTAAGGGATACAGTAAACCTTGTGTGAAGCATCGGAATCTATAACTAGTGTCACAGGAATGGTTCAAAACATAGACAGTAAGAAGAGTCAGTCTTCTTGCACTTAAGTCGGCATTGTGCCTTTTGTATTTAATTAAGATGCAATTTCTGTGTTACATCGTCAATGAGAAGGTCAGAGGGAAACAGTAAACCTGAAGTGAAGCATCGGAATCTATAACTAGAGTCACAGGAATGGTTCAAAACATAGGCAGTAAGAAGATCCAGTCTTCTTGTCCTTTAGTCGGCATTGTGCCTTTTGTATTTAATACCGATGCAATTTCAGTGTTTCATCGTCAATACGAAGGTCCAAGGGATACAGTAAACCTGAAGTGAAGCATCGGACTCCATAACTAGTGTCACAGGAATGGTTCAAAACATAGTCAGTAAGAAGAGTCAGTCTTCTTGTACTTCATTGGGCATTGTGCCTTTTGTATTTAATTCCCATGCAATTTCTGTGTTTCATCGTCAATACGAAGGTCAAAGGGATACAGTAAACCAGAAGTGAAGCATCGGAATCTATAACTAGTGACACAGTAATGGTTCAAAACATAGTTAGTAAGAAGAGTCAGTCTTCTTGTACTTAAATCGGCATTGTGCCTTTTGTATTTAATTCTGATGCAATATCTGTGTTTCATCGTTAATAAGAAGGTCAGAGGGATACAGTAAACCTGAAGTGAAGCATCGTAATCTATAACTAGTGTCACAGGTATGGTTCAAAACAGTCAGTACGAAGAGTCAGTCTTCTTGTACTTAAGTCGGCATTGTGCCTTTTGTATTTAACTCCGTTGCAATTTCTGTGTTTCATCGTCAATAAGAAGGTCCAAGGGATAGAGTGAACCTAAAGTGAAGCATCGGAATCTATAACTAGTGTCACAGGAATGGTTCAAAACATAGACAGTAGGAAGAGTCAGTCTTCTTCTACTTAAGTCGGCATTGTACCTATTGTATTTAATTCCGATGCACTATCTGTGTTTCATCGTCATTACGAATGTCCAAGGGATGCAGTAATCCTGAAATGAAGCATCGGAATCTGTAACTAGTGTCACAGGAATGGTTCAAAACATATCCAGTGAGAAGAGTCAGTCTGCCTGTACTTAAGTCGGCATTGTGCCTTTTCTATTTAATTCCCATGCAATTTCTGTGTTTCGTCGCCAATAGGAAGGTCCAAAGGATACAGTAAACCTGAAGTGAAGCATCGGAATCTACAACTAATGTCACAGGATTCGCTCAAACATAGACAGTAGGAAGAGTCAGTCTACTTGTACTTAAGTCGGCATTGTGCCTTTTGTATTTCGTTCCGATGCAATTTCTGTGTTTCGTCGCCAATAGGAAGGTCGAAAGGATACAGTAAACCTGAAGTGAAGCATCGGAAACAATAACTAATGTCACAGGATTCGTTCAAACATAGTCAGAAGGAAGAGTCAGTCTTCTTGTACTTGAGTCAGCATTGTGCCTTTTGTATTTAATTCCGATGCAATTTTTGTCTTCGTCGTCAATACGAAGGTCCAAGGGATACAGTAAACCAGAAGTGATGCATCGGAATCTATAACTAGTGTCACAGGAATGGATCAAACATAGTCAGTAAGAAAAGTCAGTCTGCTTGTACTTAAGTCGGCATTGTGCCTTTTGTATTTAATTCCGATGCAATATCTGTGTTTCATCGTTAATAAGAAGGTCAGAGGGATACAATAAACCTGAAGTGAAGCATCGGAATCTACAACTAGTTTCACAGGAATGGTTCAAATCATAGTCAGTAAGAAGAGTCAGTCTTCTCGTACTTAAGTCGGCTTTGAGCCTTTTGTATTTAATTCCGATGCAATTTCTGTGTTTCATCGTCAATAAGAAGGTCCAAGGGATACAGTAAATCTGAAGTGAAGCATCGGAATCTATAACAAGTGTCACAGGAATGGATCAAGGTAGAGTCAGTAAGAAGAGTCAGTCATCTTGTACTTAAGTCGACATTGTGCCTTTTGTATTTAATTCCGATGCAATTTCTGTGTTTCATCGTCAATAAGAAGGTCAGAGGGATACACTAAACCTGAAGTGAAGCATCGGAATCTATAACTAGTGTCACAGGAATGGTACAAAACTTATCCAGGGAGAAGAGTCAGTCTGCTTGTACTTAGGTCGGCTTTGTGCCTTTTCTATTTAATTCCGATGCAATTTCTGTGTTTCGTCGCCAATAGGAAGGTCCAAAGGATACAGTGAACATGAAGTGAAGCATCGGAATCTACAACTAATGTCACAGGATTCGTTCAAACATAGACAGTAGGAAGAGTCAGTCTTCTTGTACTTAAGTCGGCATTGTGCCTTTTCTATTTAATTCCGATGCAATTTCTGTGTTTCGTCGCCAATAGGAAGGTCCAAGGGATGCAGTAAACCTGAAGTGAAGCATCGGAATCTATAACTAGTGTCACAGGAATGGATCAAACATAGTCAGTAAGAAGAGTCAATCTGCTTGTACTTAAGTCGGCATTGTGCCTTTTGTATTTAATTCCGATGCAATATCTGTGTTTCATTGTTAATAAGAAGGTCAGAGGGATACAATAAACCTGAAGTGAAGCATCGGAATCTACAACTAGTGTCACAGGAATGGTTCAAATCATAGTCAGTAAGAAGAGTCAGTCTTCTTGTACTTAAGTCGGCATTGTGCCTTTTCTATTTAATTCCGATGCAATTTCTGTGTTTCGTCGCCAATAGGAAGGTCCAAGGGATGCAGTAAACCTGAAGTGAAGCATCGGAATCTACAACTAATGTCACAGGATTCGTTCAAACATAGACAGTAATAAGAGTCAGTCTTCTTGTACTTAAGTCGGCATTGTGCCTTTTGTATTTTGTTCCGATGCAATTTCTGTGTTTCGTTGCCAATTGGAAGGTCGAAAGGATACAGTAAAACTGAAGTGAAGCATCGGAAACAATAACTAATGCCACAGGATTCGTTCAAACATAGTCAGTAGGAAGAGTCAGTCTACTTGTACTTGAGTCAGCATTGTGCCTTTTGTATTTAATTCCGATGCAATTTTTGTCTTTCGTCGTCAATACGAAGTTCCAAGGGATACAGTAAACCAGAAGTGAAGCATCGGAATCTATAACTAGTGTCATAGGAATGGATCAAACATAGTCAGTAAGAAGAGTCAGTCTGCTTGTACTTAAGTCGGCATTGTGCCTTTTGTATTTAACTCCGTTGCAATTTCTGTGTTTCATCGTCAATAAGAAGGTCCAAGGGATAGAGTGAACCTAAAGTGAAGCATCGGAATCTATAACTGGTGTCACAGGAATGGTTCAAAACATAGACAGTAGGAAGAGTCAGTCTTCTTCTACTTAAGTCGGCATTGTACCATTTGTATTTAATTCCGATGCACTATCTGTGTTTGATCGTCATCGAAGGTCCAAGGGATGCAGTAATCCTGAAATCAAGCATCGGAATCTGTAACTAGTGTCACAGGAATGGTTCAAAACATAGACAGTAGGAAGATTCAGTCTACATGTACTTAAGCCGGTATTGTGCCTTTTGTATTTATTTCCGATGCAATTTCTGTGTTTCATCGTCAATAAGAAGGTCAGAGGGATACACTAAACCTGTCGTGAAGCATCGGAATCAATAACTAGTGTCACAGGAATGGTTCAAAACATATCCAGTGAGAAGAGTCAGTCTTCTTGTACCTAAGTCGGCATTGTGCCTTTTGTATTTTGTTCCGATGCAATTTCTGTGTTTCGTCGCCAATAGGAAGGTCGAAAGGATACAGTAAACCTGAAGTGAAGCATCGGAAACAATAACTAATGTCACAGGATTTGTTCAAACATAGTCAGTAGGAAGAGTCAGTCTTCTTGTACTTGAGTCAGCATTGTGCCTTTTGTATTTAATTCCGATGCAAATTTTGTCTTTCGTCGTCAATACGAAGGTCCAAGGGAAACAGTAAACCAGAAGTGAAGCATCGGAATCTATAACTAGTGTCACAGGAATGGATCAAACATAGTCAGTAAGAAGAGTCAATCTGCTTGTACTTAAGTCGGCATTGTGCCTTTTGTATTTAATTCCGATGCAATATCTGTGTTTCATTGTTAATAAGAAGGTCAGAGGGATACAATAAACCTGAAGTGAAGCATCGGAATCTACAACTAGTGTCACAGGAATGGTTCAAATCATAGTCAGTAAGAAGAGTCAGTCTTCTTGTACTTAAGTCGGCATTGTGCCTTTTCTATTTAATTCCGATGCAATTTCTGTGTTTCGTCGCCAATAGGAAGGTCCAAGGGATGCAGTAAACCTGAAGTGAAGCATCGGAATCTACAACTAATGTCACAGGATTCGTTCAAACATAGACAGTAATAAGAGTCAGTCTTCTTGTACTTAAGTCGGCATTGTGCCTTTTGTATTTTGTTCCGATGCAATTTCTGTGTTTCGTTGCCAATAGGAAGGTCGAAAGGATACAGTAAAACTGAAGTGAAGCATCGGAAACAATAACTAATGCCACAGGATTCGTTCAAACATAGTCAGTAGGAAGAGTCAGTCTACTTGTACTTGAGTCAGCATTGTGCCTTTTGTATTTAATTCCGATGCAATTTTTGTGTTTCGTCGTCAATACGAAGGTCCAAGGGATACAGTAAACCAGAAGTGAAGCATCGGAATCTATAACTAGTGTCACAGGAATGGATCAAAACATAGTCAGTAAGAAGAGTCAGTCTGCTTGTACTTAAGTCGGCATTGTGCCTTTTGTATTTAATTCCGATGCAATATCTGTGTTACATCGTTAATAAGAATGTCAGAGGGATATAATAAACCTGATGTGAAGCATCGGAATCTACAACTAGTGTCACAGGAATGGAACAAGATATAGTCAGCAAGAAGAGTCAGTCTTTTTGTACTTAAGTCGGCATTGTGCCTTTTGTATCTAATTCCGATGCAATTTCTGTGTTTCATCGTCAATAAGAAGGTCAGAGGGATACAGTAAGCCTGAAGTGAAGCATCGGAATCTATAACTAGTGTCACAGGAATTGTTCAAAACATAGGCAGTAAGAAGATTCAGGCTTCTTGTCCTTAAGTCAGCATTGTGCGTTTTGTATTTAATTGCGATGTAATTTCTGTGTTTCATCGTCAATAAGAAGGTTCAAGGGATACAGTGAACCTGGAGTGAAGCATCGGACTCTATAACTAGTGTCACAGGAACGGTTCAAAACATAGACAGTAAGAAGAGTCAGTCTTCTTGTACTTAATTCGGCATTGTTTCTTTTGTATTTAATTCCGATGCAATTTCTGTGTTTCATCGTCAATAAGAAGGTCCAAGGGATACAGTAAACCTGAAGTGAAGCATCGGAATCTATAACTAGTGTCACAGGAATGGAACAAGATATAGTCAGCAAGAAGAGTCAGTCTTTTTGTACTTAAGTCGGCATTGTGCCTTTTGTATCTAATTCCGATGCAATTTCTGTGTTTCATCGTCAATAAGAAGGTCCATGGGATACAGTAAACCTGAAGTGAAGCATCGGAATCCATAACTAGTGTCTCAGGAATGGTTCAAAACAAAGTCAGTAAGAAGAGTCAGTCTTCTTGTACGAAAGTCGGCATTGTGCCTTTTGTATTTAATTCCGATGAAATTTCTGTGTTTCATCATCAATACGACGGTCCAAGGGATACAGTAAACCAGAAGTGAAGCATCGGAATCTATAACTAGTGTCACAGGAATGGTTCAAAACATGGTCAGTAAGAAGAGTCAGTCTTCTTGTACTTATGTCGGCATTGTGCCTTTTGTATTTAATTCCGATGCAATATCTGCGTTTCATCGTTAATAAGAACGTCAGAGGGATACAGTAAACCTGAAGTGAAGCATCGGAATCCATATCTAGTGTCACAGGAATGGTTCAAAACTGTCAGTAAGAGGAGTCAGTCTTCTTGTACTTAAGTCGCCATTTTGCCTTTTGTATTTAATTCCGATGCAATATCTGTGTTTCATCGTCAATAAGAAGGTCCAAGGGACACAGTAAACCTGAAGTGAAGCATCGGAATCTGTAACTAGCGTCACAGGAATGGTTCAAAACATAGACACTAAGAAGAGTCAGTCTGCTTGTACTTAAGACGGCATTGTGCCTTTTCTATTTAATTCCGATGCAATTTCTGTGTTTCATCGTCAATAAGAAGGTCAGAGGGATACAGTGGACCTGAGGTGAAGCATCGGAATCTATAACTAGTGTCACAGCAATGGCTCGAAACATAGATAGTAAGAACAGTCAGTCTTCTTGTACTTAAGTCGGCATTGTGAATTTTCTATTTAATTAGGATGCAATTTCTATGTTTCGTCGCCAATAAGAAGGTCCAAAGGATACAGTAACCCTGAAGTGAAGCATCGGAATCTATAACTAATGTCACAGGAATGGTTCAAACATAGACAGCAGTAAAGAGTCAGTCTTCTTATACTTAAGTCGGCATTGTGCATTTTGTATTTAGTTCCGATGTAATTTCTGTGTTTCATCGCCAATGAGAAGGTCCTAGGGATACAGTAAACCTGAAGTGAAGCCTCGGAATCTACAACTAGTGTCACAGGAATGGTTCAAAACATTCTCAGTAAGAAGAGCCAGTCATCTTGAACTTAAGTAGGCATTGTGCCTTTTGTATTCAATTCCGATGCAATATCTGTGTTTCATCGTCAATAAGAAGCTCCAACGGATACAGTAAACCTGAAGTGAAGCATCGGAATCTTTAACTAGCGTCACAGGAATGGTTCAAAACATAGACACTAAGAAGAGTCAGTCTGCTTGTACTTAAGACGGCATTGTGCCTTTTCTATTTAATTCCGATGCAATTTCTGTGTTTCATCGTCAATACGAAGGTCCAAGGGATACAGTAAACCGGAAGTGAAGCATCGTAATCTATAACTAGTGTCACAGGAATGGTTCAAACCATAGTCAGTAAGAAGAGTCAGTAAGAAGAGTCAGTCTTCTTGTATTTAAGTCAGCATTGTGCCTTTTGTATTTAATTCCGATGCAATATCTGTGTTTCATCGTTAATAAGAACGTCAGAGGGATACAGTAAACCTGAAGTGAAGCATCGGGATCTACAACTAGTGTCACAGGAATTGTTCAAATCATAGTCAGTAAGAAGAGTCAGTCTTCTTGTACGTAAGTCGGCATTGTGCCTTTTGTATTTAATTCCGATGCAATTTCTGTGTTTCGTCGTCAATAAGAAGGTCCAAGGTATACAGTAAACCTGAAGTGAAGCATCCGAATCTATAACTAGTGTCACAGGAATGGATCAATATATAGTCAGTAAGAAGAGTCAGTGTTCTTGTACATAAGTCGGCATTGTGCCTTTTGTATTTCATTCCGATGCAATTTCTGTGTTTCATCGTCAATAAGAAGATCCAAGGGATACAGTAAACCTGAAGTGAAGCATCGGAATCCATAACTAGTGTCACAGAAAATGGTTCAAAACATTGACAGTAAGAAGAGACAGTCGTCTTGTACCTAAGTCGGGATTGTGCCTTTTCTATTTAATTCCGATGCAATTTCGGTGTTTCATCGTCAATAAGAAGGTCCAAGGGATACAGTAAACCTTGTGTGAAGCATCGGAATCTTTAACTAGTGTCACAGGAATGGTTCAAAACACAGACAGTAAGAAGAGTCAGTCTTCTTGCACTTCTCGGCATTGTGCCTTTTGTATTTAATTCAGATGCAATTTCTGTGTTTCATCGTCAATGAGAAGGTCAGAGGGATACAGTAAACATGAAGTGAAGCATCGGAATCTATAACTAGTGTCACAGGAATGGTTCAAAACATAGGCAGTAAGAAGATCCAGTCTTCTTGTCCTTTAGTCGGCATTGTGCCTTTTGTATTTAATTCCGATGCAATTTCTGTGTCTCATCGTCAATAATAAGGTCCAAGGGATACAGTAAACCTGAAGTGAAGCATCGGAATCTATAACTAGTGTCACAGGAATGAATCAAGGTATGGTCAGTAAGAGGAGTCAGTCTTCTCGTACTTAGGTCGGCACTGTGCCTTTTGTATTTAATAGCGATGCAATTTCAGTGTTTCATCGTCAATACGAAGGTCCAAGGGATACAGTAAACCTGAAGTGAAGCATCGGAATCCATAACTAGTATCACAGGAATGGTTCAAAACATAGTTAGTAAGAAGAGTCAGTCTTCTTGTACTTCATTGGGCATTGTGCCATTTGTATTTAATTCCCATGCAATATCTGTGTTTCATCGTCAATACGAAGGTCCAAGGGATACAGTAAACCAGAAGTGAAGCATCGGAATCTATAACTAGTGACACAGGAATGGTTCAAAACATAGTCAGTAAGAAGAGTCAGTCTTCTTGTACTTAAGTCGGCATTGTGCTTTTTGTATTTAATTCCGATGCAATATCTGTGTTTCATCGTTAATAAGAAGGTCAGAGGGATACAATAAACCTGAAGTGAAGCATCGGAATCTACAACTAGTGTCACAGGAATGGTTCAAATCATAGTCAGTAAGAAGAGTCAGTCTTCTTGTACTTAAGTCGGCATTGTGCCTTTTGTATTTAATTCCGATGCAATTCCTGTGTTTCATCGTCAATAAGAAGGTCCAAGGGATACAGTAATCCCGAAGTGAAGCATCGGAATCTATAACTACTGTCACAAGAATGGATCAAGATATAGTCAGTAAGAAGAGTCATTCCTCTTGTACTTAAGTCGACATTGTGCCTTTTGTATTTAATTCTGATGCAATTTCTGTGTTTCATCGTCAATAAGAAGGTCCAAGGAATACAGTAAACCTGAAGTGAATCATCGGAATCCAAAACTAGTGTCACAGGAATGGTTCAAATCATAGTCAGTAAGAAGGGTAAGTCTTCTTAAGTCGGCATTGTGCCTTTTGTATCTAATTCCGATGCAATTTCTGTGCTTCATCGTCAATAAGAAGGTCAGAAGGATACAGTTAGCCTGAAGTGAAGCATCGGAATCTATAACTAGTGTTACAGGAATGGTTCAAAACATATCCAGTGAGAAGAGTCAGTCTTGTTGTACTTAAGTCGGCATTGTGCCTTTTGTATTTATTTTCGATGCAGTTTCTGTGTTTCATCGTCAATAAGAAGGTCCAAGGGATACAGTAAACCTGAAGTGAAGCATCGGAATCTTTAACTAGTGTCACAGGAATGGTTCAAAACATACACATTAAGAAGAGTCAGTCTGCTTGTACTTAATTCGGCGTTGTTTCTTTTGTATTTAATTCCGATGCAATTTCTGTGTTTCATCGTCAATAAGAAGGTCCAAGGGATACAGTAAACCTGAAGTGAAGCATCGGATTCTATAACTAGTGTCACAGGAATGGAACAAGTTATAGTCAGCAAGAAGAGTCAGTCTTTTTGTACTTAAGTCGGCATTGTGCCTTTTGTATCTAATTCCGATGCAATTTCTGTGTTTCATCGTCAATAAGAAGGTCCATGGGATACAGTAAACCTGAAGTGAAGCTTCGGAATCCATAACTAGTGTCACAGGAGTGGTTCAAAGCATAGTCAGTAAGAAGAGTCAGTCTTCTTGTACGAAAGTCGGCATTGTGCCTTTTGTATTTAATTCTGATGAAATTTCTGTGTTTCATCATCAATACGACGGTCCATGGGATACAGTAAACCAGAAGTGAGGCATCGGAATCTATAACTAGTGTCACAGGAATGGTTCAAAACATAGTTAGTAAGAAGAGTCAGTCTTCTTGTACTTAAGTCGGCATTGTGCCTTTTGTATTTAATTCCGATGCAATATCTGCGTTTCATCGTTAATAAGAACGTCAGAGGGATACAGTAAACCTGAAGTGAAGCATCGGAATCTATATCTAGTGTCACAGGAATGGTTCAAAACTGTCAGTAAGAAGAGTCAGTCTTCTTGTACTTAAGTCGCCATTTTGCTTTTGTATTTAATTCCGATGCAATATCTGTGTTTCATCGTCAATAAGAAGGTCCAAGGGACACTGTAAACCTGAAGTGAAGCATCGGAATCTGTAACTAGCGTCACAGGAATGGTTCAAAACATAGACACTAAGAAGAGTCAGTCTGCTTGTACTTAAGACGGCATTGTGCCTTTTCTATTTAATTCCGATGCAATTTCTGTGTTTCATCGTCAATAAGAAGGTCAGAGGGATACAGTGGACCTGAGGTGAAGCATCGGAATCTATAACTAGTGTCACAGCAATGGTTCGAAACATAGACATTAAGAACTGTCAGTCTTCTTGTACTTAAGTCGGCATTGTGAATTTTCTATTTAATTAGGATGCAATTTCTGTGATTCGTCGCCAATAAGAAGGTCCAAAGGATACAGTAACCCTGAAGTGAAGCATCGGAATCTATAACTAAAGTCACAGGAATGGTTCAAACATAGACAGCAGTAAAGAGTCAGTCTTCTTATACTTAAGTCGGCATTGTGCATTTTGTATTTAGTTCCGATGCAATTTCTGTGTTTCATCGTCAATGAGAAGGTCCTAGGGATACAGTAAACCTGAAGTGAAGCCTCGGAATCTACAACTAGTGTCACAGGAATGGTTCAAAACATACTCAGTGAGAAGAGCCAGTCATCTTGAACTTAAGTAGGCATTGTGCCTTTTGTATTCAATTCCGATGCAATTTCTGTGTTTAATCGTCAATAAGAAGCTCCAACGGATACAGTAAACCTGAAGTGAAGCATCGGAATCTTTAACTAGCGTCTCAGGAATGGTTCAAAACATAGACACTAAGAAGAGTCAGTATGCTTGTACTTAAGACGGCATTGTGCTTTTTCTATTTAATTCCGATGCAATTTCTGTGTTTCATCGTCAGTACGAAAGTTACAGGGATACAGTAAATCGGAAGTGAAGCATCGTAATCTATAACTAGTGTCACAGGAATGGTTCAAAACATAGTCAGTAAGAAGAGTCAGTCTTCTTGTACTTAAGTCAGCATTGTGCCTTTTGTATTTAATTCCGATGCAATATCTGTGTTTCATCGTTAATAAGAACGTCAGAGGGATACAGTAAACCTGAAGTGAAGCATCGGGATCTACAACTAGTGTCACAGGAATTGTTCAAATCATAGTCAGTAAGAAGAGTCAGTCTTCTTGTACGTAAGTCGGCATTGTGCCTTTTGTATTTAATTCCGATGCAATTTCTGTGTTTCGTCGTCAATAAGAAGGTCCAAGGTATACAGTAAACCTGAAGTGAAGCATCCGAATCTATAACTAGTGTCACAGAAATGGATCAATATATAGTTAATAAGAAGAGTCAGTGTTCTTGTACATAAGTCGGCATTGTGCCTTTTGTATTTCATTCCGATGCAATTTTTGTGTTTCATCGTCAATAAGAAGGTCCAAGGGATACAGTAAACCTGAAGTGAAGCATCGGAATCCATAACTGGTGTCACAGAAAATGGTTCAAAACATAGACTGTAAGAAGAGACAGTCGTCTTGTACCTAAGTCGGGATTGTGCCTTTTCTATTTAATTCCGATGCAATTTCGGTGTTTCATCGTCAATAAGAAGGTCCAAGGGATACAGTAAACCTTGTGTGAAGCATCGGAATCTATAACTAGTGTCACAGGAATGGTTTCATAACACAGACAGTAAAAGAGTCAGTCTTCTTGCACTTAAGTCGGCATTGTGCCTTTTGTATTTAAATCAGACGCAATTTCTGTGTTTCATCGTCAATTAGAAGGTCAGAGGGATACAGTAAACATGAAGTGAAGCATCGGAATCTATAACTAGTGTCACAGGAATGGTTCAAAACATAGGCAGTAAGAAGATCCAGTCTTCTTGTCCTTTAGTCGGCATTGTGCCTTTTGTATTTAATTCCGATGCAATTTCTGTGTCTCATCGTCAATAATAAGGTCCAAGGGATACAGTAAACCTGAAGTGAAGCATCGGAATCTATAACTAGTGTCACAGGAATGAATCAAGGTATGGTCAGTAAGAGGAGTCAGTCTTCTCGTACTTAGGTCGGCACTGTGCCTTTTGTATTTAATACCGATCCAATTTCAGTGTTTCATCGTCAATACGAAGGTCCAAGGGATACAGTAAACCTGAAGTGAAGCATCGGAATGCATAACTAGTATCACAGGAATGGTTCAAAACATAGTCAGTAAGAAGAGTCAGTCTTCTTGTACTTCATTGGGCATTGTGCCTTTTGTATTTAATTCCCATGCAATTTCTGTGTTTCATCGTCAATACGAAGGTCCAAGGGATACAGTAAACCAGAAGTGAAGAATCGGAATCTATAACTAGTGACACAGGAATGGTTCAAAACATAGTCAGTAAGAAGAGTCAGTCTTCTTGTACTTAAGTCGGCATTGTGCCTTTTGTATTTAATTCCGATGCAATATCTGTGTTTCATCGTTAATAAGAAGGTCAGAGGGATACAATAAACATGAAGTGAAGCATCGGAATCTACAACTAGTGTCACAGGAATGGTTCAAATCGTAGTCAGTAAGAAGAGTCAGTCTTCTTGTACTTAAGTCGGCATTGTGCCATATGTATTTAATTCCGATGCAATTCCTGTGTTTCATCGTCAATAAGAAGGTCCAAGGGATACAGTAATCCCAAAGTGAAGCATCGGAATCCAAAACTAGTGTCACAGGAATGGTTCAAATCGTAGTCAGTAAGAAGGGTAAGTCTTCTTAAGTCGCCATTGTGCCTTTTGTATTTAATTCCGATGCAATTTCTGTGTTTCATCGTCAATAAGAAGGTCAGAGGGATACAGTAAGCCTGAAGTGAAGCATCGGAATCTATAACTAGTGTTACAGGAATGGTTCAAAACATATCCAGTGAGAAGAGTCAGTCTTGTTGTACTTAAGTCGGCATTGTGCCTTTTGTATTTATTTTCGATGCAATTTCTGTTTTTCATCGTCAATAAGAAGGTCCAAGGGATACAGTAAACCTGAAGTGAAGCATCGGAATCTTTAACTAGTGTCACAGGAATGGTTCAAAACATACACATTAAGAAGAGTCAGTCTGCTTGTACTTAAGACGGCATTGTGCCTTTTGTATTTAATTCCGATGCAATTTCTGTGTTTCATCGTCAATAAGAAGGTCAGAGGGATACAGTGAACCTGAGGTGAAGCATCGGAATCTATAACTAGTGTCACAGGAATGGTTCAAAACATAGACAGTAGGAAGAGTCAGTCTTCTTGTACTTAAGTGGGCATTGTGCCTTTTCTATTTAATACCGATGCAATTTCTGTGTTTTATCGTCAATAAGAAGGTTCAAGGAATACAGTGAACCAGGAGTGAAGCATCGGACTCTATAACTAGTGTCACAGGAACGGTTCAAAACATAGACAGTAAGAAGAGTCAGCCTTCTTGTACTTAATTCGGCATTGTTTCTTTTGTATTTAATTCCGAAGCAATTTCTGTGTTTCATCGTCAATAAGAAGGTCCAAGGGATACAGTAAACCTGAAGTGAAGCATCGGAATCTATAACTAGTGTCACAGGAATGGAACAAGGTATAGTCAGCAAGAAGAGTCAGTCTTTTTGTACTTAAGTCGACATTGTGCCTTTTGTATCTAATTCCGATGCAATTTCTGTGTTTCATCGTCAATAAGAAGGTCCATGGGATACAGTAAACCTGAAGTGAAGCATCGGAATCCATAACTAGTGTCACAGGAATGGTTCAAAACATAGTCAGTAAGAAGAGTCAGTCTTCTTGTACGAAAGTCGGCATTGTGCCTTTTGTATTTAATTCCGATGAAATTTCTGTGTTTCATCATCAATACGACGGTCCAAGGGATACAGTAAACCAGAAGTGAAGCATCGGAATCTATAACTAGTGTCACAGGAATGGTTCAAAACATAGTCAGTAAGAAGAGTCAGTCTTCTTGTACTTAAGTCGGCATTGTGCCTTTTGTATTTAATTCCGATGCAATATCTGCCTTTCATCGTCAATAAGAAGGTCCAAGGGACACAATAAACCTGAAGTGAAGCATCGGAATCTGTAACTAGCGTCACAGGAATGGTTCAAAACATAGACACTAAGAAGAGTCAGTCTGCTTGTACTTAAGACGGCATTGTGCCTTTTCTATTTAATTCCGATGCAATTTCTGTGTTTCATCGTCAATAAGAAGGTCAGAGGGATACAGTGGACCTGAGGTGAAGCATCGGAATCTATAACTAGTGTCACAGCAGTGGTTCGAAATATAGACAGTAAGAACAGTCAGTCTTCTTGTACTTAAGTCGGCATTGTGGATTTTCTATTTAATTAGGATGCAATTTCTGTGTTTCGTCGCCAATAAGAAGGTCCAAAGGTTACAGTAACCCTGAAGTGAAGCATCGGAATCTATAACTAATGTCACAGGAATGGTTCAAACATGGACAGCAGTAAAGAGTCAGTCTTCTTATACTTAAGTCGGCATTGTGCCTTTTGTATTTAGTTCCGATGCAATTTCTGTGTTTCATCGTCAATGAGAAGGTCCTAGGGATACAGTAAACCTGAAGTGAAGCCTCGGAATCTACAACTAGTGTCACAGGAATGGTTCAAAACATACTCAGTAAGAAGAGCCAGTCATCTTGAACTTAAGTAGGCATTGTGCCTTTTGTATTCAATTCCGATGCAATTTCTGTGTTTCATCGAAAAATAAGAAGCTCCAACGGATACAGTAAACCTGAAGTGAAGCATCGGAATTTTTAACTAGCGTCACAGGAATGGTTCAAAACATAGACACTAAGAAGAGTCAGTCTGCTTGTACTTAAGACGGGATTGTGCCTTTTCTATTTAATTACGATGCAATTTCTGTGTTTCATCGTCAATACGAAGGTCCAAGGGATACAGTAAACCTGAAGTGAGGCATCGTAATCTATAACTAGTGTCACAGGAATGGTTCAAAACATAGTCAGTAAGAAGAGTCAGTCTTCTTGTACTTAAGTCAGCATTGTGCCTTTTGTATTTAATTCCGATGCAATATCTGTGTTTCATCGTTAATAAGAACGTCAGAGGGATACAGTAAACCTGAAGTGAAGCATCGGGATCTACAACTAGTGTCACAGGAATTGTTCAAATCATAGTCAGTAAGAAGAGTCAGTCTTCGTGTACGTAAGTCGGCATTGTGCCTTTTGTATTTAATTCCGATGCAATTTCTGTGTTTCGTCGTCAATAAGAAGGTCCAAGGTATACAGAAAACCTGAAGTATAGCATCCGAATCTATAACTAGTGTCACAGGAATGGATCAATATATAGTCAGTAAGAAGAGTCAGTGTTCTTGTACATAAGTCGGCATTGTGCCTTTTGTATTTCATTCCGATGCAATTTTTGTGTTTCATCGTCAATAAGAAGGTCCAAGGGATACAGTAAACCTGAAGTGAAGCATCGGAATCCATAACTAGTGTCACAGAAAATGGTTCAAAACATAGACAGTAAGAAGAGACAGTCGTCTTGTACCTAAGTCGGGATTGTGCCTTTTCTATTTAATTCCGATGCAATTTCGGTGTTTCATCGTCAATAAGAAGGTCCAAGGGATACAGTAAACCGGAAGTGAAGCATCGGAATCTATAACTAGTGTCACAGGAATGGTTCAAAACACAGACAGTAAGAAGATCCAGTCTTCTTGTCCTTTAGTCTTCATTGTGCCTTTTGTATTTACTTCCGATGCAATTTCTGTGTCTCATCGTCAATAATAAGGTGCAAGGGATACAGTAAACCTGAAGTGAAGCATCGGAACCTATAACTAGTGTCACAAGAATGAATCAAGGTATAGTCAGTAAGAGGAGTCAGTCTTCTCGTACTTAGGTCGGCACTGTGCCTTTTGTATTTAATACCGATGCAATTTCAGTGTTTCATCGTCAATACGAAGGTCCAAGGGATACAGTAAACCTGAAGTGAAGCATCGGAATCTATAACTAGTGTCACAGGAATGGATCAATATATAGTCAGTAAGAAGAGTCAGTCTTCTTGTACTTAAGTCGGCATTCTGCATTTTGTATTTAATTCCGATGCAATATCTGTGTTTCATCGTTAATAAGAAGGTCAGAGGGATACAGTAAACCTGAAGTGAAGCATCGTAATCTATAACTTGTGTCACAGGAATGGTTCAAAACAGTCAGTAAGAAGAGTCAGTCTTCTTGTACTTAAGTCGGCATTGAGCCTTTTGTATTTAACTCCGTTGCAATTTCTGTGTTTCATCGTCAATAAGAAGGTCCAAGGGATAGAGTGAACCTGAGGTGAAGCATCGGAAACTATAACTAGTGTCACAGGAATGGTTCAAAACATAGACAGTAGGAAGAGTCAGTCTTCTTCTACTTAAGTTGGCATTGTACCTTTTGTATTTAATTCCGATGCACTATCTGTGTTTCATCGTCTTTAAGAAGGTCCGAGGGATGCAGTAATCCTGAAATGAAGCATCGGAATCTATAACTAGTGTCACAGGAATGGTTCAAAACATAGACACTAAGAAGAGTCAGTCTGCTTGTACTTAAGACGGCATTGTGCCTTTTCTAATAAATTCCGATGCAATTTCTGTGTTTCATCGTCAATAAGAAGGTCAGAGGGATACAGTGAACCTGAGGTGAAGCATAGGAATCTATAACTAGTGTCACAGGAATGGATCAAAACATAGTCAGTAAGAAGAGTCAGTCTGCTTGTACTTAAGTTGGCATTGTGCCTTTTGTATTTAATTCCGATGCAATATCTGTGTTTCATCGTTAATAAGAAGGTCAGAGGGATGCAATAAACCTGAAGTGAAGCATCGGAATATACAACTAGTGTCACAGGAATGGTTCAAATCATAGTCAGTAAGAACAGTCAGTCTTCTTGTACTTAAGTCGGCATTGTGCCTTTTGTATTTAATTCCGATGCAATTTCTGTGTTTCGTCGTCAATAAGAAGGTCCAAGGAATACAGTAAACCTGAAGTGAAGCATCGGAATCCAAAACTAGTGTCACAGGAATGGTTCAAATCATAGTCAGTAAGAAGGGTAAGTCTTCTTAAGTCGGCATTGTACCTTTTGTATTTAATTCCGATGCAATTTCTGTGTTTCATCGTCAATAAGAAGGTCCAAGGGATACAGTAAACCTGGAGTGAAGCATCGGACACTATAACTAGTGTCACAGGAACGGTTCAAAACATAGACAGTACGAAGAGTCAGCCTTCTTGTACTTAAGTCGGCATTGTTTCTTTTGTATTTAATTCCGATGCAATATCTGTGTTTCATCGTCAATAAGAAGGTCCAAGGGATACAGTAAACCTGAAGTGAAGCATCGGAATCTGTAACTAGTGTCACAGGTATAGTTCAAGATGTAGTCAGTAAGAAGAGTCAGTCTTGTTGTACTTAAATCGGCATTGTGCCTTTTGTATCTAATTCCGATGCAATTTCTGTGTTTCATCGTCAATGAGAAGGTCCATGGGATACAGTAAACCTGAAGTGAAGCATCGGAATCCATAACTAGTGTCACAGGAATGGTTCAAAACATAGTCAGTAAGAAGAGTCAGTCTTCTTGTACGTAAGTCGGCATTGTGCCTTTTGTATTTAATTCCGATGAAATTTCTGTGTTTCACCATCAATACGACGGTCCAAGAGATACATTAAACCAGAAGTGAAGCATCGCAATCTATAACTAGAGTCACTGGAATGGTTCAAACACAGACAGTAAGAAGAGTCAGTCTTCTTGTACTTAAGTCGGCATTGTGCCTTTTCTAGTTAATTCCGATGCAATTTCTGTGTTTCACCGTCAATAAGAGGGTCAGAGGGATACAGTGAACATGAAGTGATGCAACGGAATCTATAACTAGTGTCACCGGAATGGTTCAGAACATAGTCAGTAAGAAGAGTCAGTCTACTTGTACTTAAGTCGGCATTGTGCCTTTTGTATTTAGTTCCGATGCAATTTCTGTGTTTCATCGTCAATGAGAAGGTCCTAGGGATACAATAAACCTGAAGTGAAGCCTCGGAATCTACAACTAGTGTCACAGGAATGGTTCAAAACATACTCAGTAAGAAGAGCCAGTCATCTTGAACTTAAGTAGGCATTGTGCCTTTTGTATTCAATTCCGAAGCAATTTCTGTGTTTCATCGTCAATAAGAAGCTCCAACGGATACAGTAAACCTGAAGTGCAGCATCGGAATCTGTAACTAGCGTCACAGGAATGGTTCAAAACATAGACACTAAGAAGAGTCAGTCTGCTTGTACTTAAGACGGGATTGTGCCTTTTCTATTTAATTCCGATGCAATTTCTGTGTTTCATCGTCAATACGAAGGTCCAAGGGATACAGTAAACCTGAAGTGAAGCAACGTAATCTATAACTAGTGTCACAGGAATGGTTCAAAACATAGTCAGTAAGAAGAGTCAGTCTTCTGGTACTTAAGTCAGCATTGTGCCTTTTGTATTTAATTCCGATGCAATATCTGTGTTTCATCGTTAATAAGAACGTCAGAGGGATACAGTAAACCTGAAGTGAAGCATCGGGATCTACAACTAGTGTCGCAGGAATTGTTCAAATCATAGTCAGTAAGAAGAGTCAGTCTTCTTGTACGTAAGTCGGCATTGTGCCTTTTGTATTTAATTCCGATGCAATTACTGTGTTTCGTCGTCAATAAGAAGGTCCAAGGTATACAGAAAACCTGAAGTGTAGCATCCGAATCTATAACTAGTGTCACAGGAATGGATCAATATATAGTCAGTAAGAAGAGTCAGTGTTCTTGTACATAAGTCGGCATTGTGCCTTTTGTATTTCATTCCGATGCAATTTCTGTGTTTCACCGTCAATAAGAAGGTCCAAGGGATACAGTAAACCTGAAGTGAAGCATCGGAATCCATAACTAGTGTCACAGAAAATGGTTCAAAACATAGACAGTAAGAAGAGACAGTCGTCTTGTACCTAAGTCGGGATTGTGCCTTTTCTATTTAATTCCGATGCAATTTCGGTGTTTCATCGTCAATAAGAAGGTCCAAGGGATACACTAAACCGGAAGTGAAGCATCGGAATCTATAACTAGTGTCACAGGAATGGTTCAAAACACAGACAGTAAGAAGAGTCAGTCTTCTTGCACTTAAGTCGGCATTGTGCCTTTTGTATTTAATTCAGATGCAATTTCTGTGTTTCATCGTCAATGAGAAGGTCAGAGGGATACAGTAAACATGAAGTGAAGCATCGGAATCTATAACTAGTGTCACAGGAATGGTTGAAAACATAGGCAGTAAGAAGATCCAGTCTTCTTGTCCTTTAGTCGGCATTGTGCCTTTTGTATTTAATTCCGATGCAATTTCTGTGTCTCATCGTCAATAATAAGGTGCAAGGGATACAGTAAACCTGAAGTGAAGCATCGGAATCTATAACTAGTGTCACAAGAATGAATCAAGGTATAGTCAGTAAGAGGAGTCAGTCTTCTCGTACTTAGGTCGGCACTGTGCCTTTTGTATTTAATACCGATGCAATTTCTGTGTTTCATCGTCAATACGAAGGTCCAAGGGATACAGTAAACCTGAAGTGAAGCATCGGAATCTATAACTAGTGTCACAGGAATGGATCAATATATAGTCAGTAAGAAGAGTCAGTGTTCTTGTACATAAGTCGGCATTGTGCCTTTTGTATTTCATTCCGATGCAATTTCTGTGTTTCATCGTCAATAAGAAGGTCCAAGGGATACAGTAAACCTGAAGTGAAGCATCGGAATCTATAACTAGTGACACAGGAATGGTTCAAAACATAGTCAGTAAGAAGAGTCAGTCTTCTTGTACTTAAGTCGGCATTGTGCCTTTTGTATTTAATTCCGATGCAATATCTGTGTTTCATCGTTAATAAGAAGGTCAGAGGGATACAGTAAACCTGAAGTGAAGCATCGTAATCTATAACTAGTGTCACAGGAATGGTTCAAAACAGTCAGTAAGAAGAGTCAGTCTTCTTGTACTTAAGTCGGCATTGTGCCTTTTGTATTTAACTCCGTTGCAATTTCTGTGTTTCATCGTCAATAAGAAGGTCCAAGGGATAGAGTGAACCTGAGGTGAAGCATCGGAAACTATAACTAGTGTCACAGGAATGGTTCAAAACATAGACAGTAGGAAGAGTCAGTCTTCTTCTACTGAAGTTGGCATTGTACCTTTTGTATTTAATTCCGATGCACTATCTGTGTTTCATCGTCATTAAGAAGGTCCGAGGGATGCAGTAATCCTGAAATGAAGCATCGGAATGTATAACTAGTGTCACAGGATTGGTTCAAAACATAGACAGTAGGAAGATTCAGTCTACATGTACTTAAGTCGGTATTGTGCCTTTTGTATTTATTTCCGATGCAATTTCTGTGTTTCATCGTCAATAAGAAGGTCAGAGGGATACACTAAACCTGAAGTGAAGCATCGGAATCTTTAACTAGTGTCACAGGAATGGTTCAAAACATAGACACTAAGAAGAGTCAGTCTGCTTGTACTTAAGACGGCATTGTGCCTTTTCTAATCAATTCCGATGCAGTTTCTGTGTTTCATCGTCAATAAGAAGGTCAGAGGCATACAGTGAACCTGAGGTGAAGCATCGGAATCTATAACTAGTATCACAGGATTAGATCAAAACATAGTCAGTAAGAAGAGTCAGTCTGCTTGTACTTAAGTTGGCATTGTGCCTTTTGTATTTAATTCCGATGCAATATCTGTGTTTCATCGTTAATAAGAAGGTCAGAGGGATACAATAAACCTGAAGTGAAGCGTCGGACACTATAACTAAAGTCACAGGAACGGTTCAAATCATAGACAGTAAGAAGAGTCAGCCTTCTTGTACTTAAGTCGGTATTGTTTCTTTTGTATTTAATTCCGATGCAATATCTGTGTTTCATCGTTAATAAGAAGGTCCAAGGGATACAGTAAACCTGAAGTGAAGCATCGGAATCTGTAACTAGTGTCACAGGTATATATCAAGATGTAGTCAGTAAGAAGAGTCAGTCTTGTTGTACTTAGGTCGGCTTTGTGCCTTTTGTATTTATTTTCGATGCAATTTCTGTGTTTCATCGTCAATAAGAAGGTCCAAGGGATACAGCAAACCTGAAGTGAAGCATCGGAATCTTTAACTAGTGTCACAGGAATGGTTCAAAACATAGACACGAAGAGGAGTCAGTCTGCTTGTACTTAAGACGGCATTGTGCCTTTTCTATTCCATTCCGATGCAATTTCTGTGTTTCATCGTCAATAAGAAGGTCAGAGGGATACAGTGAACCTGAGGTGAAGCATCGGAATCTATAACTAGTGTCACAGGAATGGATCAAAACATAGTCAGTAAGAAGAGTCAGTCTGCTTGTACTTAAGTTGGCATTGTGCCTTTTGTATTTAATTCCGATGCAATATCTGTGTTTCATCGTTAATAAGAAGGGCAGAGGGATACAATAAACCTGAAGTGAAGCATCGGAATCTACAACTAGTGTCACAGGAATGGTTCAAATCATAGTCAGTAAGAAGAGTCAGTCTTCTTGTACTTAAGTCGGCATTGTGCCTTTTGTATTTAATTCCGATGCAATTCCTGTGTTTCATCGTCAATAAGATGGTCCAAGGGATACAGTAATCCCGAAGTGAAGCATCGGAATCTATAACTATTGTCACAGGAATGGATCAAGATATAGTCAGTAAGAAGAGTCAGTCTTCTTGTACTTAAGTTGACATTGTGCCTTTTGTATTTAATTCCGATGAAATATCTGTGTTTCATCGTCAATAAGAAGGTCCAAGGGATACAGTAAACCTGAAGTGAAGCATCGGAATCCAAAACTAGTGTCACAGGAATGGTTCAAATCATAGTCAGTAAGAAGGGTAAGTCTTCTTAAGTCGGCATTGTGCCTTTTGTATTTAATTCCGATGCAATTTCTGTGTTTCATCGTCAAAAAGAAGGTCAGAGGGATGCAGTAAGCCTGAAGTGACGCATCGCAATCTATAACTAGTGTCACAGGAATGGTTCAAAACATATCCAGTGAGAAGAGTCAGTCTTGTTGTACTTAAGTCGGCATTGTACTTTTGTATTTATTTTCGATGCAATTTCTGTGTTTCATCGTCAATAAGAAGGTCCAAGGGATACAGTAAACCTGAAATGAAGCATCGGAATCGTTAACTAGTGTCACAGGAATGGTTCAAAACATAGACATTAAGAAGAGTCAGTCTGCTTGTACTTAAGACGGCATTGTGCCTTTTGTATTTAATTCCGATGCAATTTCTGTGTTTCAGCGTCAATAACAATGTCAGAGGGATACAGTGAACCTGAGGTGAAGGATCGGAAAATATAACTAGTGTCACAGGAATGGTTCAAAACATAGACAGTAGGAAGAGTTAGTCTTCTTGTACTTAAGTCGGCATTGTGACTTTTCTATTTAATTCCGATGCAATTTCTGTGTTTCATCGTCAATAAGAAGGTACAAGGGATACAGTAAACCTGGAGTGAAGCAACGGACACTATAAGTAGTGTCACAGGAACGGTTCAAAACATAGACAGTAAGAAGAGTCAGCCTTCTTGTACTTAAGTCGGCATTGTTTCTTTTGTATTTAATTCCGATGCAATATCTGTGTTTCATCGTCAATAAGAAGGTCCAAGGGATACAGTAAACCTGAAGTGAAGCATCGGAATCTGTAACTAGTGTCACAGGTATGGATCAAGATGTAGTCAGTAAGAAGAGTCAGTCTTGTTGTACTTAAGTCGGCATTGTACCTTTTGTATCTAATTCCGATGCAATTTCTGTGTTTCATCGTCAATGAGAAGGTCCATGGGATACAGTAAACCTGAAGTGAAGCATCGGAATCCATAACTAGTGTCACAGGAATGGTTCAAACATAGTCAGTAAGAAGAGTCAGACTTCTTGTACGTAAGTCGGCATTGTGCCTTTTGTATTTAATTCCGATGAAATTTCTGTGTTTCATCATCAATACGACGGTCTAAGGGATACATTAAACCAGAAGTGAAGCATCGCAATCTATAACTAGTGTCACAGGAATGGTTCAAAACATAGTCAGTAAGAAGAGTCATTCTTCTTGTACTTAAGTTGGCATTGTGCCTTTTGTATTTAAATCCGATGCACTATCTGTGTTTCATCGTCATTAAGAAGGTCCAAGGGATACAGTAAACCTGAAATGAAGCATCGGAATCTATAACTAGTGTCACAGGAATGGTTCAAAACATAGATAGTAGGAGGATTCAGTCTACATGTACTTAAGTCGGTATTGTGCCTGTTGTATTTATTTCCGATGCAATTTCTGTGTTTCATCGTCAATAAGAAGGTCAGAGGGATACAGTTAACTTGAAGTGAAGCATCGGAATCTATAACTAGTGTCACACGAATGGTTCAAAACATAGTCAGTAAGAAGAGTCAGTCTTCTTGTACTTAAGTCGGCATTGTGCCTTCTGTATTTAATTTCGATGAAATTTCTGTGTTTCATCGTCAATAAGAAGGTCCAAGAGATACAGTAAACCTGAAGTGGAGCATCGGAAACTATAACTAGTGTCACTGGAATGGTTCAAACATAGACAGTAAGAAGAGTCAGTCTTCTTGTAATTAAGACAACATTGTGCCTTTTCAATTAATTCCGATGCAATTTCTGTGTTTCATCGTCAATAAGAAGGTCAGAGGGATACAGTGGACCTGAGGTGAAGCATCGGAATCTATAACTAGTGTCACAGCAATGGTTCGAAACATAGACAGTAAGAACAGTCAGTCTTCTTGTACTTGAGTCGGCATTGTGCATTTTCTATTTAATTAGGATGCAATTTCTGTGTTTCGTCGCCAATAAGAAGGTCCAAAGGATACAGTAACCCTGAAGTGAAGCATCGGAATCTATAACTAATGTCACAGGAATGGTTCAAACATAGACAGCAGTAAAGAGTCAGTCTTCTTATACTTAAGTCGGCACTGTGCCTTTTGTATTTAGTTCCGATGCAATTTCTGTGTTTCATCGTCAATAAGAAGGTCCTAGGGATACAGTAAACCTGAAGTGAAGCCTCGGAATCTACAACTAGTGTGACAGGAATGGTTAAAAACATACTCAGTAAGAAGAGCCAGTAATCTTGTACTTAAGTAGGCATTGTGCCTTTTGTATTCAATTCCGATGCAATTTCTGTGGTTCATCGTCAATAAGAAGGTCCAACGGATACAGTAAACCTGAAGTGAAGCATCGGAATCTTTAACTAGCGTCACAGGAATGGTTCAAAACATAGACACTAAGAAGAGTCAGTCTGCTTGTACTTAAGACGGCATTGTGCCTTTTCTATTTATTTCCGATGCAATTTCTGTGTTTCATCGTCAATACGAAGGTCCAAGGGATACAGTAAACCGGAAGTGAAGCATCGTAATCTATAACTAGTGTCACAGGAATGGTTCAAAACATAGTCAGTAAGAAGAGTCAGTCTTCTTGTACTTAAGTCAGCATTGTGCCTTTTGTATTTAATTCCGATGCAATATCTGTGTTTCATCGTTAATAAGAACGTCAGAGGGATACAGTAAACCTGAAGTGTAGCCTCGGAATCTACAACTAGTGTCACAGGAATGGTTCAAAATATACTCACTAAGAAGAGCCAGTCATCTTGTACTTAAGTAGGCATTGTGCCTTTTGTATTCAATTCCGATGCTATTTCTGTGTTTCGTCGTCAATAAGAAGGTCCAAGGTATACAGTAAACCTGAAGTGAAGCATCCGAAACTGTAACTAGTGTCACAGGAATGGATCAATATATAGTCAGTAAGAAGAGTCAGTGTTCTTGTACTTAAGTCGGCATTGTGCCTTTTGTATTTAATTCCATGCAATTTCTGTGTTTCATCGTCAATACGAAGGTCCAAGGGATACAGTAAACCAGAAGTGAAGCATCGGAATCTATATCTAGTGTCACGGGAATGGTTCAAAACATAGTCAGTAAGAAGAGTCAGTCTTCTTGTACGTAAGTCGGCATTGTGCCTTTTGTATTTAATTCCGATGAAATTTCTGTGTTTCATCATCAATACGAGGGTCCAAGGGATACATTAAACCTGAGGTGAAGCATCGGAAACTATAACTAGTGTCACAGGAATGGTTCAAAACATAGACAGTAGGAAGAGTCAGTCTTCTTCTACTTAAGTTGGCATTGTACCTTTTGTATTTAATTCCGATGCACTATCTGTGTTTCATCGTCATTAAGAAGGTCCGAGGGATGCAGTAATCCTGAAATGAAGCATCGGAATCTATAACTAGTGTCACAGGAATGGTTCAAAACATAGACAGTAGGAAGATTAAGTCTACATGTACTTAAGTCGGTATTGTGCCTTTTGTATTTATTTCCGATGCAATATCTGTGTTTCATCGTCAATAAGAAGGTCAGAGGGATACACTAAACCTGAAGTGAAGCATCGGAATCTATAACTAGTGTCACAGGAATGGTTCAAAACATATCCAGTAAGAAGAGTCAGTCTAGTTGTACTTAGGTCGGCACTGTGCCTTTTGTATATATTTTCGATGCAATTTCTGTGTTTCATCGTCAATAAGAAGGTCCAAGGGATACAGCAAACCTGAAGTGAAGCATCGGAATCTTTAACTAGTGTCACAGGAATGGTTCAATACATAGACACTAAGAAGAGTCAGTCTGCTTGTACTCAAGACGGCATTGTGCCTTTTCTATTCAATTCCGATGCAATTTCTGTGTTTCATCGTTAACAAGAAGGTCAGAGGGATACAGTGAACCTGAGGTGAAGCATCGGAATCTATAACTAGTGTCACAGGAATGGATCAAAACATAGTCAGTAAGAAGAGTCAGTCTGCTTGTACTTAAGTTGGCATTGTGCCTTTTGTATTTAATTCCGATGCAATATCTGTGTTTCATCGTTAATAAGAAGGTCAGAGGGATACAATAAACCTGAAGTGAAGCATCGGAATCTACAACTAGTGTCACAGGAATGGTTCAAATCATAGTCAGTAAGAAGAGTCAGTCTTCTTGTTCTTAAGTCGGCATTGTGCCTTTTGTACTTAATTCCGATACAATTCCTGTGTTTCATCGTCAATAAGAAGGTCCAAGGGATACAGTAATCCCGAAGTGAAGCATCAGAATCCAAAACTAGTGTCACAGGAATGGTTCAAATCATAGTCAGTAAGAAGGGTAAGTCTTCTTAAGTCGGCATTGTGCCTTTTGTATTTAATTCCAATGCAATTTCTGTGTTTCATCGTCAATAAGAAGGTCAGAGGGATACAGTAAGCCTGAAGTGATGCATCGCAATCTATAACTAGTGTCACAGGAATGTTCAAAACATATCCAGTGAGAAGTGTCAGTCTTGTTGTACTTAAGTCGGCATTGTGCCTTTTGTATTTATTTACGATGCAATTTCTATGTTTCATCGTCAGTAAGAAGGTCCAAGGGATACAGTAAACCTGAAGTGAAGCATCGGAATCTTTAACTAGTGTCACAGGAATGGTTCAAAACATAGACATTAAGAAGAGTCAGTCTGCTTGTACTTAAGACGGCATTGTGCCGTTTCTATTTAATTCCGATGCAATTTCTGTGTTTCATCGTTAATAAGAAGGTCCAAGGGATACAGTAAACCTGGAGTGAAGCATCGGACACTATAACTAGTGTCACAGGAACGGTTCAAAACATAGACAGTAGGAAGAGTCAGCCTTCTTGTACTTAAGTGGGCATTGTTTCTTTTGTATTTAATTCCGATGCAATATCTGTGTTTCAACGTCAATTAGAAGGTCCAAGGGATACAGTAAACCTGAAGTGAAGCATCGGAATCTGTAACTAGAGTCACACGTATGGATTAAGATGTAGTCAGTAAGAAGAGTCAGTCTTGTTGTACTTAAGTCGGCATTGTGCCTTTTGTATCTAATTCCGATGCAATTTCTGTGTTTCATCGTCAATGAGAAGGTCCATGGGATACAGTAAACCTGAAGTGAAGCATCGGAATCCATAACTAGTGTCACAGGAATGGTTCAAAACATAGTCAGTAAGAAGAGTCAGTCTTCTTGTACGTAAGTCGGCATTGTGCCTTTTGTATTTAATTCCGATGAAATTTCTGTGTTTCATCATCAATACGACGGTCCAAGGGATACATTAAACCAGAAGTGAAGCATCGCAATCTATAACTAGTGTCACAGGAATGGTTCAAAACATAGTCAGTAAGAAGAGTCATTCTTCTTGTACTTAAGTTGGCATTGTGCCTTTTGTATTTAAATCCGATGCACTATCTGTGTTTCATCGTCATTAAGAAGGTCCAAGGGATACAGTAAACCTGAAATGAAGCATCGGAATCTATATCTAGTGTCACAGGAATGGTTCAAATCATAGACAGTAGGAAGATTCAGTCTACATGTACTTAAGTCGGTATTGTGCCTGTTGTATTTATTTCCGATGCAATTTCTGTGTTTCATCGTCAATAAGAATGTCAGAGGGATACAGTTAACTTGAAGTGAAGCATCGGAATCTATAACTAGTGTCACACGAATGGTTCAAACATAGACAGTAAGAAGAGTCAGACTTCTTGTACTTAAGTCGACATTGTGCCTTTTCTATTTAATTCCGATGCAATTTCTGTGTTTCACCGTCAATAAGAGGGTCAGAGGGATACAGTGAACATGAAGTGATGCAACGGAATCTATAACTAGTGTCACCGGAATGGTTCAGAACATAGTCAGTAAGAAGAGTCAGTCTACTTGTCCTTAAGTAGGCATTGTGTCTTTTGTATTTAATTCCGATGCAATTTCTGTGTTTCGTCGCCAATAAGAAGGTCCAAAGGATACAGTAACCCTGAAGTGAAGCATCGGAATCCATAACTAATGTCACAGGAATGGGTCAAAACATAGACAGTAGGAAGATTCAGTCTTCTTATACTTAAGTCGGCATTGTGCCTTTTGTATTTAGTTCCGATGCAATTTCTGTGTTTCATCGTCAATAAGAAGGTCCAAGGGATACAGTAAACCTGAAGCGAAGCATCGGAATCTATAACTAGTGTCAGAGGAATGGTTCAAAACATAGTCAGTAAGAAGAATCAGTCTTCTAGTACTTTAGTCGGCATTGGGCCTTTTCTATTTAATTCCGATGCAATTTCTGTGTTTCATCGTCAAAAAGAAGGTCAGAGTGATTCAGTAAACCTGACGTGAAGCATCGGAATCCATAACTAGTGTCACAGGAATGGTCCAAAACATAGACAGTAAGAAGAGTCAGCCTTCTTGTACTTCAGTCGGCATTGTGCCTTTTGTATTTAGTTCCGATGCAATTTCTGTGTTTCATCGTCAATAAGAAGGTCCAAGGGATACAGTAAACCTGAAGTGAAGCATCGGCATCTATAACTAGTGTCACAGGAACGGTTCAAAGCTGTCAGTAAGATGAGTCAGTCTTCTTGTACTTAAGTCGGCATTGTGCCTTTTGTATTTAATTCCGATGCAATTTCTGTGTTTCATCGTCACTAAGAAGGTCCAAGGGATACAGTAAACCTGAAGTGAAGCATCGGAATCTGTAACTTGCGTCACAGGAATGGTTCAAAACATAGCCACTAAGAAGAGTCAGTCTGCTTGTACTGAAGTCGGCATTGTGCCTTTTCTATTTAATTCCGATGCAATTTCTGTGCTTCATCGTCAATAAGAAGGTTAGAGGGATACAGTGAACCTGTGGTGAGGCATCGGAATCTATAACTAGTATCATAGGAATGGTTCAAAACATAGACAGTAAGAAGAGTCTGTCTTCTTGTACTTAAGTAGGCATTGTGCCTTTTCTATTTAATTCCGATGCAATTTCTGTGTTTCGTCGCCAATAAGAAGGTCCTAAGGATGCAGTAAACCTGAAGTGAAGCATCGGAATCTGAACTAGTGTCACAGGAATGGTTCAAAGCATAGTCAGTAAGAAGACTCAGTCTTCTTGTACTTAAGTAGGCATTGTACCTTTTGTATTTAATTCCGATGCAATTTCTGTGTTTCATCGTCAATCAGAAGGTCCAAGGGGTAAACTAAACCTGAAGTGAAGCATAGGAATCAATAACTACTGTCACAGGAATGGATCAAGATATAGTCAGTAAGAAGAGTCAGTCTTCTAGCACTTAAGTCGGCATTGTGCCTTTTCTATTCAATTCCGATGCAATTTCTGTGTTTCGTCGTCAAAAAGAAGGTCAGGGATATACAGTAAACCTGAAGTGAAGCATCGGAATCTATAACTAGTTTCACAGGAATGGTTCAGAACATAGACAGTAGGAAGAGTCAGTCTTCTTGTAGTTAAGTTGGCATTGTGCCTTTTGTATTTAATTCCGATGCACTATCTGTGTTTCATCGTCATCAAGAAGGTCGAAGGGATACAGTAAACCTGAAATGAAGCATCGGAAATTATAACTAGTGTCACAGCGATGGTTCAAATCATAGTCAGTAAGAAGAGTCAGTCTTCTTGTACTTAAGTCGGCATTGTGCCTTTTGTATTTAATTTCGATGCAATTTCTGTGTTTCATCCTCAATAAGAATGTCCAAGTGATACAGTAAACCAGAAGTGGAGCATCGGAATCTATAACTAGTGTCACAGGAATGGTTCAAAACATAGACATTAAGAAGAGTCAGTCTTCTTGTACTTAAGTCGGCATTGTGCCTTTTCTATTTAATTCCGATGCAATTACTGTGTTTCATCATCCAAAGAGGGTCAGAGGGATACAGTAAACCTGAAGTGAAGCATCGGAATCTATAACTAGTGTCACAGGAATGGTTCAAGTCATAGACAGTAAGAAGAGACAGTCTTCTTGTACCTAAGTCGGCATTGTGCCTTTTCTATTTAATTCCGATGCAATTTCGGTGTTTCATCGTCAATAAGAAGGTCCAAGGGATACAGTAAACCTTGTGTGAAGCATCGGAATCTATAACTAGTGTCACAGGAATGGTTCAAAACATAGACAGTAAGAAGAGTCAGTCTTCTTGCACTTCAGTCGGCATTGTGCCTTTTGTATTTAATTCAGATGCAATTTCTGTGTTTCATCGTCAATGAGAAGGTCAGAGGGATACAGTAAACCTGAAGTGAAGCATCGGAATCTATAACTAGTGTCACAGGAATGGTTCAAAACAAAGGCAGTAAGAAGATCGAGTCTTCTTGTCCTTTAGTCGGCATTGTGCCTTTTGTATTTAATTCCGATGCAATTTCTGTGTTTCATCGTCAACAATAAGGTCCAAGGGATACAGTAAACCTGAAGTGAAGCATCGGAATCTATAACTAGTGTCACAGGAATGAATCAAGGTATAGTCAGTAAGAGGAGTCAGTCTTCTCGTACTTAGGTCGGCACTGTGCCTTTTGTATTTAATTCCGATGCAATTTCTGTATTTCATCGTCAATTAGAAGGTCCAAGGGATACAGTAAACCTGAAGTGAAGCATCGGAATCCAAAACTAGTGTCACAGGAATGGTTCAAAGCATAGTCAGTAAGAAGAGTAAGTCTTCTTAAGTAGGCATTGTGCCTTTTGTATTTAATTCCGATGCAATTTCTGTGTTTCGACGTCAATAAGAAGGTCAGAGGGATACAGTAAGCCTGAAGTGAAGCATCGGAATCTATAACTAGTGTCACAGGAATGGTTCAAAACATAGGCAGTAAGAAGATTCAGGCTTCTTGTCCTGAAGTCAGCATTGTGCCTTATGTATTTAATTGCGATGTAATTTCTGTGTTTCATCGTCAATTAGAAGGTTCAAGGGTTACAGTGAACCTGGAGTGAAGCATCGGACTCTATAACTAGTGACACAGGAACTGTTCAAACATAGACAGTAAGAAGAGTCAGCCTTATTGTACTTAATTCGGCATTGTTTCTTTTGTATTTAATTCCGATGCAATTTCTGTGTTTCATCGTCAATAAGAAGGTCCAAGGGATACAGTACACCTGAAGTGAAGCATCGGAATCTATAACTAGTGTCACAGGAATGGAACAAGTTATAGTCAGTAAGAAGAGTCAGTCTTTTTGTACTTAAGTCGGCATTGTGCCTTTTGTATCTATTTCCGATGCAATTTCTGTGTTTCATCGTCAATACGACGGTCCAAGGGATACAGTAAACCAGAAGTGAAGCATCGGAATCTATAACTAGTGTCACAGGAATGGTTCAAAACATAGTCAGTAAGAAGAGTCAGTCTTCTTGTACTTAAGTCGGCATTGTGCCTTTTGTATTTAATTCCGATGCAATATCTGCGTTTCATCGTTAATAAGAACGTCAGAGGGATACAGTAAAACTGAAGTGAAGCATCGGAATCTATATCTAGTGTCACAGGAATGGTTCAAAACAGTCAGTAAGAAGAGTCAGTCTTCTTGTACTTAAGTCGGCATTGTGCATTTTGTATTTTACTCCGTTGCAATTTCTGTGTTTCATCGTCAATAAGAAGGTCCAAGGGATAGAGTGAACCTAAAGTAAAGCATCGCAATCTATAACTAGTGTCACAGGAATGGTTCAAAACATATCCAGAGAGAAGAGTCAGTCTGCTTGTACTTAAGTCGGCATTGTGCCTTTTCTATTTAATTCCGATGCAATTTCTGTGTTTCGTCGCCAATAGGAAGGTCCAAAGGATACAGTAAACCTGAAGTGAAGCATCGGAATCTACAACTAATGCCACAGGATTCGTTCAAACATAGACAGTAGGAAGAGTCAGTCTTCTTGTACTTAAGTCGGCATTGTGCCTTTTGTATTTTGTTCCGATGCAATTTCTGTGTTTCGTCGCCAATAGGAAGGTCGAAAAGATACAGTAAACCTGAAGTGAAGCATCGGAAACAATAACTAATATCACAGGATTCGTTCAAACATAGTCAGTAGGAAGAGTCAGTCTTCTTGTACTTGAGTCAGCATTGTGCCTTTTGTATTTAATTCCGATGCAATATTTGTGTTTCGTCGTCAATACGAAGGTCCAAGGGATACAGTAAACCAGAAGTGAAGCATCGGAATCTATAACTAGTGTCACAGGAATGGTTCAAAACATAGTCAGTAAGAAGAGTCAGTCTTCTTGTACTTCATTGGGTATTGTGCCTTTTGTATTTAATTCGCATGCAATTTCTGTGTTTCATCGTCAATATGAAGGTCCAAGGGATACAGTAAACCTGAAGTGAAGCATCGGAATCTATAACTAGTGACATAGGAATGGTTCAAAACATAGACAGTAGGAAGATTCAGTCTACATGTACTTAAGTCGGTATTGTGCCTTTTGTATTTATTTCCGATGCAATTTCTGTGTTTCATCGTCAATAAGAAGGTCAGAGGGATACACTAAACCTGAAGTGAAGCATCGGAATCTATAACTAGTGTCACAGGAATGGTTCAAAACATATCCAGTAAGAAGAGTCAGTCTTGCTGTACTTAGGTCGGCATTGTGCCTTTTGTATTTATTTTCGATGCAATTTCTGTGTTTCATCGTCAATTAGAAGGTCCAAGGGATACAGTAAACATTGTGTGAAGCATCGGAATCTATAACTAGTGTCACAGGAATGGTTCAAAACACAGACAGTAAGAAGAGTCAGTCTGCTTGTGCTTAAGTCGGCATTGTGCCTTTTGTATTTAATTCCGATGCAATATCTGTGTTTCATCGTTAATAAGAAGGTCAGAGGGATACAATAAACCTGAAGTGAAGCATCGGAATCTACAACTAGTGTCACAGGAATGGTTCAAATCATAGTCAGTAAGAAGAGTCAGTCTTCTTGTACTTAAGTCGGCTTTGTGCCTTTTGTATTTAATTCCAATGCAATTTCTGTGTTTCATCGTCAATAAGAAGGTCCAACGGATACAGTAAACCCGAAGTGAAGCATCGGAATCCAAAACTAGTGTGACAGGAATGGTTCAAAACATAGTCAGTAAGATGAGTAAGTCTTCTTAAGTAGGCATTGTGCCTTTTGTATTTAATTCCGATGCAATTTCCGTGTTTCGACGTCAATAAGAAGGTCAGAGGGATACAGTGAGCCTGAAGTGAAGCATCGGAATCTATAACTAGTGTCACAGGAATGGTTCAAAACATAGGCAGTAAGAAGATCCAGTCTTCTTGTCCTTTAGTCGGCATTGTGCCTTTTGTATTTAATTCCGATGCAATTTCTGTGTTTCATCGTCAACAATAAGGTCCAAGGGATACAGCAAACCTGAAGTGAAGCATCGGAATCTATAACTAGTGTCACAGGAATGAATCAAGGTATAGTCAGTATGAGGAGTCAGTCTTCTCGTACTTAGGTCGGCACTGTGCCTTTTGTATTTAATACCGATGCAATTTCAGTGTTTCATCGTCAATACGAAGGTCCAAGGGATACAGTAAACCTGAAGTGAAGCATCGGAATCCATAACTAGTGTCACAGGAATGGTTCAAAACATAGTCAGTAAGAAGAGTCAGTCTTCTTGTACTTCATTGGGTATTGTGCCTTTTGTATTTAATTCGCATGCAATTTCTGTGTTTCATCGTCAATACGAAGGTCCAAGGGATACAGTAAACCAGAAGTGAAGCATCGGAATCTATAACTAGTGACATAGGAATGGTTCAAAACATAGACAGTAGGAAGATTCAGTCGTCTTGTACTTAAGTCGGTATTGTGCCTTTTGTATTTATTTCCGATGCAATTTCTGTGTTTCATCGTCAATAAGAAGGTCAGAGGGATACACTAAACCTGAAGTGAAGCATCGGAATCTATAACTAGTGTCACAGGAATGGTTCAAAACATATCCAGTAAGAAGAGTCAGTCTTGTTTTACTTAGGTCGGCATTGTGCCTTTTGTATTTATTTTCGATGCAATTTCTGTGTTTCATCGTCAATAATAAGGTCCAAGGGATACAGTAAACCTTGTGTGAAGCATCGGAATCTATAACTAGTGTCACAGGAATGGTTTAAAGCACAGACAGTAAGAAGAGTCAGTCTGCTTGTACTTAAGTCGGCATTGTGCCTTTTGTATTTAATTCCGATGCAATTTCTGTGTTTCATCGTCAATAAGAAGGGCCAACGGATACAGTAAACCTGAAGTGAAGCATCGGAATCTTTAATTAGCGTCACAGGCTTGGTTCAAAACATAGACACTAAGAAGAGTCAGTCTGCTTGTACTTAAAACGGCATAGTGCCTTTTCTAATTAATACCGATGCAATTTCAGTGTTTCATCGTCAATACGTAGGTCCAAGGGATACAGTAAACCTGAAGTGAAGCATCGGAATCCATAACTAGTGTCACAGGAATGGTTGAAAACATAGTCAGTAAGAAGAGTCAGTCTTCTTGTACTTCATTGGTAATTGTGCCTTTTGTATTTAATTCGCATGCAATTTCTGTGTTTCATCGTCAATACGAAGGTCCAAGGGATACAGTAAACCAGAAGTGAAGCATCGGAATCTATAACTAGTGACATAGGAATGGTTCAAAACATAGACAGTAGGAAGATTCAGTCGTCTTGTACTTAAGTCGGTATTGTGCCTTTTGTATTTATTTCCGATGCAATTTCTGTGTTTCATCGTCAATAAGAAGGTCAGAGGGATACACTAAACCTGAAGTGCAGCATCGGAATCTATAACTAGTGTCACAGGAATGGTTCAAAACATATCCAGTAAGAAGAGTCAGTCTTGTTTTACTTAGGTCGGCATTGTGCCTTTTGTATTTATTTTCGATGCAATTTCTGTGTCTCATCGTCAATAATAAGGTCCAAGGGATACAGTAAACCTTGTGTGAAGCATCGGAATCTATAACTAGTGTCACAGGAATGGTTTAAAGCACAGACAGTAAGAAGAGTCAGTCTGCTTGTACTTAAGTCGGCATTGTGCCTTTTGTATTTAATTCCGATGCAATATCTGTGTTTCATCGTTAATAAGAAGGTCAGAGGGATACAATAAACCTGAAGTGAAGCATCGGAATCTACAACTAGTGTCACAGGAATGGTTCAAATCATAGTCAGTAAGAAGAGTCAGTCTTCTTGTACTTAAGTCGGCTTTGTGCCTTTTGTATTTAATTCCAATGCAATTTCTGTGTTTCATCGTCAATAAGAAGGTCCAAGGGATACAGTAAACCCGAAGTGATGCATCGGAATCTATAACTAGTGTCACAGGAATGGATCAAGATAGAGTCAGTAAGAAGAGTCAGTCATCTTGTACTTAAGTCGACATTGTGCCTTTTGTATTTAATTCCGATGCAATTTCTGTATTTCATCGTCATTTAGAAGGTCCAAGGGATACAGTAAACCTGAAGTGAAGCATCGGAATCCAAAACTAGTGTCACAGGAAATGTTCAAAGCATAGTCAGTAAGAAGAGTAAGTCTTCTTAAGTAGGCATTGTGCCTTTTGTATTTAATTCCGATGCAATTTCTGTGTTTCGACGTCAATAAGAAGGTCAGAGGGATACAGTAAGCCTGAAGTGAAGCATCGGAATCTATAACTAGTGTCACAGGAATGGTTCAAAAAATAGGCAGTTAGAAGATTCAGGCTTCTTGTCCTTAAGTCAGCATTGTGCCTTTTGTATTTAATTGCGATGTAATTTCTGTGTTTCATCGTCAATAAGAAGGTTCAAGGGATACAGTGAACCTGGAGTGAAGCATTGGACTCTATAACTAGTGTCACAGGAACGGTTCAAAACATAGACAGTAAGAAGAGTCAGCCTTCTTGTACTTAATTCGGCATTGTTTCTTTTGTATTTAATTCCGATGCAATTTCTGTGTTTCATCGTCAATAAGAAGGTCCAAGGGATACAGTACACCTGAAGTGAAGCATCGGAATCTATAACTAGTGTCACAGGAATGGAACAAGATATAGTCAGTAAGAAGAGTCAGTCTTTTTGTACTTAAGTCGGCATTGTGCTTTTTGTATCTAATTCCGATGCAATTTCTGTGTTTCATCGTCAATACGACGGTCCAAGGGATACAGTAAACCAGAAGTGAAGCATCGGAATCTATAACTAGTGTCACAGGAATGGTATCAAAACATAGTCAGTAAGAAGAGTCAGTCTTCTTGTACTTAAGTCGGCATTGTGCCTTTTGTATTTAATTCCGATGCAATATCTGCGTTTCATCGTTAATAAGAACGTCAGAGGGATACAGTAAACCTGAAGTGAAGCATCGGAATCTATATCTAGTGTCACAGGAATGGATCAATATATAGTCAGTAAGAAGAGTCAGTGTTCTTGTACTTATGTCGGCATTGTGCATTTTGTATTTAACTCCGTTGCAATTTCTGTGTTTCATCGTCAATAAGAAGGTCCAAGGGATAGAGTGAACCTAAAGTGAAGCATCGGAATCTATAACTAGTGTCATAGGAATGGTTCAAAACATATCCAGTGAGAAGAGTCAGTCTGCTTGTACTTAAGTCGGCATTGTGCCTTTTCTATTTAATTCCGATGCAATTTCAGTGTTTCGTCGCCAATAGGAAGGTCCAAAGGATACGGTAAACCTGAAGTGAAGTATCGGAATCTACAACTAATGTCACAGGATTCGTTCAAACTCAGACAGTAGGAAGAGTCAGTCGTCTTGTACTTAAGTCGGCATTGTGCCTTTTGTATTTTGTTCCGATGCAATTTCTGTGTTTCGTCGCCAATAGGAAGGTCGAAGGGATACACTAAACCTGAAGTGAAGCATCGGAAACAATAACTAATGTCACAGGATTCGTTCCAACATAGTCAGTGGGAAGAGTCAGTCTTCTTGTGCTTGAGTCAGCATTGTGACTTTTGTATTTCATTCCGATGCAATTTTTTCTGTTTCCTCGTCAATACGAAGGTCCAAGGGATACAGTAAACCAGAAGTGAAGCATCGGAATCTATAACTAGTGTCACAGGAATGGATCAAAACATAGTCAGTAAGAAGAGTCAGTCTGCTTGTACTTAAGTCGACATTGTGCCTTTTGTATTTAATTCCGATGCAATTTCTGTATTTCATCGTCATTTAGAAGGTCCAAGGGATACAGTAAACCTGAAGTGAAGCATCGGAATCCAAAACTAGTGTCACAGGAATGGTTCAAAACATAGTCAGTAATAAGAGTAAGTCTTCTTAAGTAGGCATTGTGCCGTTTGTATTTAATTCCGATGCAATTTCTGTGTTTCGACGTCAATAAGAAGGTCAGAGGGATACAGTAAGCCTGAAGTGAAGCATCGGAATCTATAACTAGTGTCACAAGAATGGTTCAAAACATAGGCAGTAAGAAGATTCAGGCTTCGTGTCCTTAAGTCAGCATTGTGCCTTTTGTATTTAATTGCGATGTAATTTCTGTGTTTCATCGTCAATAAGAAGGTTCAAGGGATACAGAGAACCTGGAGTGAAGCATCGGACTCTATAACTAGTGTCACAGGAACGGTTCAAAACATAGACAGTAAGAAGAGTCAGCCTTCTTGTACTTAATTCGGCATTGTTTCTTTTGTATTTAATTCCGATGCAATTCCTGTGTTTCATCGTCAATAAGAAGGTCCAAGGGATACAGTAAACCTGAAGTGAAGCATCAGAATCTATAACTAGTGTCACAGGAATAAACAAGATATAGTCAATAAGAAGAGTCAGTCTTTTTGTACTTAAGTCGGCATTGTGCCTTTTGTATCTAATTCCGATGCAATTTCTGTGTTTCATCGTCAATACGACGGTCCAAGGGATACAGTAAACCAGAAGTGAAGCATCGGAATCTATAACTAGTTTCACAGGAATGGTTCAAAACATAGTCAGTAAGAAGAGTCAGTCTTCTTGTACTTAAGTCGGCATTGTGCCTTTTGTATTTAATTCCGATGCAATATCTGTGTTTCATCGTCAATAAGAAGGTCCAAGGGACACAGTAAACCTGAAGTGAAGCATCGGAATCTGTAACTAGCGTCACAGGAATGGTTCAAAACGTAGACACTAAGAAGGGTCATTCTGCTTGTACTTAAGACGGCATTGTGCCTTTTCAATTTAATTTCGATGCAATTTCTGTGTTTCATCGTCAATAAGAGGGTCAGAGGGATACAGTGGACCTGAGGTGAAGCATCGGAATCTATAACTAGTGTCACAGCAATGGTTCGAAGCATAGACAGTAAGAACAGTCAGTCTTCTTGTACTTAAGTCAGCATTGTGCATTTTCTATTTAATTAGAATGCAATTTCTGTGTTTCGTCGCCAATAAGAAGGTCCAAAGGATACAGTACCTCTGAAGTGAAGCATCGGAATCTATAACTAATGTCACAGGAATGGTTCAAACATAGACAGCAGTAAAGAGACAGTCTTCTTATACTTAAGTCGGCATTGTGACTTTTGTATTTAGTTCCGATGCAATTTCTGTGTTTCATCGTCAATAAGAAGGTCCTAGGGATACAGTATACCAGAAGGGAAGCCTCGGAATCTACAACTAGTTTCACAGGAATGGTTCAAAACATACTCAGTAAGAAGAGCCAGTCATCTTGTACTTAAGACGGCATTGTGCCTTTTCTATTTAATTCCGATGCAATATCTGTGTTTCATCGTTAATAAGAAGGTCAGAGGGATACAGTAAACCTGAAGTGAAGCATCGTAATCTATAACTAGTGTCACAGGAATGGTTCAAAACAGTCAGTAAGAAGAGTCAGTCTTCTTGTACTTAAGTCGGCATTGTGCATTTTGTATTTAACTCCGTTGCAATTTCTGTGTTTCATCATCAATAACAAGGTCCAAGGGATACAGGAAACCCGAACTGAAGCATCGGAATCTATAACTAGTGTCACAGGAGTGGATCAAGATAGAGTCAGTAAGAAGAGTCAGTCATCTTGTACTTAAGTCGACATTGTGCCTTTTGTATTTAATTCCGATGCAATTTCTGTATATCATCGTCAATTAGAAGGTCCGAGGGATACAGTAAACCTGAAGTGAAGCATCGGAAACCAAAACTAGTGTCACAGGAATGGTTCAAAACATAGTCAGTAAGAAGAGTAAGTCTTCTTAAGTAGGCATTGTGCCTTTTGTATTTAATTCCGATGCAATTTCTGTGTTTCGACGTCAATAAGAAGGTCAGAGGGATACAGTAAGCCATAAGTGAAGCATCGGAATCTATAACTAGTGTCACAGGAATGGTTCAAAACATAGGCAGTAAGAAGATTCAGGCTTCTTGTCCTTAAGTCAGCATTGTCCCTTACGTATTTAATTGCGATGTAATATCTGTGTTTCATCGTCAATAAGAAGGTTCAAGGGATACAGTGAACCTGCAGTGAAGCATCGGACTCTATAACTAGTGTCACAGGAACGGTTCAAAACATAGACAGTAAGAAGAGTCAGCCTTATTGTACTTAATTCGGCATTGTTTCTTTTGTATTTAATTCCGATGCAATATCTGTGTTTCATCGTCAATAAGAAGGTCCAAGGGATACAGTAAACCTGAAGTGAAACATCGGAATCTATAACTAGTGTCACAGGAATGGAGCAAGATATAGTCAGTAAGAAGAGTCAGTCTTTTTGTACTTAAGTCGGCATTGTGCCTTTTGTATCCAATTCCGATGCAATTTCTGTGTTTCATCGTCAATACGACGGTCCAAGGGATACAGTAAACCAGAAGTGAAGCATCGGAATCTATAACTAGTGTCACAGGAATGGTTCAAATCATAGTCAGTAAGAAGAGTCAGTCTTCTTGTACTTAAGTCGGCATTGTGCCTTTTGTATTTAATTCCGATGCAATATCTGCGTTTCATCGTTAATGAGAACGTCAGAGGGATACAGTAAACCTGAAGTGAAGCATCGGAATCTATATCTAGTGTCACAGGAATGGATTAATATATAGTCAGTAAGAAGAGTCAGTGTTCTTGTACTTAAGTCGGCATTGTGCATTTTGTATTTAACTCCGATGCAATTTCTGTGTTTTATCGTCAATAAGAAGGTCCAAGGGATAGAGTGAACCTAAAGTGAAGCATCGGAATCTATAACTAGTGTCACAGGAATGGTTCAAAACATATCCAGTGAGAAGAGTCAGTCTGCTTGTACTTAAGTCGGCATTGTGCCTTTTCTATTTTATTCCGATGCAATTTCTGTGTTTCGTCGCCAATAGGAAGGTCCAAAGGATACAGTAAACCTGAAGTGAAGCATCGGAATCTACAACTAATGTCATAGGATTCGTTCAAACATAGACAGTAGGAAGAGTCAGTCTTCTTGTACTTAAGTCGACATTGTGCCTTTTGTATTTAATTCCGATGCAATTTCTGTGTTTCATCGTCAATTAGAAGGTCCAAGGGATACAGTAAACCTGAAGTGAAGCATCGGAATCCAAAACTAGTGTCACAGGAATGGTTCAAAACATAGTCAGTAAGAAGAGTAAGTCTTCTTAAGTAGGCATTATGCCTTTTGTATTCATTTCCGATGCAATTTCTGTGTTTCGTCGTCAATAAGAAGGTCAGAGGGATACAGTAAGCCGGAAGTGAAGCATCGGAATCTATAACTAGTATCACAGGAATGGTTCAAAGCATAGGCAGTAAGAAGAATCAGGCTTCTTGTCCTTAAGTCAGCATTGTGCCTTTTGTATTTAATTGCGATGTAATTTCTGTGTTTCATCGTCAATGAGGAGGTTCAAGGGATACAGTGAACCTGGAGTGAAGCATCGGACTCTATAACTAGTGTCACAGGAACGGTTCAAAACATAGACAGTAAGAAGAGTCAGCCTTCTTGTACTTAATTCGGCATTGTTTCTTTTGTATTTAATTCCGATGCAATTTCTGTGTTTCATCGTCAATAAGAAGGTCCAAGGGATACAGTAAACCTGAAATGAAGCATCGGAATCTATAACTAGTGTCACAGGAATGGTTCAAAACATAGTCAGTAAGAAGAGTCAGTCTTCTTGTACGTAAGTCGGCATTGTGCCTTTTGTATTTAATTCCGATGAAATTTCTGTGTTTCATCATCAATACGACGGTCCAAGGGATACAGTAAACCAGAAGTGAAGCATCGGAATCTATAACTAGTGTCACAGGAATGGTTCAAAACATAGTCAGTAAGAAGAGTCAGTCTTCTTGTACTTAAGTCGGCATTGTACCTTTTGTATTTAATTCCGATGCAATCTCTGCGTTTCATCGTTAATAAGAACGTCAGAGGGATACAGTAAACCTGAAGTGATGCATCGGAATCTATATCTAGTGTCACAGGAATTGTTCAAAACAGTCAGTACGAAGAGTCAGTCTTCTTGTACTTAAGTCGCCATTTTGCCTTTTGTATTTAATTCCGATGCAATTTCTGTGTTTCGTCGTCAATAAGAAGGTCAAAGGGATACAGTAAACCTGAAGTGAAGCATCGGAATCCATAACTAGTGTCACAGGAATGGTTCAAAATATAGACAGTAAGAAGAGACAGTCTTCTTGTACCTAAGTCGGCATTGTGCCTTTTGTATTTATTTGCGATGTAATTTCTGTGTTTCACCGTCAATGAGAAGGTTCAAGGGATACAGTGAACCTGGAGTGAAGCATCGGACTCTATAACTAGTGTCACAGGAACGGTTCAAAACATAGACAGTAAGAAGAATCAGCCTTCTTGTACTTAATTCGGCATTGTTTCTTTTGTATTTAATTCCGATGCAATTTCTGTGTTTCATCATCAATAAGAAGGTCCAAGGGATACAGTAACCCTGAAGTGAAGCATCGGAATCTATAACTAATGTCACAGGAATGGTTCAAACATAGACAGCAGTAGAGAGTCAGTCTTCTTATACTTAAGTCGGCATTGTGCCTTTTGTATTTAGTTCCGATGCAATTTCTGTGGTTCATCGTCAATAAGAAGGTCCAAGGGATACAGTAAACCTGAAGTGAAGCATCGGAATCCATAACTAGTATCACAGGAATGGTTCAAAACATAGACAGTAAGAAGAGGCTGTCCTTTTGTACATAAGTCGGTATTGTGCCTTTTGTATTCAATTCCGATGCAATTTCTGTGTTTCATCGTCAATAAGAAGGTCCAACGGATACAGTAAACCTGAAGTGAAGCATCGGAATTTTTAACTAGCGTCACAGGAATGGTTCAAAACATAGACACTAAGAAGAGTCAGTCTGCTTGTACTTAAGACGGCATTGTGCCTTTTCTATTTAATTCCGATGCAATTTCTGTGTTTCATCGTCAATACGAAGGTCCAAGGGATACGGTAACCCGGAAGTGAAGCATCGTAATCTATAAGTAGTGTCACAGGAATGATTCAAAACATAGTCAGTAAGAAGAGTCAGTCGTCTTGTACTTAAGTCAGCATTGTGCCTTTTGTATTTAATTCCGACGCAATATCTGTGTTTCATCGTTAATAAGAACGTCAGAGGGATACAGTAAACCTGAAGTGAAGCCTCGGAATCTACAACTAGTGTCACAGGAATGGTTCAAAACATACTCAGTAAGAAGAGCCAGTCATCTTGTACTTTAGTAGGCATTGTGCCTTTTGTATTCAATTCCGATGCAATTTCTGTGTTTCGTCGTCAATAAGAAGGCCCAAGGTATACAGTAAACCTGAAGTGAAGCATCCGAATCTATAACTAGTGTCACAGGAATGGATCAATATATAGTCAGTAAGAAGAGTCAGTGTTCTTGTACTCAAGTCGGCATTGTGCCTTTTGTATTAAATTCCGATGCAATTTTGGTGTTTCATCGTCAATAAGAAGGTCCAAGGGATACAGTAAACCTTGTGTGAAGCATCTGAATCTATAACTAGTGTCACAGGAATGGTTCAAAACACAGACAGTGAGAAGAGTCAGTCTTCTTGCACTTAAGTCGGCATTGTGCCTTTTGCATTTAATTCAGATGCAATTTCTGTTTTTCATCGTCAATGAGAAGGTCAGAGGGATACAGTAAACCTGAAGTGAAGCATCGGAATCTATAACTAGTGTCACAGGAATGAATCAAGGTATAGTCAGTAAGAGGAGTCAGTCTTCTCGTACTTAGGTCGGCACTGTGCCTTTTGTATTTAATACCGATGCAATTTCAGTGTTTCATCGTCAATACGAAGGTCCAAGGGATACAGTAAACCTGAAGTAAAGCATCGGAATCCATAACTAGTGTCACAGGAATGGTTCAAAACATAGTCAGTAAGAAGAGTCGGTCTTCTAGTACTTCATTGGGCATTGTGCCTTTTGTATTTAATTCCCATTAAAATTTCTGTGTTTCATCGTCAATACGAAGGTCCAAGGGATACAGTAAACCAGAAGTGAAGCATCGGAATCTATAACTAGTGACACAGGAATGGTTCAAAACATAGTCAGTAAGAAGAGTCAGTCTTCTTGTACTTAAGTCGGCATTGTGCCTTTTGTATTTAATTCCGATGCAATATCTGTGTTTCATCGTTAGTAAGAAGGTCAGAGGGATACAGTAAACCTGAAGTGAAGCATCGTAATCTATAACTAGTGTCACAGGAATGGTTCAAAACAGTCAGTAAGAAGAGTCAGTCTTCTTGTACTTAAGTCAGCATTGTGCCTTTTGTATTTAACTCCGTTGCAATTTCTGTGTTTCATCGTCAATAAGAAGGTCCAAGGGATAGAGTGAACCTGAGGTGAAGCATCGGAAACTATAACTAGTGTCACAGGAATGGTTCAAAACATAGATAGTAGGAAGAGTCAGTCTTCTTCTACTTAAGTTGGCATTGTACCTTTTGTATTTAATTCCGATGCACTATCTGTGTTTCATCGTCATTAAGAAGGTCCGAGGGATGCAGTAATCCTGAAATGAAGCATCGGAATCTATAACTAGTGTCACAGGAATGGTTCAAAACATAGACAGTAGGAAGATTCAGTCTACATGTACTTAAGTCGGTATTGTGCCTTTTGTATTTATTTCCAATGCAATTTCTGTGTTTCATCGTCAATAAGAAGGTCAGTGGGATACACTAAACCCGAAGTGAAGCATCGGAATCTATAACTAGTGTCACAGGAATGGTTCAAAACATATCCAGTGAGAAGAGTCAGTCTTGTTGTACTTAAGTCGGCATTGTGCTTTTGTATTTATTTTCGATGCAATTTCTGTGTTTCATCGTCATTAAGAAGGTCCAAGGGATACAGTAAACCTGAAGTGAAGCATCGGAATCGTTAACTAGTGTCACAGGAATGGTTCAAAACATAGACATTAAGAAGAGTCAGTCTGCTTGTACTTAAGACGGCATTGTGCCTTTTGTATTTAATTCCGATGCAATTTCTGTGTTTCATCGTCAATAATAATGTCAGAGGGATACAGTGAACCTGAGGTGAAGCATCGGAATTTTTAACTAGCGTCACAGGAATGGTTCAAAACATAGACACTAAGAAGAGTCAGTCTGCTTGTACTTAAGACGGCATTGTGCCTTTTCTATTTAATTCCGATGCAATTTCTGTGTTTCATCGTCAATACGAAGGTCCAAGGGATACGGTAACCCGGAAGTGAAGCATCGTAATCTATAAGTAGTGTCACAGGAATGATTCAAAACATAGTCAGTAAGAAGAGTCAGTCGTCTTGTACTTAAGTCAGCATTGTGCCTTTTGTATTTAATTCCGACGCAATATCTGTGTTTCATCGTTAATAAGAACGTCAGAGGGATACAGTAAACCTGAAGTGAAGCCTCGGAATCTACAACTAGTGTCACAGGAATGGTTCAAAACATACTCAGTAAGAAGAGCCAGTCATCTTGTACTTTAGTAGGCATTGTGCCTTTTGTATTCAATTCCGATGCAATTTCTGTGTTTCGTCGTCAATAAGAAGGCCCAAGGTATACAGTAAACCTGAAGTGAAGCATCCGAATCTATAACTAGTGTCACAGGAATGGATCAATATATAGTCAGTAAGAAGAGTCAGTGTTCTTGTACTCAAGTCGGCATTGTGCCTTTTGTATTAAATTCCGATGCAATTTTGGTGTTTCATCGTCAATAAGAAGGTCCAAGGGATACAGTAAACCTTGTGTGAAGCATCTGAATCTATAACTAGTGTCACAGGAATGGTTCAAAACACAGACAGTAAGAAGAGTCAGTCTTCTTGCACTTAAGTCGGCATTGTGCCTTTTGCATTTAATTCAGATGCAATTTCTGTTTTTCATCGTCAATGAGAAGGTCAGAGGGATACAGTAAACCTGAAGTGAAGCATCGGAATCTATAACTAGTGTCACAGGAATGAATCAAGGTATAGTCAGTAAGAGGAGTCAGTCTTCTCGTACTTAGGTCGGCACTGTGCCTTTTGTATTTAATACCGATGCAATTTCAGTGTTTCATCGTCAATACAAAGGTCCAAGGGATACAGTAAACCTGAAGTAAAGCATCGGAATCCATAACTAGTGTCACAGGAATGGTTCAAAACATAGTCAGTAAGAAGAGTCGGTCTTCTAGTACTTCATTGGGCATTGTGCCTTTTGTATTTAATTCCCATGCAATTTCTGTGTTTCATCGTCAATACGAAGGTCCAAGGGATACAGTAAACCAGAAGTGAAGCATCGGAATCTATAACTAGTGACACAGGAATGGTTCAAAACATAGTCAGTAAGAAGAGTCAGTCTTCTTGTACTTAAGTCGGCATTGTGCCTTTTGTATTTAATTCCGATGCAATATCTGTGTTTCATCGTTAGTAAGAAGGTCAGAGGGATACAGTAAACCTGAAGTGAAGCATCGTAATCTATAACTAGTGTCACAGGAATGGTTCAAAACAGTCAGTAAGAAGAGTCAGTCTTCTTGTACTTAAGTCAGCATTGTGCCTTTTGTATTTAACTCTGTTGCAATTTCTGTGTTTCATCGTCAATAAGAAGGTCCAAGGGATAGAGTGAACCTGAGGTGAAGCATCGGAAACTATAACTAGTGTCACAGGAATGGTTCAAAACATAGATAGTAGGAAGAGTCAGTCTTCTTCTACTTAAGTTGGCATTGTACCTTTTGTATTTAATTCCGATGCACTATCTGTGTTTCATCGTCATTAAGAAGGTCCGAGGGATGCAGTAATCCTGAAATGAAGCATCGGAATCTATAACTAGTGTCACAGGAATGGTTCAAAACATAGACAGTAGGAAGATTCAGTCTACATGTACTTAAGTCGGTATTGTGCCTTTTGTATTTATTTCCAATGCAATTTCTGTGTTTCATCGTCAATAAGAAGGTCAGTGGGATACACTAAACCCGAAGTGAAGCATCGGAATCTATAACTAGTGTCACAGGAATGGTTCAAAACATATCCAGTGAGAAGAGTCAGTCTTGTTGTACTTAAGTCGGCATTGTGCTTTTGTATTTATTTTCGATGCAATTTCTGTGTTTCATCGTCATTAAGAAGGTCCAAGGGATACAGTAAACCTGAAGTGAAGCATCGGAATCGTTAACTAGTGTCACAGGAATGGTTCAAAACATAGACATTAAGAAGAGTCAGTCTGCTTGTACTTAAGACGGCATTGTGCCTTTTGTATTTAATTCCGATGCAATTTCTGTGTTTCATCGTCAATAATAATGTCAGAGGGATACAGTGAACCTGAGGTGAAGCATCGGAATCTATAACTAGTGTCACAGGAATGGTTCAAAACATAGACAGTAGGAAGAGTTAGTCTTCTTGTACTTAAGTCGGCATTGTGACTTTTCTATTTAATTCCGATGCAATTTCTGTGTTTCATCGTCAATAAGAAGGTCCAAGGGATACAGTAAACCTGGAGTGAAGCAACGGACACTATAAGTAGTGTCACAGGAACGGTTCAAAACATAGACAGTAAGAAGAGTCAGCCTTCTTGTACTTAAGTCGGCATTGTTTCTTTTGTATTTAATTCCGATGCAATATCTGTGTTTCATCGTCAATAAGAAGGTCCAAGGGATACAGTAAACCTGAAGTGAAGCATCGGAATCTGTAACTAGTGTCACAGGTATGGATCAAGATGTAGTCAGTAAGAAGAGTCAGTCTTGTTGTACTTAAGTCGGCATTGTACCTTTTGTATCTAATTCCGATGCAATTTCTGTGTTTCATCGTCAATGAGAAGGTCCATGGGATACAGTAAACCTGAAGTGAAGCATCGGAATCCATAACTAGTGTCACAGGAATGGTTCAAACATAGTCAGTAAGAAGAGTCAGACTTCTTGTACGTAAGTCGGCATTGTGCCTTTTGTATTTAATTCCGATGAAATTTCTGTGTTTCATCATCAATACGACGGTTTAAGGGATACATTAAACCAGAAGTGAAGCATCGCAATCTATAACTAGTGTCACAGGAATGGTTCAAAACATAGTCAGTAAGAAGGGTCATTCTTCTTGTACTTAAGTTGGCATTGTGCCTTTTGTATTTAAATCCGATGCACTATCTGTGTTTCATCGTCATTAAGAAGGTCCAAGGGATACAGTAAACCTGAAATGAAGCATCGGAATCTTTAACTAGTGTCACAGGAATGGTTCAAAACATAGACAGTAGGAAGATTCAGTCTACATGTACTTAAGTCGGTATTGTGCCTGTTGTATTTATTTCCGATGCAATTTCTGTGTTTCATCGTCAATAAGAAGGTCAGAGGGATACAGTTAACTTGAAGTGAAGCATCGGAATCTATAACTAGTGTCACACGAATGGTTCAAAACATAGTCAGTAAGAAGAATCAGTCTTCTTGTACTTAAGTCGGCATTGTGCCTTTTGTATTTAATTTCGATGAAATTTCTGTGTTTCATCGTCAATAAGATGGTCCAAGAGATACAGTAAACCTGAAGTGGAGCATCGGAAACTATAACTAGTGTCACTGGAATGGTTCAAACATAGACAGTAAGAAGAGTCAGTCTTCTTGTACTTAAGACAACATTGTGCCTTTTCAATTAATTCCGATGCAATTTCTGTGTTTCATCGTCAATAAGAAGGTCAGAGGGATACAGTAGACCTGAGGTGAAGCATCGGAATCTATAACTAGTGTCACAGCAATGGTTCGAAACATAGACAGTAAGAACAGTCAGTCTTCTTGTACTTAAGTCGGCATTGTGCATTTTCTATTTAATTAGGATGCAATTTCTGTGTTTCGTCGCCAATAAGAAGGTCCAAAGGATACAGTAACCCTGAAGTGAAGCATCGGAATCTATAACTAATGTCACAGGAATGGATCAAGATAGAGTCAGTAAGAAGAGTCAGTCATCTTGTACTTAAGTCGACATTGTGCCTTTTGTATTTAATTCCGATGCAATTTCTGTATATCATCGTCAATTAGAGGGTCCGAGGGATACAGTAAACCTGAAGTGAAGCATCGGAAACCAAAACTAGTGTCACAGGAATGGTTCAAAACATAGTCAGTAAGAAGAGTAAGTCTTCTTAAGTAGGCATTGTGCCTTTTGTATTTAATTCCGATGCAATTTCTGTGTTTCGACGTCAATAAGAAGGTCAGAGGGATACAGTAAGCCATAAGTGAAGCATCGGAATCTATAACTAGTGTCACAGGAATGGTTCAAAACATAGGCAGTAAGAAGATTCAGGCTTCTTGTCCTTAAGTCAGCATTGTGCCTTACGTATTTAATTGCGATGTAATATCTGTGTTTCATCGTCAATAAGAAGGTTCAAGGGATACAGTGAACCTGCAGTGAAGCATCGGACTCTATAACTAGTGTCACAGGAACGGTTCAAAACATAGACAGTAATAAGAGTCAGCCTTATTGTACTTAATTCGGCATAGTTTCTTTTGTATTTAATTCCGATGCAATTTCTGTGTTTCATCGTCAATAAGAAGGTCCAAGGGATACAGTAAACCTGAAGTGAAACATCGGAATCTATAACTAGTGTCACAGGAATGGAGCAAGATATAGTCAGTAAGAAGAGTCAGTCTTTTTGTACTTAAGTCGGCATTGTGCCTTTTGTATCTAATTCCGATGCAATTTCTGTGTTTCATCGTCAATACGACGGTCCAAGGGATACAGTAAACCAGAAGTGAAGCATCGGAATCTATAACTAGTGTCACAGGAATGGTTCAAATCATAGTCAGTAAGAAGAGTCAGTCTTCTTGTACTTAAGTCGGCATTGTGCCTTTTGTATTTAATTCCGATGCAATATCTGCGTTTCATCGTTAATGAGAACGTCAGAGGGATACAGTAAACCTGAAGTGAAGCATCGGAATCTATATCTAGTGTCACAGGAATGGATCAATATATAGTCAGTAAGAAGAGTCAGTGTTCTTGTACTTAAGTCGGCATTGTGCATTTTGTATTTAACTCCGATGCAATTTCTGTGTTTTATCGTCAATAAGAAGGTCCAAGGGATAGAGTGAACCTAAAGTGAAGCATCGGAATCTATAACTAGTGTCACAGGAATGGTTCAAAACATATCCAGTGAGAAGAGTCACTCTGCTTGTACTTAAGTCGGCATTGTGCCTTTTCTATTTTATTCCGATGCAATTTCTGTGTTTCGTCGCCAATAGGAAGGTCCAAAGGATACAGTAAACCTGAAGTGAAGCATCGGAATCTACAACTAATGTCATAGGATTCGTTCAAACATAGTCAGTAAGAAGAGTAAGTCTTCTTAAGTAGGCATTATGCCTTTTGTATTTATTTCCGATGCAATTTCTGTGTTTCGTCGTCAATAAGAAGGTCAGAGGGATACAGTAAGCCGGAAGTGAAGCATCGGAATCTATAACTAGTATCACAGGAATGGTTCAAAACATAGGCAGTAAGAAGAATCAGGCTTCTTGTCCTTAAGTCAGCATTGTGCCTTTTGTATTTAATTGCGATGTAATTTCTGTGTTTCATCGTCAATGAGGAGGTTCAAGGGATACAGTGAACCTGGAGTGAAGCATCGGACTCTATAACTAGTGTCACAGGAACGGTTCAAAACATAGGCAGTAAGAAGAGTCAGCCTTCTTGTACTTAATTCGGCATTGTTTCTTTTGTATTTAATTCCGATGCAATTTCTGTGTTTCATGGTCAATAAGAAGGTCCAAGGGATACAGTAAACCTGAAATGAAGCATCGGAATCTATAACTAGTGTCACAGGAATGGTTCAAAACATAGTCAGTAAGAAGAGTCAGTCTTCTTGTACGTAAGTCGGCATTGTGCCTTTTGTATTTAATTCCGATGAAATTTCTGTGTTTCATCATCAATACGACGGTCCAAGGGATACAGTAAACCAGAAGTGAAGCATCGGAATCTATAACTAGTGTCACAGGAATGGTTCAAAACATAGTCAGTAAGAAGAGTCAGTCTTCTTGTACTTAAGTCGGCATTGTACCTTTTGTATTTAATTCCGATGCAATCTCTGCGTTTCATCGTTAATAAGAACGTCAGAGGGATACAGTAAACCTGAAGTGATGCATCGGAATCTATATCTAGTGTAACAGGAATTGTTCAAAACAGTCAGTACGAAGAGTCAGTCTTCTTGTACTTAAGTCGCCATTTTGCCTTTTGTATTTAATTCCGATGCAATTTCTGTGTTTCGTCGTCAATAAGAAGGTCAAAGGGATACAGTAAACCTGAAGTGAAGCATCGGAATCCATAACTAGTGTCACAGGAATGGTTCAAAATATAGACAGTAAGAAGAGACAGTCTTCTTGTACCTAAGTCGGCATTGTGCCTTTTGTATTTATTTGCGATGTAATTTCTGTGTTTCACCGTCAATGAGAAGGTTCAAGGGATACAGTGAACCTGGAGTGAAGCATCGGACTCTATAACTAGTGTCACAGGAACGGTTCAAAACATAGACAGTAAGAAGAATCAGCCTTCTTGTACTTAATTCGGCATTGTTTCTTTTGTATTTAATTCCGATGCAATTTCTGTGTTTCATCGTCAATAAGAAGGTCCAAGGGATACAGTAACCCTGAAGTGAAGCATCGGAATCTATAACTAATGTCACAGGAATGGTTCAAACATAGACAGCAGTAGAGAGTCAGTCTTCTTATACTTAAGTCGGCATTGTGCCTTTTGTATTTAGTTCCGATGCAATTTCTGTGGTTCATCGTCAATAAGAAGGTCCAAGGGATACAGTAAACCTGAAGTGAAGCATCGGAATCCATAACTAGTATCACAGGAATGGTTCAAAACATAGACAGTAAGAAGAGACTGTCCTTTTGTACATAAGTCGGTATTGTGCCTTTTGTATTCAATTCCGATGCAATTTCTGTGTTTCATCGTCAATAAGAAGGTCCAACGGATACAGTAAACCTGAAGTGAAGCATCGGAATATTTAACTAGCGTCACAGGAATGGTTCAAAACATAGACACTAAGAAGAGTCAGTCTGCTTGTACTTAAGACGGCATTGTGCCTTTTCTATTTAATTCCGATGCAATTTCTGTGTTTCATCGTCAATACGAAGGTCCAAGGGATACGGTAACCCGGAAGTGAAGCATCGTAATCTATAAGTAGTGTCACAGGAATGATTCAAAACATAGTCATTAAGAAGAGTCAGTCGTCTTGTACTTAAGTCAGCATTGTGCCTTTTGTATTTAATTCCGACGCAATATCTGTGTTTCATCGTTAATAAGAACGTCAGAGGGATACAGTAAACCTGAAGTGAAGCCTCGGAATCTACAACTAGTGTCACAGGAATGGTTCAAAACATACTCAGTAAGAAGAGCCAGTCATCTTGTACTTTAGTAGGCATTGTGCCTTTTGTATTCAATTCCGATGCAATTTCTGTGTTTCATCGTCAATAAGAAGGTCCAAGGGATACAGTAAACCTTGTGTGAAGCATCTGAATCTATAACTAGTGTCACAGGAATGGTTCAAAACACAGACAGTAAGAAGAGTCAGTCTTCTTGCACTTAAGTCGGCATTGTGCCTTTTGCATTTAATTCAGATGCAATTTCAGTTTTTCATCGTCAATGAGAAGGTCAGAGGGATACAGTAAACCTGAAGTGAAGCATCGGAATCTATAACTAGTGTCACAGGAATGAATCAAGGTATAGTCAGTAAGAGGAGTCAGTCTTCTCGTACTTAGGTCGGCACTGTGCCTTTTGTATTTAATACCGATGCAATTTCAGTGTTTCATCGTCAATACGAAGGTCCAAGGGATACAGTAAACCTGAAGTAAAGCATCGGAATCCATAACTAGTGTCACAGGAATGGTTCAAAACATAGTCAGTAAGAAGAGTCGGTCTTCTAGTACTTCATTGGGCATTGTGCCTTTTGTATTTAATTCCCATGCAATTTCTGTGTTTCATCGTCAATACGAAGGTCCAAGGGATACAGTAAACCAGAAGTGAAGCATCGGAATCTATAACTAGTGACACAGGAATGGTTCAAAACATAGTCAGTAAGAAGAGTCAGTCTTCTTGTACTTAAGTCGGCATTGTGCCTTTTGTATTTAATTCCGATGCAATATCTGTGTTTCATCGTTAGTAAGAAGGTCAGAGGGATACAGTAAACCTGAAGTGAAGCATCGTAATCTATAACTAGTGTCACAGGAATGGTTCAAAACAGTCAGTAAGAAGAGTCAGTCTTCTTGTACTTAAGTCAGCATTGTGCCTTTTGTATTTAACTCCGTTGCAATTTCTGTGTTTCATCGTCAATACGAAGGTCCAAGGGATAGAGTGAACCTGAGGTGAAGCATCGGAAACTATAACTAGTGTCACAGGAATGGTATAAAACATAGATAGTAGGAAGAGTCAGTCTTCTTCTACTTAAGTTGGCATTGTACCTTTTGTATTTAATTCCGATGCACTATCTGTGTTTCATCGTCATTAAGAAGGTCCGAGGGATGCAGTAATCCTGAAATGAAGCATCGGAATCTATAACTAGTGTCACAGGAATGGTTCAAAACATAGACAGTAGGAAGATTCAGTCTACATGTACTTAAGTCGGTATTGTGCCTTTTGTATTTATTTCCAATGCAATTTCTGTGTTTCATCGTCAATAAGAAGGTCAGTGGGATACACTAAACCCGAAGTGAAGCATCGGAATCTATAACTAGTGTCACAGGAATGGTTCAAAACATATCCAGTGAGAAGAGTCAGTCTTGTTGTACTTAAGTCGGCATTGTGCTTTTGTATTTATTTTCGATGCAATTTCTGTGTTTCATCGTCATTAAGAAGGTCCAAGGGATACAGTAAACCTGAAGTGAAGCATCGGAATCGTTAACTAGTGTCACAGGAATGGTTCAAAACATAGACATTAAGAAGAGTCAGTCTGCTTGTACTTAAGACGGCATTGTGCCTTTTGTATTTAATTCCGATGCAATTTCTGTGTTTCATCGTCAATAATAATGTCAGAGGGATACAGTGAACCTGAGGTGAAGCATCGGAATCTATAACTAGTGTCACAGGAATGGTTCAAAACATAGACAGTAGGAAGAGTTAGTCTTCTTGTACTTAAGTCGGCATTGTGACTTTTCTATTTAATTCCGATGCAATATCTGTGTTTCATCGTCAATAAGAAGGTCCAAGGGATACAGTAAACCTGGAGTGAAGCAACGGACACTATAAGTAGTGTCACAGGAACGGTTCAAAACATAGACAGTAAGAAGAGTCAGCCTTCTTGTACTTAAGTCGGCATTGTTTCTTTTGTATTTAATTCCGATGCAATATCTGTGTTTCATCGTCAATAAGAAGGTCCAAGGGATACAGTAAACCTGAAGTGAAGCATCGGAATCTGTAACTAGTGTCACAGGTATGGATCAAGATGTAGTCAGTAAGAAGAGTCAGTCTTGTTGTACTTAAGTCGGCATTGTACCTTTTGTATCTAATTCCGATGCAATTTCTGTGTTTCATCGTCAATGAGAAGGTCCATGGGATACAGTAAACCTGAAGTGAAGCATCGGAATCCATAACTAGTGTCACAGGAATGGTTCAAACATAGTCAGTAAGAAGAGTCAGACTTCTTGTACGTAAGTCGGCATTGTGCCTTTTGTATTTAATTCCGATGAAATTTCTGTGTTTCATCATCAATACGACGCTTTAAGGGATACATTAAACCAGAAGTGAAGCATCGCAATCTATAACTAGTGTCACAGGAATGGTTCAAAACATAGTCAGTAAGAAGGATCATTCTTCTTGTACTTAAGTTGGCATTGTGCCTTTTGTATTTAAATCCGATGCACTATCTGTGTTTCATCGTCATTAAGAAGGTCCAAGGGATACAGTAAACCTGAAATGAAGCATCGGAATCTTTAACTAGTGTCACAGGAATGGTTCAAAACATAGACAGTAGGAAGATTCAGTCTACATGTACTTTAGTCGGTATTGTGCCTGTTGTATTTATTTCCGATGCAATTTCTGTGTTTCATCGTCAATAAGAAGGTCAGAGGGATACAGTTAACTTGAAGTGAAGCATCGGAATCTATAACTAGTGTCACACGAATGGTTCAAAACATAGTCAGTAAGAAGAGTCAGTCTTCTTGTACTTAAGTCGGCATTGTGCCTTTTGTATTTAATTTCGATGAAATTTCTGTGTTTCATCGTCAATAAGAAGGTCCAAGAGATACAGTAAACCTGAAGTGGAGCATCGGAAACTATAACTAGTGTCACTGGAATGGTTCAAACATAGACAGTAAGAAGAGTCAGTCTTCTTGTACTTAAGACAACATTGTGCCTTTTCAATTAATTCCGATGCAATTTCTGTGTTTCATCGTCAATAAGAAGGTCAGAGGGATACAGTGGACCTGAGGTGAAGCATCGGAATCTATAACTAGTGTCACAGCAATGGTTCGAAACATAGACAGTAAGAACAGTCAGTCTTCTTGTACTTAAGTCGGCATTGTGCATTTTCTATTTAATTAGGATGCAATTTCTGTGTTTCGTCGCCAATAAGAAGGTCCAAAGGATACAGTAACCCTGAAGTGAAGCATCGGAATCTATAACTAATGTCACAGGAATGGTTCAAACATAGACAGCAGTAAAGAGTCAGTCTTCTTATACTTAAGTCGGCATTGTGCCTTTTGTATTTAGTTCCGATGCAATTTCTGTGTTTCATCGCCAATAAGAAGGTCCCAGGGATACAGTAAACCTGAAGTGAAGCCTCGGAATCTACAACTAGTGTGACAGGAATGGTTAAAAACATACTCAGTAAGAAGAGCCAGTCATCTTGTACTTAAGTAGGCATTGTGCCTTTTGTATTCAATTCCGATGCAATTTCTGTGGTTCATCGTCAATAAGAAGGTCGAACGGATACAGTAAACTTGAAGTGAAGCATCGGAATCTTTAACTAGCGTCACAGGAATGGTTCAAAACATAGACACTAAGAAGAGTCAGTCTGCTTGTACTTAAGACGGCATTGTGCCTTTTCTATTTATTTCCGATGCAATTTCTGTGTTTCATCGTCAATACGAAGGTCCAAGGGATACAGTAAACCGGAAGTGAAGCATCGTAATCTATAACAAGTGTCACAGGAATGGTTCAAAACATAGTCAGTATGAAGAGCCAGTCTTCTTGTACTTAAGTCAGCATTGTGCCTTTTGTATTTAATTCCGATGCAATATCTGTGTTTCATCGTTAATAAGAACGTCAGAGGGATACAGTAAACCTGAAGTGAAGCCTCGGAATCTACAACTAGTGTCACAGGAATGGTTCAAAATATACTCAGTAAGAAGAGCCAGTCATCTTGTACTTAAGTAGGCATTGTGCCTTTTGTATTCAATTCCGATGCAATTTCTGTGTTTCGTCGTCAATAAGAAGGTCCAAGGTATACAGTAAACCTGAAGTGAAGCATCCGAATCTGTAACTAGTGTCACAGGAATGGATCAATATATAGTCAGTAAGAAGAGTCAGTGTTCTTGTACTTAAGTCGGCATTGTGCCTTTTGTATTTAATTCCATGCAATTTCTGTGTTTCATCGTCAATACGAAGGTCCAAGGGATACAGTAAACCAGAAGTGAAGCATCGGAATCTATAACTAGTGACACAGGAATGGTTCAAAACATAGTCAGTTAGAAGAGTCAGTCTTCTTGTACTTAAGTCGGCATTGTGCCTTTTGTATTTAATTCCGATGCAATATCTGTGTTTCATCGTTAATGAGAGGGTCAGAGGGATACAGTAAACCTGAAGTGAAGCATCGTAATCTATAACTAGTGTCACGGGAATGGTTCAAAACAGTCAGTAAGAAGAGTCAGTCTTCTTGTACTTAAGTCGGCATTGTGCCTTTTGTATTTAACTCCGTTGCAATTTCTGTGTTTCATCGTCAAAAAGAAGGTCCAAGGGATAGAGTGAACCTGAGGTGAAGCATCGGAAACTATAACTAGTGTCACAGGAATGGTTCAAAACATAGACAGTAGGAAGAGTCAGTCTAGTTGTACTTAGGTCGGCACTGTGCCTTTTGTATTTATTTTCGATGCAATTTCTGTGTTTCATCGTCAATAAGAAGGTCCAAGGGATACAGCAAACCTGAAGTGAAGCATCGGAATCTTTAACTAGTGTCACAGGAATGGTTCAAAACATAGACACTAAGAAGAGTCAGTCTGCTTGTACTTAAGTCGGCATTGTGCCTTTTGTATTTAATTCCAATGCAATTTCTGTGTTTCATCGTCAATAAGAAGGTCAGAGGGATACAGTAAGCCTGAAGTGAAGCATCGCAATCTTTAACTAGTGTCACAGGAATGGTTCAAAACATAGACACTAAGAAGAGTCAGTCTGCTTGTACTTAAGTCGGCATTGTTTCTTTTGTATTTAATTCCGATGCAATATCTGTGTTTCATCGTCAATTAGAAGGTCCAAGGGATACAGTAAACCTGAAGTGAAGCATCGGAATGTGTAACTAGAGTCACACGTATGGATCAAGATGTAGTCCGTAAGAAGAGTCAGTCTTGTTGTACTAAAGTCGGCATTGTGCCTTTTGTGTCTAATTCCGATGCAATTTCTGTGTTTCATCGTCAATGAGAAGGTCCGTGGGATACAGTAAACCTGAAGTGAAGCATCGGAATCCATAACTAGTGTCACAGGAATGGTTCAAAACATAGTCAGTAAGAAGAGTCAGTCTTCTTGTACGTAAGTCGGCATTGTGCCTTTTGTATTTAATTCCGATGAAATTTCTGTGTTTCATCATCAATACGACGGTCCAAGGGATACATTAAACCAGAAGTGAAGCATCGCAATCAATAACTAGTGTCACAGGAATGGTTCAAAACATAGTCAGTAAGAAGAGTCATTCTTCTTGTACTTAAGTTGGCATTGTGCCTTTTGTATTTAATTCCGATGCACTATCTGTGTTTCATCGTCATTAAGAAGGTCCAAGGGATACAGTAAACCTGAAATGAAGCATCGGAATCTATATCCAGTGTCACAGGAATGGTTCAAATCATAGACAGTAGGAAGATTCAGTCTACATGTACTTAAGTCGGTATTGTGCCTGTTGTATTTATTTCCGATGCAATTTCTGTGTTTCATCGTCAATAAGAAGGTCAGAGGGATACAGTTAACTTGAAGTGAAGCATCGGAATCTATAACTAGTGTCACACGAATGGTTCAAACATAGACAGTAAGAAGAGTCAGACTTCTTGTACTTAAGTCGACCTTGTGCCTTATCTATTTAATTCCGATGCAATTTCTGTGTTTCACCGTCAATAAGAGGGTCAGAGGGATTCAGTGAACATGAAGTGATGCAACGGAATCTATAACTAGTGTCACCGGAATGGTTCAGAACATAGTCAGTAAGAAGAGTCAGTCTACTTGTCCTTAAGTCGGCATTGTGTCTTTTGTATTTAATTCCGATGCAATTTCTGTGTTTCGTCGCCAATAAGAAGGTCCAAAGGATACAGTAACCCTGAAGTGAAGCATCGGAATCCATAACTAATGTCACAGGAATGGGTCAAAACATAGACAGTAGGAAGATTCAGTCTTCTTATACTTAAGTCGGCATTGTGCCTTTTGTATTTAGTTCCGATGCAATTTCTGTGTTTCATCGTCAATAAGAAGGTCCAAGGGATACAGTAAACCTGAAGCGAAGCATCGGAATCTATAACTAGTGTCACAGGAATGGTTCAAAACATAGTCAGTAAGAAGAATCAGTCTTCTAGTACTTTAGTCGGCATTGGGCCTTTTCTATTTAATTCCGATGCAATTTCTGTGTTTCATCGTCAAAAAGAAGGTCAGAGTGATTCAGTAAACCTGACGTGAAGCATCGGAATCCATAACTAGTGTCACAGGAATGGTCCAAAACATAGACAGTAAGAAGAGTCAGCCTTCTTGTACTTCAGTCGGCATTGTGCCTTTTCCATTTAATTCCGATGCAATTTCTGTGCTTCACCGTCAATAAGAGGGTCAGAGGGTTACAGTGAACATGAAGTGATGCCACGGAATCTATAACTAGTGTCACCGGAATGGTTCAAAACATAGTCACTAAGAAGAGTCAGTCTACTTGTCCTTAAGTCGGCATTGTGCTTTTTGTATTTAATTCCGATGCAATTTCTGTGTTTCATCGTCAATAAGAAGGTCCAAGGGATACAGTAAACCTGAAGTGAAGCATCGGCATCTATAACTAGTGTCACAGGAACGGTTCAAAACTGTCAGTAAGATGAGTCAGTCTTCTTGTACTTAAGTCGGCATTGTGCCTTTTGTATTTATTTTCGATGCAATTTCTGTGTTTCATCGTCAGTAAGAAGGTCCAAGGGATACAGTATACCTGAAGTGAAGCATCGGAATCTTTAACTAGTGTCACAGGAATGGTTCAAAACATAGACATTAAGAAGAGTCAGTCTGCTTGTACTTAAGACGGCATTGTGCCTTTTGTATTTAATTCCGATCCACTATCTGTGTTTCATCGTCATCAAGAAGGTCGAAGGGATACAGTAAACCTGAAATGAAGCATCGGAAATTATAACTAGTGTCACAGCGATGGTTCAAATCATAGTCAGTAAGAAGAGTCAGTCTTCTTGTACTTAAGTCGGCATTGTGCCTTTTGTATTTAATTTCGATGCAATTTCTGTGTTTCATCCGCAATAAGAATGTCCAAGTGATACAGTAAACCAGAAGTGGAGCATCGGAATCTATAACCAGTGTCACAGGAATGGTTCAAAACATAGACATTAAGAAGAGTCAGTCTTCTTGTACTTAAGTCGGCATTGTGCCTTTTCTATTTAATTCCGATGCAATTTTTGTGTTTCATCGTCCAAAGAGGGTCAGAGGGATACAGTAGACCTGAAGTGAAGCATCGGAATCTATAACTAGTGTCACAGGAATGGTTCAAATCATAGACAGTAGGAAGAGTCAGTCTTCTTGTACTTAAGTCGGCATTGGGCCTTTTGTCTTTAATTCCGATGCAATTTCTGTGTTTCATCGTCAATTAGAAGGTCCAAGGGATACAGTAAACCTGAAGTGATGCATCGCAATATATAACTAGTGGCACAGGAATGGATCAAGATATAGTCAGTAAGAAGAGTCAGTCTTCTTGTACTTAAGTCGGCATTGTGCCTTTTCTATTTAATTCCGATGCAATTTCTGTGTTTCATCGTCATTAAGAAGGTCCAAGGGATACAGTAAACCTGAAATGAAGCATTGGAATTTATAACTAGTGTCACAGTAATGGTTCCAAAATAAACAGTAGGAAGATTCAGTATACATGTACTTAAGTCGGTATTGTGCATTTTGTATTTAATTCCGATGCAATTTCTGTGTTTCATCGTCAATACGAAGGTCAGTGGGGTACAGTAAACTTGAAGTGAAGCATCGGAATCTATAACTAGTGTCACAGGAATGGTTCAAAGCATAGTCAGTAAGAAGAGTCAGTCCTCTTGTACTTAAGTCGGCATTGTGCCTTTTCGATTTAATTCCGATGCAATTTCAGTGTTTCATCGTCAATAAGAGGGTCCGAGGAATACAGTGAACATGAAGTGAAGCATCGGAATCTATAACTAGTGTCACAGGAATGGTTCAAAACATAGTCAGTAAGAAGAGTCAGTCTTCTTATCCTTAAGTCGGCATTGTGCCTTTTGTATTTAATTCCGATGCAATTTCTGTGTTTCGTCGCCAATAAGAAGATCCAAACGCTACAGTAACCCTGAAGTGAAGTTTCTGAATCCATAACTAATGTCACAGGAATGGTTCAAAACATAGACAGTAGGAAGAGTCAGTCTTCTTATTCTTAAGTCGGCATTGTGCCTTTTGTATTTAGTTCCGATGCAATTTCTGTGGTTCATCGTCAATTAGAAGGTCCAAGGGATACAGTAAACCTGAAGTGAAGCATCGGAATCAATAACTAGTTTCACAGGAATGGATCAAGATATGGTCAGTAAGAAGAGTCAGTCTTCTTGTACTTAAGTCGGCAATGTGCCTTTTGTATTTAATTTCGATGCAATTTCTGCGTTTCATCGTCAATTAGAATGTCCAAGTGATACAGTAAACATGAAGTGGAGCATCGGAATCTATAACTAGTGTCACAGGAATGGTTCAAACATAGACAGTAAGAAGGGTCAGTCTTCTTGAACTTAAGTCGGCATTGTGCCTATTCTATTTAATTCCGATGCAATTTCTGTGTTTCATCGTCAATAAGAGGGTCAGAGGGATACAGTAAACCTGAAGTGAAGCATCGGAATCTATAACTAGTGTCACAGGAATGGTTCAAATCATAGACCGTAGGAAGAGTCAGTCTTCTTGTACTCAAGTCCGCATTGGGCTTTTTCTATTTAATTCCGATGCAATTTCTGTGTTTCGTCGCCAATAAGAAGACCAAAATGATACAGTAACCCTGAAGTGAAGCATCGGGATCCATAACTAATGTCACAGGAATGTTTCAAATCATAGACAGTGGGAAGAGTCAGTCTTCTTATACTTAAGTAGGTACTGTACCTTTTGTATTTAATTCCGATGCAGTTTCTGTGTTTCATCGTCAATACGAAGGTCCAAGGGATACAGTAAACCTGAAGTGACGCATCGGAATCTATAACTAGTGTCACAGGAATGGATCAAGATATAGTCAGTAAGAAGAGTCAGTCTTCTTGTACTTAAGTCAGCATTGTGCCTTTTGTATTTAATTCCGATGCAATTTCTGTGTTTCATCGTCATTAAGAAGGTCCAAGGGATACAGTAAACCTGAAATGAAGCATCGGAATCCATAATTAGTGTCACTGGAATGGTTCAATACATAGACAGTAAGAAGAGTCAGGCTTCTTGTACTTAAGTCGGCATTGTGCCTTCTATTTAATTCCGATGCAATTTCTGTGTTTCATCGTCAATAAGAACGTCCAAGGGATACAGTAAACCTGAATTGAAGCATTGGAATTTATAACTAGTGTCACAGGAATGGTTCCAAACATAAACAGTAGGAAGATTCAGTATACATGTACTTAAGTCGGTATTGTGCATTTTGTATTTATTTCCGATGCAATTTCTGTGTTTCATCGTCAATACGAAGGTCAGAGGGATACAGTAAACTTGAAGTGAAGCATCGGAATCTATAACTAGTGTCACAGGAATGGTTCAAAGCATAGTCAGTAAGAAGAGTCAGTCCTCTTGTACTTAAGTCGGCATTGTGCCTTTGCTATTTAATTCCGATGCAATTTCTGTGTTTCATCGTCAATAAGAGGGTCAGAGGATACAGTGAACATGAAGTGAAGCATCGGAATCTATAACTAGTTTCACAGGAATGGTTCAAAACATCGTCAGTAAGAAGAGTCAGTCTTCTTATCCTTAAGTCGGCATTGTGCCTTTTGTATTTAAGTCCGATGCAATTTCTGTGTTTCGTCGCCAATAAGAAGGTCCAAAGGATACAGTAACCCTGAAGTGAAGGTTCGGAATCCATAACTAATGTCACAGGAATGGTTCAAAACATAGACAGTAGGAAGAGTCAGTCTTCTTATACTTATGTCGGCATTGTGCCATTTGTATTTAGTTCCGATGCAATTTCTGTGGTTCATCGTCAGTTAGAAGGTCCTAGGTATACAGTAAACATAAAGTGAAGCATCGGAATCTACAACTAGTGTCACAGGAATGGTTCAAAGCATAGTCCGTAAGAAGTGTCAGTCTTCTTGTACTTAAGTAGGCATTGTACCTTTTGTATTTAATTCCGATGCAATTTCTATGTTTCATCGTCAATAAGAAGGTCCAAGGGATACAGAAAACCTGAAGTGAAGCATCGGAATCAATAACTAGTGTCACAGGAATGGATCAAGATATGGTCAGTAAGAAGAGTCAGTCTTCTTGTACCTAAGTCAGCATTGTGCGTTTTCTATTTAATTCAGATGCAATTTCTGTGTTTCATCGTCAAAAAGAAGGTCAGAGGGATACAGTAAGTCTGAAGTGAAGCATCGGAATCTATAACTAGTGTCACAGGAATGGTTCAAAGCATAGACAGTAGGAAGAGTCAGTCCTCTTGTACTTAAGTTGGCATTGTGACTTTTGTATTTAATTCCGATGCACTATCTGTGTTTCATTGTCATTAAGAAGGTCGTAGCTATACAGTAAACCTGGAATGAAGCAACGGAATCTATAACTAGTGTCACAGCAATGGTTCAAAACATAGACAGTAGGAAGATTCAGTATACATGTACTTAAGTCGGTATTGTGCATTTTGTATTTAATTCCGATGCAATTTCTGTGTTTCATCGTCAATACGAAGGTCAGTGGGGTACAGTAAACTTGAAGTGAAGCATCGGAATCTATAACTAGTGTCACAGGAATGGTTCAAAGCATAGTCAGTAAGAAGAGTCAGTCCTCTTGTACTTAAGTCGGCATTGTGCCTTTTCGATTTAATTCCGATGCAATTTCAGTGTTTCATCGTCAATAAGAGGGTCCGAGGAATACAGTGAACATGAAGTGAAGCATCGGAATCTATAACTAGTGTCACAGGAATGGTTCAAAACATAGTCAGTAAGAAGAGTCAGTCTTCTTATCCTTAAGTCGGCATTGTGCCTTTTGTATTTAATTCCGATGCAATTTCTGTGTTTCGTCGCCAATAAGAAGATCCAAACGCTACAGTAACCCTGAAGTGAAGTTTCTGAATCCATAACTAATGTCACAGGAATGGTTCAAAACATAGACAGTAGGAAGAGTCAGTCTTCTTATTCTTAAGTCGGCATTGTGCCTTTTGTATTTAGTTCCGATGCAATTTCTGTGGTTCATCGTCAATTAGAAGGTCCAAGGGATACAGTAAACCTGAAGTGAAGCATCGGAATCAATAACTAGTTTCACAGGAATGGATCAAGATATGGTCAGTAAGAAGAGTCAGTCTTCTTGTACTTAAGTCGGCAATGTGCCTTTTGTATTTAATTTCGATGCAATTTCTGCGTTTCATCGTCAATTAGAATGTCCAAGTGATACAGTAAACATGAAGTGGAGCATCGGAATCTATAACTAGTGTCACAGGAATGGTTCAAACATAGACAGTAAGAAGGGTCAGTCTTCTTGAACTTAAGTCGGCATTGTGCCTATTCTATTTAATTCCGATGCAATTTCTGTGTTTCATCGTCAATAAGAGGGTCAGAGGGATACAGTAAACCTGAAGTGAAGCATCGGAATCTATAACTAGTGTCACAGGAATGGTTCAAATCATAGACCGTAGGAAGAGTCAGTCTTCTTGTACTCAAGTCCGCATTGGGCTTTTTCTATTTAATTCCGATGCAATTTCTGTGTTTCGTCGCCAATAAGAAGACCAAAATGATACAGTAACCCTGAAGTGAAGCATCGGGATCCATAACTAATGTCACAGGAATGTTTCAAATCATAGACAGTGGGAAGAGTCAGTCTTCTTATACTTAAGTAGGTACTGTACCTTTTGTATTTAATTCCGATGCAGTTTCTGTGTTTCATCGTCAATACGAAGGTCCAAGGGATACAGTAAACCTGAAGTGACGCATCGGAATCTATAACTAGTGTCACAGGAATGGATCAAGATATAGTCAGTAAGAAGAGTCAGTCTTCTTGTACTTAAGTCAGCATTGTGCCTTTTGTATTTAATTCCGATGCAATTTCTGTGTTTCATCGTCATTAAGAAGGTCCAAGGGATACAGTAAACCTGAAATGAAGCATCGGAATCCATAATTAGTGTCACTGGAATGGTTCAATACATAGACAGTAAGAAGAGTCAGGCTTCTTGTACTTAAGTCGGCATTGTGCCTTTTCTATTTAATTCCGATGCAATTTCTGTGTTTCATCGTCAATAAGAACGTCCAAGGGATACAGTAAACCTGAATTGAGGCATTGGAATTTATAACTAGTGTCACAGGAATGGTTCCAAACATAAACAGTAGGAAGATTCAGTATACATGTACTTAAGTCGGTATTGTGCATTTTGTATTTATTTCCGATGCAATTTCTGTGTTTCATCGTCAATACGAAGGTCAGAGGGATACAGTAAACTTGAAGTGAAGCATCGGAATCTATAACTAGTGTCACAGGAATGGTTCAAAGCATAGTCAGTAAGAAGAGTCAGTCCTCTTGTACTTAAGTCGGCATTGTGCCTTTGCTATTTAATTCCGATGCAATTTCTGTGTTTCATCGTCAATAAGAGGGTCAGAGGATACAGTGAACATGAAGTGAAGCATCGGAATCTATAACTAGTTTCACAGGAATGGTTCAAAACAACGTCAGTAAGAAGAGTCAGTCTTCTTATCCTTAAGTCGGCATTGTGCCTTTTGTATTTAATTCCGATGCAATTTCTGTGTTTCGTCGCCAATAAGAAGGTCCAAAGGATACAGTAACCCTGAAGTGAAGGTTCGGAATCCATAACTAATGTCACAGGAATGGTTCAAAACATAGACAGTAGGAAGAGTCAGTCTTCTTATACTTATGTCGGCATTGTGCCATTTGTATTTAGTTCCGATGCAATTTCTGTGGTTCATCGTCAGTTAGAAGGTCCTAGGTATACAGTAAACATAAAGTGAAGCATCGGAATCTACAACTAGTGTCACAGGAATGGTTCAAAGCATAGTCCGTAAGAAGTGTCAGTCTTCTTGTACTTAAGTAGGCATTGTACCTTTTGTATTTAATTCCGATGCAATTTCTATGTTTCATCGTCAATAAGAAGGTCCAAGGGATACAGAAAACCTGAAGTGAAGCATCGGAATCAATAACTAGTGTCACAGGAATGGATCAAGATATGGTCAGTAAGAAGAGTCAGTCTTCTTGTACCTAAGTCGGCATTGTGCGTTTTCTATTTAATTCAGATGCAATTTCTGTGTTTCATCGTCAAAAAGAAAGTCAGAGGGATACAGTAAGTCTGAAGTGAAGCATCGGAATCTATAACTAGTGTCACAGGAATGGTTCAAAGCATAGACAGTAGGAAGAGTCAGTCCTCTTGTACTTAAGTTGGCATTGTGACTTTTGTATTTAATTCCGATGCACTATCTGTGTTTCATTGTCATTAAGAAGGTCGTAGCTATACAGTAAACCTGAAATGAAGCAACGGAATCTATAACTAGTGTCACAGCAATGGTTCAAAACATAGACAGTAGGAAGATTCAGTCTACATGTACTAAAGTCGGTATTGTGCCTTTTGTATTTCTTTCCGATGCAATTTCTGTGTTTCATCGTCAATAAGAAGGTCAGAGGGATACAGTTAACCTGAAGTGAAGCATCGGAATCTTCAACCAGTGTCACAGGGTTGGTTCAAAGCATAGTCAGTAAGAAGAGTCAGTCTTCTTGTACTTAAGTCGGCAATGTGCCTTTTGTATTTAATTTCGATGCAATTTCTGCGTTTCATCGTCAATAAGAATGTCCAAGGGATACAGTAAACCTGAAATGAAGCATCGGAATCTATAACTAGTGTCACAGGAATGGATCAAGATATAGTCAGTAAGAAGAGTCAGTCTTCTTGTACTTAAGACGGCATTGTGCCTTTTCTATTTAATTCCGATGCAATTTCTGTGTTTCATCGTCAAAAAGAAGGTCAGAGGGATACAGTAAACCTGAAGTGAAGCATCGGAATCTATAACTAGTGTCACAGCAATGGTTCAAATCATAGACAGTAGGAAGAGTCAGTCTTCTTGTACTTAAGTTGGCATTGTGACTTTTGTACTTAATTCCGATGCACTGTCTGTGTTTCATCGTCATTAAGAAGGTACAAGGGATACAGTAAACCTGAAATGAAGCATCGGAATCAATAACTAGTGTCACAGGAATGGTTCTAAGCAGTCAGTAAGAAGAGTCAGTCTTCTTGTACTTAAGTCGGTATTGTGCCTTTTGTATTTCTTTCCGATGCAATTTCTGTGTTTCATCGTCAATAAGAAGGTCAGAGGGATACAGTTAACCTGAAGTGAAGCATCGGAATCTTCAACTAGTGTCACAGGGTTGGTTCAAAGCATAGTCAGTAAGAAGAGTCAGTCTTCTTATACTTAAGTCGGCATTGTGCCTTTTGTATTTAGTTCCGATGCAATTTCTGAGTTTCATAGTCAATAAGAAGGTCCTAGGGATACAGTGAACCTCAAAAGAAACATCGGAATCTACAACTAGTGTCACAGGAATGGTTCAAAGCATAGTCAGTAAGAAGAGTCAGTCTTCTTGTACTTCAGTAGGCATTGTACATTTTGTATTTAATTCCGATGCAATCTCTGTGTTTCATCGACAATAAGAAGGTCCAAGGGATACAGTAAACCTGAAGTGAAGCATCGGAATCTATAACTAGTGTCACAGGGATGGATCAAGGTATTGTCAGTAAGAAGAGTCAGTCTTCTTGTACTTAAGTCGGCATTGTGCCTTTTCTATTTAATTCCGATGCAATTTCTGTGTTTCATCGTCAAAAAGAAGGTCAGAGGGATACAGTAAACCTGAAGTGAAGCATCGGAATCTATTACTAGTGTCACAGGAATGTTTCAAAGCATAGACAGTAGGAAGAGTCAGTCTGGTTGTACTTAAGTTGGCATTGTGCCTTTTGTATTTAATTCCGATACACTATCTGTGTTTCATCGTCATTAAGAAGGTCCAAGGGATACAGTAAATCTGAAATGAAGCATCGAAATCTATAACTAGTGTCAGAGGAATGGTTCAAAACATAGACAGTAGGAACATTCAGTCTACATGTACTTAAGTCGGTATTGTTCGTTTTCTATCTATTTCCGATGCAAATTCTTTGTTTCATCGTCAATAAGAAGGTCAGATTCATACAGTAAACCTGAAGTGAAGCATCGGAATCTATAACTAGTGTCACAGGAGTGGTTCACAACATAGTCAGTAAGAAGAGTCAGTCATCTTGTACTTAAGTCGGCATTGTGCCTTTTGTATTTAATTTCGATGCAATTTCTGTGTTTCATCGTCAATAAGAAGGTCCAAGAGATACAGTAAACCTGAAGTGGAGCATCGGAATCAATAACTAGTGTCACAGGAAAGGTTCAAAACATAGATAGTAAGTAGAGTCAGTCTTCTTGTACTTAAGCCGGCATTGTGCCTTTTCTATTCAATTCCGATGCAATTTCTGTGTTTCATCGTCAATAAGGGGGTTAGAGGGATACAGTGAACATGAAGTGAAGCATCGGAATCTATAACTAGTGTCACTGGAATGGTTCAAAGCATAGTAAGTAAGAAGAGTTAGTCATCTTGTCCTTAAGTCGGCATTGTGCCTTTTGTATTTAATTCCGATGCAATTTCTGTGTTTCATCGTCAATAAGAAGGTCCAAGGGATAAAGTAAACCTGAAGTGTAGCATCGGAATCTGTAACTAGCGTCACAGGAATGGTTCAAATCATAGACACCAAGGAGAGTCAGTCTGCTTGTACTTAAGACGGCATTGTGCCTTTTCTATTTAATTCCGATGCAATTTCTGTGTTTCATCGTCAATAAGAAGGTCAGAGGGATTCAGTGAACCTGAGGTGAAGCATCCGAATCTATAACTAGTGTCACGGGAATGGTTCAAAACATAGACAGTAAGAAGAGTCAGTCTTCTTGTACTTAAGTCGGCATTGTGCCTTTTCTAATTAATTCCGATGCAATTTCTGTGTTTCGTCGCCAATAAGAAGGTCCAAAGGATACAGTAAACCTGAAGTGAAGCATTGGAATCCACAAATAATGTCACAGGAATGGTTCAAAACATAGACAGTAGGAAGAGTCAGTCATCTTATACATAAGTCGGCATTGCCTTTTGTATTTAGCTCTGATGCAATTTCTGTGTTTCATCGTCAATAAGAAGGCCCTAGGGATGCAGTAAACCTGAAGTGAAGCATGGAAATATACAACTAGTGTCACAGGAATGGTTCAAAACATAGTCAGTAAGAAGAGTCAGTCTTCTTGTACTTAAGTAGGCATTGTCCCTTTTGTATTTAATTCCGATGCAATTGCTGTGTTTCAAAGTCAATAAGAAGGTCGAAGGGATACAGTAAACCTGAAGTGAAGCATCGGAATCTATAACTAGTGTCACAGGAATGGATCAAGTTATAGTCAGTAAGAAGAGTCAGTCTTCCTGTACTTAAGTCGGCATTGTGCCTTTTCTGTTTAATTCCGATGCAATTTCTGTGTTTCATCGTCAAAAAGAAGGTCAGAGGGATACAGTAAACCTGAAGTGAAGCATCGGAATCTATAACTAGTTACACAGGAATGGTTCAAAACATAGACAATAGGAAGAGTCAGTCTTCTTGTACTTAAGTTGGCATTGTGCCTTTTGTACTTAATTCCGATGCACTATCTGTGTTTCATCGTCATTAAGAAGGTCCAAGGGATACAGTAAACCTGATATGAAGCATCGGAATCTATAACTAGTGTCACGGGAATGGTTCTTAACTTAGACAGTAGGAAGATTCAGTCAACATGTACTTCAGTCCGTATTGTGCCTTTTGTATTTATTTCCGATGCAATTTCTGTCTTTCATCGTCAATAAGAAGGTCCAAGGGATACAGTAAACCTGAAGTGAAGCATCGGAATCTGTAACTAGCGTCACAGGAATGGTTCAAAACATAGACACTAAGAAGAGTCAGTCTGCTCGTACTTAAGACGGCATTGTGCCTTTTCTATTTAATTCCGATGCAATTTCTGTGTTTCATCGTCAATAAGAGGGTCAGAGGGATACAGTAAACCTGAAGTGAAGCATCGGAATCTATAACTAGTGTCACAGGAATGGTTCAAATCATAGACCGTAGGAAGAGTCAGTCTTCTTGTACTTAAGTCCGCATTGGGCTTTTTCTATTTAATTCCGATGCAATTTCTGTGTTTCGTCGCCAATAAGAAGACCAAAAGGATACAGTAACCCTGAAGTGAAGCATCGGAATCCATAACTAATGTCACAGGAATGGTTCAAATCATAGACAGTGGGAAGAGTCAGTCTTCTTATACTTAAGTAGGTATTATACCTTTTGTATTTAATTCCGATGCAGTTTCTGTGTTTCATCGTCAATAAGAAGGTCCAAGGGATACAGTAAACCTGAAGTGACGCATCGGAATCTATAACTAGTGTCACAGGAATGGATCAAGATATAGTCAATAAGAAGAGTCAGTCTTCTTGTACTTAAGTCGGCATTGTGCCTTTTGTATTTAATTCCGATGCAATTTCTGTGTTTCATCGTCATTAAGAAGGTCCAAGGGATACAGTAAACCTGAAATGAAGCATCGGAATCCATAACTAGTGTCACTGGAATGGTTCAATACATAGACAGTAAGAAGAGTCAGGCTTTTTGTACTTAAGCCGGCATTGTGCCTTTTCTATTTAATTCCGATGCAATTTCTGTGTTTCATCGTCAATAAGAACGTCCAAGGGATACAGTAAACCTGAAATGAAGCATTGGAATTTATAACTAGTGTCACAGGAATGGTTCCAAACATAAACAGTAGGAAGATTCAGTATACATGTACTTAAGTCGGTATTGTGCATTTTGTATTTATTTCCGATGCAATTTCTGTGTTTCATCGTCAATACGAAGGTCAGAGGGATACAGTAAACTTGAAGTGAAGCATCGGAATCTATAACTAGTGTCACAGGAATGGTTCAAAGCATAGTCATTAAGAAGAGTCAGTCCTCTTGTACTTAAGTCGGCATTGTGCCTTTGCTATTTAATTCCGATGCAATTTCTGTGTTTCTTCGTCAATAAGAGGGTCAGAGGAATACAGTGAACATGAAGTGAAGCATCGGAATCTATAACTAGTTTCACAGGAATGGTTCAAAACATCGTCAGTAAGAAGAGTCAGTCTTCTTATCCTTAAGTCGGCATTGTGCCTTTTGTATTTAATTCCGATGCAATTTCTGTGTTTCGTCGCCAATAAGAAGGTCCAAAGGATACAGTAACCCTGAAGTGAAGCTTCAGAATCCATAACTAACGTCACAGGAATGGTTCAAAACATAGACAGTAGGAAGAGTCAGTCTTCTTATACTTAAGTCGGCATTGTGCCATTTGTATTTAGTTCCGATGCAATTTATGTGGTTCATCGTCAGTTAGAAGGTCCTAGGTATACAGTAAACATAAAGTGAAGCATCGGAATCTACAACTAGTGTCACAGGAATGGTTCAAAGCATAGTCCGTAAGAAGTGTCAGTCTTCTTGTACTTAAGTAGGCATTGTACATTTTGTATTTAATTCCGATGCAATTTCTATGTTTCATCGTCAATAAGAAGGTCCAAGGGATACAGTAAACCTGAAGTGAAACATCGGAATCAATAACTAGTGTCACAGGAATGGATCAAGATATGGTCAGTAAGAAGAGTCAGTCTTCTTGTACCTAAGTCGGCATTGTGCGTTTTCTATTTAATTCAGATGCAATTTCTGTGTTTCATCGTCAAAAAGAAGGTCAGAGGGATACAGTAAACCTGAAGTGAAGCATCGGAATCTATAACTAGTGTCACAGGAATGGTTCAAAGCATAGACAGTAGGAAGAGTCAGTCCGCTTGTACTTAAGTTGGCATTGTGACTTTTGTATTTAATTCCGATGCACTATCTGTGTTTCATTGTCATTAAGAAGGTCGTAGCTATGCAGTAAACCTGAAATGAAGCAACGGAATCTATAACTAGTGTCACAGGAATGGTTCAAAACATAGACAGTAGGAAGAGTCAGTCTACATGTACTAAAGTCGGTATTGTGCCTTTTTATTTCTTTCCGATGCAATTTCTGTGTTTCATCGTCAATAAGAATGTCCAAGGGATACAGTAAACCTGAAATGAAGCATCGGAATCTATAACTAGTGTCACAGGAATGGATCAAGATATAGTCAGTAAGAAGAGTCAGTCTTCTTGTACTTAAGTCGGCATTGTGCCTTTTCTATTTAATTCCGATGCAATTTCTGTGTTTCATCGTCATTAAGAAGGTCCTAGGGATACAGTGAACCTCAAAAGAAGCATCGGAATCTACAACTAGTGTCACAGGAATGGTTCAAAGCATAGTCAGTAAGAAGAGTCAGTCTTCTTGTACTTCAGTAGGCATTGTACCTTTTGTATTTAATTCCGATGCAATCTCTGTGTTTCATCGTCAATAAGAAGGTCCAAGGGATACAGTAAACCTGAAGTGAAGCATCGGAATCTATAACTAGTGTCACAGGGATGGATCAAGTTATTGTCAGTAGGAAGAGTCAGTCTTCTTGTACTTAAGTCGGCATTGTGCCTTTTCTATTTAATTCCGATGCAATTTCTGTGTTTCATCGTCAAAAAGAAGGTCAGAGGGATACAGTAAACCTGAAGTGAAGCATCGGAATCTATTACTAGTGTCACAGGAATGTTTCAAAGCATAGACAGTAGGAAGAGTCAGTCTGGTTGTACTTAAGTTGGCAATGTGCCTTTTGTATTTAATTCCGATACACTATCTGTGTTTCATCGTCATTAAGAAGGTCCAAGGGATACAGTAAATCTGAAATGAAGCATCGGAATCTATAACTAGTGTCACAGGAATGGTTCAAAACATAGACAGTAGGAAGAGTCAGTCTTCTTATACTTAAGTCGGCATTGTGCCATTTGTATTTAGTTCCGATGCAATTTATGTGGTTCATCGTCAGTTAGAAGGTCCTAGGTATACAGTAAACATAAAGTGAAGCATCGGAATCTACAACTAGTGTCACAGGAATGGTTCAAAGCATAGTCCGTAAGAAGTGTCAGTCTTCTTGTACTTAAGTAGGCATTGTACATTTTGTATTTAATTCCGATGCAATTTCTATGTTTCATCGTCAATAAGAAGGTCCAAGGGATACAGTAAACCTGAAGTGAAACATCGGAATCAATAACTAGTGTCACAGGAATGGATCAAGATATGGTCAGTAAGAAGAGTCAGTCTTCTTGTACCTAAGTCGGCATTGTGCGTTTTCTATTTAATTCAGATGCAATTTCTGTGTTTCATCGTCAAAAAGAAGGTCAGAGGGATACAGTAAATCTGAAGTGAAGCATCGGAATCTATAACTAGTGTCACAGGAATGGTTCAAAGCATAGACAGTAGGAAGAGTCAGTCCGCTTGTACTTAAGTTGGCATTGTGACTTTTGTATTTAATTCCGATGCACTATCTGTGTTTCATTGTCATTAAGAAGGTCGTAGCTATGCAGTAAACCTGAAATGAAGCAACGGAATCTATAACTAGTGTCACAGGAATGGTTCAAAACATAGACAGTAGGAAGATTCAGTCTACATGTACTAAAGTCGGTATTGTGCCTTTTTATTTCTTTCCGATGCAATTTCTGTGTTTCATCGTCAATAAGAATGTCCAAGGGATACAGTAAACCTGAAATGAAGCATCGGAATCTATAACTAGAGTCACAGGAATGGATCAAGATATAGTCAGTAAGAAGAGTCAGTCTTCTTGTACTTAAGTCGGCATTGTGCCTTTTCTATTTAATTCCGATGCAATTTCTGTGTTTCATCGTCATTAAGAAGGTCCTAGGGATACAGTGAACCTCAAAAGAAGCATCGGAATCTACAACTAGTGTCACAGGAATGGTTCAAAGCATAGTCAGTAAGAAGAGTCAGTCTTCTTGTACTTCAGTAGGCATTGTACCTTTTGTATTTAATTCCGATGCAATCTCTGTGTTTCATCGTCAATAAGAAGGTCCAAGGGATACAGTAAACCTGAAGTGAAGCATCGGAATCTATAACTAGTGTCACAGGGATGGATCAAGTTATTGTCAGTAGGAAGAGTCAGTCTTCTTGTACTTAAGTCGGCATTGTGCCTTTTCTATTTAATTCCGATGCAATTTCTGTGTTTCATCGTCAAAAAGAAGGTCAGAGGGATACAGTAAACCTGAAGTGAAGCATCGGAATCTATTACTAGTGTCACAGGAATGTTTCAAAGCATAGACAGTAGGAAGAGTCAGTCTGGTTGTACTTAAGTTGGCAATGTGCCTTTTGTATTTAATTCCGATACACTATCTGTGTTTCATCGTCATTAAGAAGGTCCAAGGGATACAGTAAATCTGAAATGAAGCATCGGAATCTATAACTAGTGTCACAGGAATGGTTCAAAACATAGACAGTAGGAAGATTCAGTCTACATGTATTTAAGTCGGTATTGTTCGTTTTCTATCTAATTCCGATGCAAATTCTGTGTTTCATCGTCAATAAGAAGGTCAGATTCATACAGTAAACCTGAAGTGAAGCATCGGAATCTATAACTAGTGTCACAGGAGTGGTTCAAAACATAGTCAGTAAGAAGAGTCAGTCTTCTTGTACTTAAGTCGGCATTGTGCCTTTTGTATTTAATTTCGATGCAATTTCTGTGTTTCATCGTCAATAAGAAGGTCCAAGAGATACAGTAAACCTGAAGTGGAGCATCGGAATCAATAACTAGTGTCACAGGAAAGGTTCAAAACATAGATAGTAAGAAGAGTCAGTCGTCTTGTACTTAAGCCGGCATTGTGCCTTTTCTATTCAATTCCGATGCAATTTCTGTGTTTCATCGTCAATAAGGGGGTTAGAGGGATACAGTGAACATGAAGTGAAGCATCGGAATCTATAACTAGTGTCACTGGAATGGTTCAAAGCATAGTAAGTAAGAAGAGTTAGTCATCTTGTCCTTAAGTCGGCATTGTGCCTTTTGTATTTAATTCCGATGCAATTTCTGTGATTCATCGTCAATAAGAAGGTCCAAGGGATAAAGTAAACCTGAAGTGTAGCATCGGAATCTGTAACTAGCGTCACAGGAATGGTTCAAATCATAAAAACCAAGAAGAGTCAGTCTGCTTGTACTTAAGACGGCATTGTGCCTTTTCTATTTAATTCCGATGCAATTTCTGTGTTTCATCGTCAATAAGAAGGTCAGAGGGATTCAGTGAACCTGAGGTGAAGCATCGGAATCTATAACTAGTGTCACGGGAATGGTTCAAAACATATACAGTAAGAAGAGTCAGTCTTCTTGTACTTAAGTCGGCATTGTTATTTTTCTAATTAATTCCGATGCATATTCTGTGTTTCGTCGCCAATAAGAAGGTCCAAAGGATACAGTAAACCTGAAGTGAAGCATTGGAATCCACAAACATTGTCACAGGAATGGTTCAAAACATAGACAGTAGGAAGAGTCAGTCATCTTATACATAAGTCGGCATTGCCTTTTGTATTTAGATCCGATGCAATTTCTGTGTTTCATCGTCAATAAGAAGGTCCTATGGATGCAGTAAACCTGAAGTGAAGCATGGAAATATACAACTAGTGTCACAGGAATGGTTCAAAACATAGTCAGTAAGAAGAGTCAGTCTTCTTGTACTTAAGTAGGCATTGTCCCTTTTGTATTTAATTCCGATGCAATTGCTGTGTTTCATCGTCAATAAGAAGGTCAAAGGGATACAGTAAACCTGAAGTGAAGCATCGGAATCTATAACTAGTGTCACAGGAATGGATCAAGATATAGTTAGTAAGAAGAGTCAGTCTTCCTGTACTTAAGTCGGCATTGTGCCTTTTCTGTTTAATTCCGATGCAATTTCTGTGTTTCATCGTCAAAAAGAAGGTCAGAGGGATACAGTAAACATGAAGTGAAGCATCGGAATCTATAACTAGTTACACAGGAATGGTTCAAAACATAGACAATAGGAAGAGTCAGTCTTCTTGTACTTAAGTTGGCATTGTGCCTTTTGTACTTAATTCCGATGTACTATCTGTGTTTCATCGTCATTAAGAAGGTCCAAGGGATACAGTAAACCTGATATGAAGCATCGGAATCTATAACTAGTGTCACGGGAATGGTTCTTAACTTAGACAGTAGGAAGATTCAGTCTACATGTACTTCAGTCCGTATTGTGCCTTTTGTATTTATTTCCGATGCAATTTATGTGTTTCATCGTCAATAAGAAGGTCAGAGGGATACAGTAACCTGAAGTGAAGCATCGGAATCTATAACTAGTGTCACAGGAATGGTTCAAAGCATAGTCGGTAAGAAGAGTCAGTCCTCTTGTACTTAAGTCGGCATTGTGCCTTTTGTATTTAATTCCGATGCAACTTCTGTGTTTCATCGTCAATAAGAAGGTCCAAGAGATACAGTAAACCTGAAGTGGAGCATCGGAATCTATAACTAGTGTCACCGGAATGGTTCAAAACGTAAACAGTAAGAAGAGTCAGTCTTCTTGTACTTAAGTCGGCATTGTGCCCTTTTCAATATAATTCCGATGCAATTACTGTGTTTAATCGACAATAAGAAGGTCAGAGGGATACAGTAAACCTGAATAGAAGCATCGGAATCTCCAAATAGTGTCACAGGAATGGTTCAACACATAGTCAGTAAGAAGAGTCAGTCTTCTTGTACTTAAGTCGGCATTGTGCCTTTTGTATTTAATTCCGATGCAATTTCTGTGTTTCATCGTCAATAAGAAGGTCCAAGGGATACAGTAACCCTGAAGTGAAGCATCGGAATCTGTAACTTGCGTCACAGGAATGGTTCAAAACATAGACACTAAGAAGAGTCAGTCTGCTCGTACTTAAGACGGCATTGTGCCTTTTCTATTTAATTCCGATGCAATTTCTGTGTTTCATCGTCAATATGAAGGTCAGAGTGATACAGTGAACCTGAGGTGAAGCATCGGAACCTATAACTAGTGTCACAGGAATGGTTCAAAACATAGACAGTTGGAAGAGTCGGTCTTCTTGTACTTAAGTCGGCATTGTGCCTTTTCTATTTAATTCCGATGCAATATCGGTGTTTCATCGTTAATAAGATGGTCAGAGGGATACAGTAAACATGAAGTGAAGCATCGGAATCTACAACTAGTATCACTGAAATGGTTCAAATCATAGTCAGTAAGAAGAGTCAGTCTTCTTGTACTTAAGTCGGCATTGTGCCTTTTGTATTTAATTCCGATGCAATTTCTGTGTTTCATCGTCAATAAGGAGATCCAAGGGTTACAGTAAACCTGAAGTGAAGCATCGGAATCTATAACTAGTGTTACAGGAATGGATCAAGATATAGTCAGTATGAAGAGTCTGTCTTCTTGTACGTAAGTCGGCATTGTGCCTTTTGTATTCAATTCCGATGCAATTTCTGTGTTTCATTGTCAATAAGAAGGTCCAAGGGATACAGTAAACCTAAAGAGAAGCATCGGAATCCATAACTAGTGTCACAGGAATGGTTCAAAACATAGACAGTAGGAAGAGGCAGTCTTCTTGAACATAAGTCGGCATTGTGCCTCTTCTATTTAATTCCGATGCAATTTCTGTGTTTCGTCATCAATAAGAAGGTCCAAGGGATACAGTAAACCTAAAGTGAAGCATCGGAATCTATAACTAGTGTCACAGGAATGGATCAAGATATAGTCAGTAAGAAGAGTCAGTCTTCTTGTACTTAAGTCGGCATTGTGCCTTTTCTATTTAATTCCGATGCAATTTCTGTGCTTCATCGTCAAAAAGAAGGTCAGAGGGATACAGTAAACCTGAAGTGAAGCATCGGAATCTATAACTAGTGTCACAGCAATGGTTCAAATCATAGACAGTAGGAAGAGTCAGTCTTCTTGTACTTAAGTTGGCATTGTGACTTTTGTACTTAATTCCGATGCACTGTCTGTGTTTCATCGTCATTAAGAAGGTACAAGGGATACAGTAAACCTGAAAAGAAGCATCGGAATCTATAACTAGTGTCACTGGAATGGTTCAAAACATAGACAGTAAGAAGAGTCAATCTTCTTGTACTTAAGTCGGCATTGTGCCTTTTCTATTTAATTCCGATGCATTTTCTGTGTTTCACCGTCAATAAGAGTGTCAGAGGGATACAGTGAACATGAAGTGAAGCATCGGAATCTATAACTAGTGTCACCGGAATGGTTCAAAACATAGTCAGTATGAAGAGTCTGTCTTTATGTCCTTAAGTCGGCATTGTGCCTTTTGTATTTAATTCCGATGCATTTTCTGTGTTTCATCGTCAATAAGAAGGTCAGAGGGATACAGTAAACCTGAAGTGAAGCATCGGAATCAATAACTAGTGTCACAGGAATGGTTCTAAGCAGTCAGTAAGAAGAGTCAGTCGTCTTGTACTTAAGTCGGCATTGTGCCTTTTGTATTTAATTCCGATGCAATTTCTGTGTTTCATCGTCAATAAGAAGGTCCAAGGGATACAGTAAACCTGAAGTGAAGCATCGTAATCTGTAACTATCGTCACAGGAATGGTTCAAATCATAGACACTAAGAAGAGTCAGTCTTCTTGTACTTAAGTCGGCATTGTGCGTTTTTAATTTAATTCCGATGCAATTTCTGTGATTCATCGTCAATAAGAAGGTCAGAGGGATACAGTGAACCTGAGGTGAAGCATCGGAATCTATAACAAGTGTCATTGGAATGGTTCAAAACATAGAGAGTAGGAAGAGTCAGTCTTCTTGTACTTATGTAGGAATTGTGCCTTTTCTATTTAGTTCCGATGCAATTTCTGTGTTTCGTCGAGATTACCAAGGTCCAAAGGATACAGTAACCCTGAATTGAAGCATCGGAATCCATAACTAGTGTCACAGGAATGGTTCAAAGCATAGTCAGTAAGAAGAGTCAGTCTTCTTGTACTTCAGTAGGCATTGTACCTTTTGTATTTAATTCCGATGCAATCTCTGTGTTTCATCGACAATAAGAAGGTCCAAGGGATACAGTAAACCTGAAGTGAAGCATCGGAATCTATAACTAGTGTCACAGGGATGGATCAAGATATTGTCAGTAAGAAGAGTCAGTCTTCTTGTACTTAAGTCGGCATTGTGCCTTTTCTATTTAATTCCGATGCAATTTCTGTGTTTCATCGTCAAAAAGAAGGTCAGAGGGATACAGTAAACCTGAAGTGAAGCATCGGAATCAATTACTAGTGTCACAGGAATGTTTCAAAGCATAGACAGTAGGAAGAGTCAGTCTGGTTGTACTTAAGTTGGCATTGTGCCTTTTGTATTTAATTCCGATATACTATCTGTGTTACATCGTCATTAAGAAGGTCCAAGGGATACAGTAAATCTGAAATGAAGCATCGAAATCTATAACTAGTGTCACAGGAATGGTTCAAAACATAGACAGTAGGAAGATTCAGTCTACATGTACTTCAGTCGGTATTGTTCGTTTTCTATCTATTTCGGATGCAAATTCTGTGTTTCATCGTCAATAAGAAGGTCAGATTCATACAGTAAACCTGAAGTGAAGCATCGGAATCTATAACTAGTGTCACAGGAGTGGTTCACAACATAGTCAGTAAGAAGAGTCAGTCTTCTTGTACTTAAGTCGGCATTGTGCCTTTTGTATTTAATTTCGATGCAATTTCTGTGTTGCATCGTCAATAAGAAGGTCCAAGAGATACAGTAAACCTGAAGTGGAGCTTCGGAATCAATAACTAGTGTCACAGGAAAGGTTCAAAACATAGATAGTAAGAAGAGTCAGTCTTCTTGTACTTAAGCCGGCATTGTGCCTTTTCTATTCAATTCCGATGCAATTTCTGTGTTTCATCGTCAATAAGGGGGTTAGAGGGATACAGTGAACATGAAGTGAAGCATCGGAATCTATAACTAGTGTCACTGGAATGGTTCAAAGCATAGTAAGTAAGAAGAGTTAGTCATCTTGTCCTTAAGTCGGCATTGTGCCTTTTGTATTTAATTCCGATGCAATTTCTGTGTTTCATCGTCAATAAGAAGGTCCAAGGGATAAAGTAAACCTGAAGTGTAGCATCGGAATCTGTAACTAGCGTCACAGGAATGGTTCTAATCATAGACACCAAGGAGAGTCAGTCTGCTTGTACTTAAGACGGCATTGTGCCTTTTCTATTTAATTCCGATGCAATTTCTGTGTTTCATCGTCAATAAGAAGGTCAGAGGGATTCAGTGAACCTGAGGTGAAGCATCGGAATCTATAACTAGTGTCACGTGAATGGTTCAAAACATAGACAGTAAGAAGAGTCAGTCTTCTTGTACTTAAGTCGGCATTGTGCCTTTTCTAATTAATTCCGATGCAATTTCTGTGTTTCGTCGCCAATAAGAAGGTCCAAAGGATACAGTAAACCTGAAGTGAAGCATCGGAATCTATAACTAATGTCACAGGAATGGTTCAAAACATAGACAGTAGGAAGAGTCAGTCTTCTTATACTTAAGTCGGCATTGTGCCATTTGTATTTAGTTCCGATGCAATTTCTGTGGTTCATCGTAAGTTAGAAGGTCCTAGGTATACAGTAAACGTAAAGTGAAGCATCGGAATCTACAACTAGTGTCACAGGAATGGTTCAAAGCATAGTCAGTAAGAAGAGTCAGTCTTCTTGTACTTAAGTAGGCATTGTCCCTTTTGTATTTAATTCCGATGCAATTGCTGTGTTTCATCGTCAATATGAAGGTCGAAGGGATACAGTAAACCTGAAGTGAAGCATCGGAATCTATAACTAGTGTCACAGGAATGGATCAAGATATAGTCAGTAAGAAGAGTCAGTCTTCCTGTACTTAAGTCGGCATTGTGCCTTTTCTGTTTAATTCCGATGTAATTTCTGTGTTTCATCGTCAAAAAGAAGGTCATAGGGATACAGTAAACCTGAAGTGAAGCATCGGAATCTATAACTAGTTACACAGGAATGGTTCAAAACATAGACAATAGGAAGAGTCAGTCTTCTTGTACTTAAGTTGGCATTGTGCCTTTTGTACTTAATTCCGATGCACTATCTGTGTTTCATCGTCATTAAGAAGGTCCAAGGGATACAGTAAACCTGATATGAAGCATCGGAATCTATAACTAGTGTCACGGGAATGGTTCTTAACTTAGACAGTAGGAAGATTCAGTCAACATGTACTTCAGTCCGTATTGTGCCTTTTGTATTTATTTCCGATGCAATTTATGTGTTTCATCGTCAATAAGAAGGTCAGAGGGATACAGTAAACCTGAAGTGAAGCATCGGAATCTATAACTAGTGTCACAGGAATGGTTCAAAGCATAGTCGGTAAGAAGAGTCAGTCTTCTTGTACTTAAGTCGGCATTGTGCCTTTTGTATTTAATTCAGATGCAACTACTGTGTTTCATCGTCAATAAGAAGGTCCAAGAGATACAGTAAACCTGAAGTGGAGCATCGGAATCTATAACTAGTGTCACCGGAATGGTTCAAAACGTAAACAGTAAGAAGAGTCAGTCTTCTTGTACTTAAGTCGGCATTGTGCCCTTTTCAATTTAATTCCGATGCAATTACTGTGTTTAATCGACAATAAGAAGGTCAGAGGGATACAGTAAACCTGAATAGAAGCATCGGAATCTCCAAATAGTGTCACAGGAATGGTTCAACACATAGTCAGTAAGAAGAGTCAGTCTTCTTGTACTTAAGTCGGCATTGTGCCTTTTGTATTTAATTCCGATGCAATTTCTGTGTTTCATCGTCAATAAGAAGGTCCAAGGGATACAGTAAACCTGAAGTGAAGCATCGGAATCTGTAACTAGCGTCACAGGAATGGTTCAAAACATAGACACTAAGAAGAGTCAGTCTGCTCGTACTTAAGACGGCATTGTGCCTTTTCTATTTAATTCCGATGCAATTTCTGTGTTTCATCGTCAATAAGAGGGTCAGAGGGATACAGTAAACCTGAAGTGAAGCATCGGAATCTATAACTAGTGTCACAGGAATGGTTCAAATCATAGACCGTAGGAAGAGTCAGTCTTCTTGTACTTAAGTAGGTATTGTACCTTTTGTATTTTATTCCGATGCAGTTTCTGTGTTTCATCGTCAATAAGAAGGTCCAAGGGATACAGTAAACCTGAAGTGACGCATCGGAATCTATAACTAGTGTCACAGGAATGGATCAAGATATAGTCAGTAAGAAGAGTCAGTCTTCTTGTACTTAAGTCGGCATTGTGCCTTTTGTATTTAATTCCGATGCAATTTCTGTGTTTCATCGTCATTTAGAAGGTCCAAGGGATACAGTAAACCTGAAATGAAGCATCGGAATTTATAACTAGTGTCACTGGAATGGTTCAATACATAGACAGTAAGAAGAGTCAGGCCTCTTGTACTTGAGTCGGCATTGTGCCTTTTCTATTTAATTCCGATGCAATTTCTGTGTTTCATCGTCAATAAGAACGTCCAAGGGATACAGTAAACCTGAAATGAAGCATTGGAATTTATAACTAGTGTCACAGGAATGGTTCCAAACATAAACAGTAGGAAGATTCAGTATACATGTACTTAAGTCGGTATTGTGCATTTTGTATTTATTTCCGATGCAATTTCTGTGTTTCATCGTCAATACGAAGGTCAGAGGGATACAGTAAACTTGAAGTGAAGCATCGGAATCTATAACTAGTGTCACAGGAATGATTCAAAGCATAGTCATTAAGAAGAGTCAGTCCTCTTGTACTTAAGTCGGCATTGTGCCTTTGCTATTTAATTCCGATGCAATTTCTGTGTTTCATCGTCAATAAGAAGGTCCAAAGGATACAGTAACCCTGAAGTGAAGCTTCGGAATCCATAACTAATGTCACAGGAATGGTTCAAAACATAGACAGTAGGAAGAGTCAGTCTTCTTATACTTAAGTCGGCATTGTGCCATTTGTATTTAGTTCCGATGCAATTTCTGTGGTTCATCGTAAGTTAGAAGGTCCTAGGTATACAGTAAACGTAAAGTGAAGCATCGGAATCTACAACTAGTGTCACAGGAATGGTTCAAAGCATAGTCCGTAAGAAGTGTCAGTCTTCTTGTACTTAAGTAGGCATTGTACCTTTTGTATTTAATTCCGATGCAATTTCTAAGTTTCATCGTCAATAAGAAGGTCCTAGGGGTACAGTAAACCTGAAGTGAAGCATCGGAATCAATAACTAGTGTCACAGGAATGGATCAAGATATGGTCAGTAAGAAGAGTCAGTCTTCTTGTACCTAAGTCGGCATTGTGCGTTTTCTATTTAATTCAGATGCAATTTCTGTGTTTCATCGTCAAAAAGAAGGTCAGAGGGATACAGTAAAATTGAAGTGAGGCATCGGAATCTATAACTAGTGTCACAGGAATGGTTCAAAGCATAGACAGTAGGAAGAGTCAGTCCTCTTGTACTTAAGTTGGCATTGTGACTTTTGTATTTAATTCCGATGCACTATCTGTGTTTCATTGTCATTAAGAAGGTCGTAGCTATACAGTAAACCTGAAATGAAGCAACGGAATCTATAACTAGTGTCACAGGAATGGTTCAAAACATAGACAGTAGGAAGATTCAGTCTTCTTGTAGTTAAGCCGGCAATGTGCCTTTTCTATTCGATTCCGATGCAATTTCTGTGTTTCATCGTCAATAAGGGGGTTAGAGGGATACAGTGAACATGAAGTGAAGCATCGGAATCTATAACTAGTGTCACTGCAATGGTTCAAAGCATTGTAAGTAAGAAGAGTTAGTCATCTTGTCCTTAAGTCGGCATTGTGCCTTTTGTATTTAATTCCGATGCAATTTCTGTGTTTCATCGTCAATAAGAAGGTCCAAGGGATAAAGTAAACCTGAAGTGTAGCATCGGAATCTGTAACTAGCGTCACAGGAATGGTTCAAATCATAGACACCAAGAAGAGTCAGTCTGCTTGTACTTAAGACGGCATTGTGCCTTTTCTATTTAATTCCGATGCAATTTCTGTGTTTCATCGTCAATAAGAAGGTCAGAGGGATTCAGTGAACCTGAGGTGAAGCATCGGAATCTATAACTGGTGTCACGTGAATGGTTCAAAACATAGACAGTAAGAAGAGTCAGTCTTCTTGTACTTAAGTCGGCATTGTTATTTTTCTAATTAATTCCGATGCATATTCTGTGTTTCGTCGCCAATAAGAAGGTCCAAAGGATACAGTAAACCTGAAGTGAAGCATTGGAATCCACAAATAATGTCACAGGAATGGATCAAAACATAGACAGTAGGAAGAGTCAGTCATCTTATACATAAGTCGGCATTGCCTTTTGTATTTAGATCCGATGCAATTTCTGTGTTTCATCGTCAATAAGAAGGTCCTAGGGATGCAGTAAACCTGAAGTGAAGCATAGAAATATACAACTAGTGTCACAGGAATGATTCAAAACATAGTCAGTAAGAAGAGTCAGTCTTCTTGTACTTAAGTAGGCATTGTCCCTTTTGTATTTAATTCCGATGCAATTGCTGTGTTTCATCGTCAATAAGAAGGTCGAAGGGATACAGTAAACCTGAAGTGAAGCATCGGAATCTATAACTAGTGTCACAGGAATGGATCAAGATATAGTCAGTAAGAAGAGTCAGTCTTCTTGTACTTAAGTCGGCATTGTGCCTTTTCTATTTAATTCCGATGCAATTTCTGTGTTTCATCGTCATTAAGAAGGTCCAAGGGATACAGTAAACCTGAAATGAAGCATCGGAATCTATAACTAGTGTCACCGGAATGGTTCAAAACATAGTCAGTATGAAGAGTCTGTCTTTATGTCCTTAAGTCGGCATTGTGCCTTTTGTATTTAATTCCGATGCATTTTCTGTGTTTCATCGTCAATAAGAAGGTCAGAGGGATACAGTAAACCTGAAGTGAAGCATCGGAATCAATAACTAGTGTCACAGGAATGGTTCTAAGCAGTCAGTAAGAAGAGTCAGTCTTCTTGTACTTATGTAGGAATTGTGCCTTTTCTATTTAGTTCCGATGCAATTTCTGTGTTTCGTCGAGAATACGAAGGTCCAAACGATACAGTAACCCTGAATTGAAGCATCGGAATCCATAACTAATGTCACAGGAATGGTTCTAAACATAGACAGTGGGAAGAGTCAGTCTTCTTATACTTAAGTCGGCATTGTGCCTTTCGTATTTAGTTCCGATGCAATTTCTGTGTTTCATAGTCAATAAGAAGGTCCTAGGGATACAGTGAACCTCAAAAGAAGCATCGGAATCTACAACTAGTGTCACAGGAATGGTTCAAAGCATAGTCAGTAAGAAGAGTCAGTCTTCTTGTACTTCAGTAGGCATTGTACCTTTTGTATTTAATTCCGATGCAATCTCTGTGTTTCATCGTCAATAAGGAGGTCCAAGGGATACAGTAAACCTGAAGTGAAGCATCGGAATCTATAACTAGTGTCACAGGGATGGATCAAGTTATTGTCAGTAAGAAGAGTAAGTCTTCTTGTACTTAAGTCGGCATTGTGCCTTTTCTATTTAATTCCGATGCAATTTCTGTGTTTCATCGTCAAAAAGAAGGTCAGAGGGATACAGTAAACCTGAAGTGAAGCATCGGAATCTATTACTAGTGTCACAGGAATGTTTCAAAGCATAGACAGTAGGAAGAGTCAGTCTGCTTGTACTTAAGTTGGCATTGTGCCTTTTGTATTTAATTCCGATACACTATCTGTGTTTCATCGTCATTAAGAAGGTCCAAGGGATACAGTAAATCTGAAATGAAGCATCGGAATCTATAACTAGTGTCACAGGAATGGTTCAAAACATAGACAGTAGGAAGATTCAGTCTACATGTACTTAAGTCGGTATTGTTCGTTTTCTATCTATTTCCGATGCAAATTCTGTGTTTCATCGTCAATAAGAAGGTCAGATTCATACAGTAAACCTGAAGTGAAGCATCGGAATCTATAACTAGTGTCACAGGAGTGGTTCAAAACATAGTCAGTAAGAAGAGTCAGTCTTCTTGTACTTAAGTCGGCATTGTGCCTTTTGTATTTAATTTCGATGCAATTTCTGTGTTTCATCGTCAATAAGAAGGTCCAAGAGATACAGTAAACCTGAAGTGGAGCATCGGAATCAATAACTAGTGTCACAGGAAAGGTTCAAAACATAGATAGTAGGAAGAGTCAGTCTTCTTGTACTTAAGCCGGCAATGTGCCTTTTCTATTCGATTCCGATGCAATTTCTGTGTTTCATCGTCAATAAGGGGGTTAGAGGGATACAGTGAACATGAAGTGAAGCATCGGAATCTATAACTAGTGTCACTGGAATGGTTCAAAGCATTGTAAGTAAGAAGAGTTAGTCATCTTGTCCTTAAGTCGGCATTGTGCCTTTTGTATTTAATTCCGATGCAATTTCTGTGTTTCATCGTCAATAAGAAGGTCCAAGGGATAAAGTAAACCTGAAGTGTAGCATCGGAATCTGTAACTAGCGTCACAGGAATGGTTCAAATCATAGACACCAAGAAGAGTCAGTCTGCTTGTACTTAAGACGGCATTGTGCCTTTTCTATTTAATTCCGATGCAATTTCTGTGTTTCATCGTCAATAAGAAGGTCAGAGGGATTCAGTGAACCTGAGGTGAAGCATCGGAATCTATAACTGGTGTCACGTGAATGGTTCAAAACATAGACAGTAAGAAGAGTCAGTCTTCTTGTACTTAAGTCGGCATTGTTATTTTTCTAATTAATTCCGATGCATATTCTGTGTTTCGTCGCCAATAAGAAGGTCCAAAGGATACAGTAAACCTGAAGTGAAGCATTGGAATCCACAAATAATGTCACAGGAATGGATCAAAACATAGACAGTAGGAAGAGTCAGTCATCTTATACATAAGTCGGCATTGCCTTTTGTATTTAGATCCGATGCAATTTCTGTGTTTCATCGTCAATAAGAAGGTCCTAGGGATGCAGTAAACCTGAAGTGAAGCATAGAAATATACAACTAGTGTCACAGGAATGATTCAAAACATAGTCAGTAAGAAGAGTCAGTCTTCTTGTACTTAAGTAGGCATTGTCCCTTTTGTATTTAATTCCGATGCAATTGCTGTGTTTCATCGTCAATAAGAAGGTCGAAGGGATACAGTAAACCTGAAGTGAAGCATCGGAATCTATAACTAGTGTCACAGGAATGGATCAAGATATAGTCAGTAAGAAGAGTCAGTCTTCTTGTACTTAAGTCGGCATTGTGAATTTTCTGTTTAATTCCGATGCAATTTCTGTGTTTCATCGTCAAAAAGAAGGTCAGAGGGATACAGTAAACCTGAAGTGAAGCATCGGAATCTATAACTAGTTACACAGGAATGGTTCAAAACATAGACAATAGGAAGAGTCAGTCTTCTTGTACTTAAGTTGGCATTGTGCCTTTTGTACTTAATTCCGATGCACTATCTGTGTTTCGTCGTCATTAAGAAGGTCCAAGGGATACAGTAAACCTGATATGAAGCATCGGAATCTATAACTAGTGTCACGGGAATGGTTCTTAACTTAGACAGTAGGAAGATTCAGTCTACATGTACTTCAGTTCGTATTGTGCCTTTTGTATTTATTTCCGATGCAATTTATGTGTTTCATCGTCAATGAGAAGGTCAGAGGGATACAGTAAACCTGAAGTGGAGCATCGGAATCTATAACTAGTGTCACCGGAATGGTTCAAAACGTAAACAGTAAGAAGAGTCAGTCTTCTTGTACTTAAGTCGGCATTGTGCCCTTTTCAATATAATTCCGATGCAATTACTGTGTTTAATCGACAATAAGAAGGTCAGAGGGATACAGTAAACCTGAATAGAAGCATCGGAATCTCCAAATAGTGTCACAGGAATGGTTCAACACATAGTCAGTAAGAAGAGTCAGTCTTCTTGTACTTAAGTCGGCATTGTGCCTTTTGTATTTAATTCCGATGCAATTTCTGTGTTTCATCGTCAATACGAAGGTCCAAGGGATACAGTAAACCTGAAGTGAAGCATCGGAATCTGTAACTAGCGTCACAGGAATGGTTCAAAACATAGACACTAAGAAGAGTCAGTCTGCTCGTACTTAAGACGGCATTGTGCCTTTTCTATTTAATTCCGATGCAATTTCTGTGTTTCATCGTCAATAAGAAGGTCAGAGGGATACAGTGAACCTGAGGTGAAGCATCGGAACCTATAACTAGTGTCACAGGAATGGTTCAAAACATAGACAGTTGGAAGAGTCGGTCTTCTTGTACTTAAGTCGGCATTGTGCCTTTTCTATTTAATTCCGATGCTATATCGGTGTTTCATCGTTAATAAGATGGTCAGAGGGATACAGTAAACACGAAGTGAAGCATCGGAATCTACAACTAGTATCACTGAAATGGTTCAAATCATAGTCAGTAAGAAGAGTCAGTCTTCTTGTACTTAAGTCGGCATTGTGCCTTTTGTATTTAATTCCGATGCAATTTCTGTGTTTCATCGTCAATAAGGAGATCCAAGGGTTACAGTAAACCTGAAGTGAAGCATCGGAATCTATAACTAGTGTTACAGGAATGGATCAAGATATAGTCAGTATGAAGAGTCAGTCTTCTTGTACGTAAGTCGGCATTGTGCCTTTTGTATTCAATTCCGATGCAATTTCTGTGTTTCATTGTCAATAAGAAGGTCCAAGGGATACAGTAAACCTAAAGAGAAGCATCGGAATCCATAACTAGTGTCACAGGAATGGTTCAAAACATAGACAGTAGGAAGAGGCAGTCTTCTTGAACATAAGTCGGCATTGTGCCTTTTCTATTTAATTCCGATGCAATTTCTGTGTATCGTCATCAATAAGAAGGTCCAAGGGATACAGTAAACCTAAAGTGAAGCATCGGAATCTATAACTAGCGTCACAGGAATGGTTCAAAACATAGTCAGTAAGAAGAGTCAGTTTTCTTGTACTTAAGTAGGCATTTTGCCTTTTGTATTTAATTCCGATGCTATTTCTGTGTTTAATCTTCAATAAGAAGGTCAGAGGGACACAGTAGACCTGAAGTGAATCATCGGAATCTATAACTAGTGTCACAGGAATGGTTCCAATCATAGTCAGTTAGAAGAGTCAGTCTTCTTGTACTTGATTCGGCATTGTGACTTTTCTATTTAATTCCGATTCTATTTCAGTGTTTCATCGTCAATAAGATGGTCCAAGGGATACAGTAAAGCTGAAGTGAGGCATCGGAATCTATAACTAGTGTCACAGATATGGTTCAAATCATAGTCAGTAAGAAGAGTCAGTCTTCTTGTACTTAAGTCGGCATTGTGCCTTTTGTATTTAATTCCGATTCAATTTCTGTGTTTCATCGTCAATAGGATGGTCATAGGGATACAGTAAACCTGAAGTGAATCATCGGAATCTAGAACTTTTGTCACATGAATGGTTCACAACATAGAGAGTAAGAAGGGTCGGTCATCTTCTACTTAAGTCGGCATTGTGCCTTTTGTATTTAATTCCGATGTAATTTCTGTATTTCATCGTCAATAAGAAGGTCCATGGGATACAGTAAACCTGAAGTGAAGCATCGGAATCTATAACTAGTGTCACAGGAATGGTTCAAAACATAGACAGTAAGAAGAGTCAGTCTTCTTGTACTTAAGTCGGCATTGTGCCCTTTTGAAATTAAGTCCGATGCAATTACTGTGTTTCATCGTCAATACGAAGGTCAGAGGGATACAATAAACCAGAAATGAAGCATCGGAATCTCTAACTGGTGTCACAGGAATGGTTAAAATCATAGACACCAAGAAGAGTCAGTCTGCTTGTACTTAAGACGGCATTGTGCCTTTTCTATTTAATTCCAATGCAATTTCTGTGTTTCATCGTCAATAAGAAGGTCAGAGGGATTCAGTGAACCTGAGGTGAAGCATCGGAATCTATAACTAGTGTCACAGGAATGGTTCAAAACATAGACTGTAAGAAGAGTCAGTCTTCTTGTACTTAAGTCGGCATTGTGCCTTTTCTAATTAATTCCGATGCAATTTCTGTGTTTCGTCGCCAATAAGAAGGTCCAAAGATACAGTAAACCTGAAGTGAAGCATTGGAATCCACAAATAATGTCACAGGAATGGTTCAAAACATAGACAGTAGGAAGAGTCAGTCATCTTATACATAAGTCTCCATTGCCTTTTGTATTTAGATCCGATGCAATTTCTGTGTTTCATCGTCAATAAGAAGGTCCTAGGGATGCAGTAAACCTGAAGTGAAGCATGGAAATATACAACTAGTGTCACAGGAATGGTTCAAAACATAGTCAGTAAGAAGAGTCAGTCTTCTTGTACTTAAGTAGGCATTGTCCCTTTTGTATTTAATTCCGATGCAATTGCTGTGTTTCATCGTCAATAAGAAGGTCGAAGGGATACAGTAAACCTGAAGTGAAGCATCGGAATCTATAACTAGTGTCACAGGAATGGATCAAGATATAGTCAGTAAGAAGAGTCAGTCTTCCTGTACTTAAGTCGGCATAGTGCCTTTTCTGTTTAATTCCGATGCAATTTCTGTGTTTCATCGTCAAAAAGAAGGTCAGAGGGATACAGTAAACCTGAAGTGAAGCATCGGAATCTATAACTAGTTACACAGGAATGGTTCCAAATATAGACAATAGGAAGAGTCAGTCTTCTTGTACTTAAGTTGGCATTGTGCCTTTTGTACTTAATTCCGATGCACTATCTGTGTTTCATCGTCATTAAGAAGGTCCAAGGGATACAGTAAACCTGATATGAAGCATCGGAATCTATATCTAGTGTCACGGGAATGGTTCTTAACTTAGACAGTAGGAAGATTCAGTCTACATGTACTTCAGTCCGTATTGTGCCTTTTGTATTTATTTCCGATGCAATTTATGTGTTTCATCGTCAATATGAAGGTCAGAGGGATACAGTAAACCTGAGGTGAAGCATCGGAATCTATAACTAGTGTCACAGGAATGGTTCAAAGCATAGTCGGTAAGAAGAGTCAGTCTTCTTGTACTTAAGTCGGCATTGTGCCCTTTTCAATTAAATTCCGATGCAATTACTGTGTTTAATCGACAATAAGAAGGTCAGAGGGATACAGTAAACCTGAATAGAAGCATCGGAATCTCCAAATAGTGTCACAGGAATGCTTCAACACATAGTCAGTAAGAAGAGTCAGTCTTCTTGTACTTAAGTCGGCATTGTGCATTTTGTATTTAATTCCGATGCAATTTCTGTGTTTCATCGTCAATAAGAAGGTCCAAGGGATACAGTAAACCTGAAGTGAAGCATCGGAATCTGTAACTAGCGTCACAGGAATGGTTCAAAACATAGACACTAAGAAGAGTCAGTCTGCTTGTACTTAAGACGGCATTGTGCCTTTTCTATTTAATTCCGATGCAATTTCTGTGTTTCATCGTCAATAAGAAGGTCAGAGGGATACAGTGAACCTAAGGTGAAGCATCGGAACCTATAACTAGTGTCACAGGAATGGTTCAAAACATAGACAGTTGGAAGAGTCGGTCTTCTTGTACTTAAGTCGGCATTGTGCCTTTTCTATTTAATTCCGATGCAATATCGGTGTTTCATCGTTAATAAGAAGGTCAGAGGGATACAGTAAACATGAAGTGAAGCATCGGAATCTAAAACTAGTATCACTGAAATGGTTCAAATCATAGTCAGTAAGAAGAGTCAGTCTTCTTGTACTTAAGTCGGCATTGTGCCTTTTGTATTTAATTCCGATGCAATTTCTGTGTTTCATCGTCAATAAGGAGATCCAAGGGATACAGTAAACCTGAAGTGAAGCATCGGAATCTATAACTAGTGTTACAGGAATGGATCAAGATATAGTCAGTATGAAGAGTCAGTCTTCTTGTACATAGGTCGGCATTGTGCCTTTTGTATTCAATTCCGATGCAATTTCTGTGTTTCATTGTCAATAAGAAGGTCCAAGGGATACAGTAAACCTAAAGAGAAGCATCGGAATCCATAACTAGTGTCACAGGAATGGTTCAAAACATAGACAGTAGGAAGAGGCAGTCTTCTTGAACATAAGTCGGCATTGTGCCTTTTCTATTTAATTCCGATGCAATTTCTGTGTTTCGTCATCAATAAGAAGGTCCAAGGGATACAGTAAACCTGAAGTGAAGCATCGGAATCTATAACTAGCGTCACAGGAATGGTTCAAAACATAGTCAGTAAGAAGAGTCAGTTTTCTTGTACTTAAGTAGGCATTTTGCCTTTTGTATTTAATTCCGATGCTATTTCTGTGTTTCATCTTCAATAAGAAGGTCAGTGGGACACAGTAGACCTGAAGTGAATCATCGGAATCTATAACTAGTGTCACAGGAATGGTTCCAATCATAGTCAGTTAGAAGAGTCAGTCTTCTTGTACTTGATTCGGCATTGTGACTTTTCTATTTAATTCCGATACTATTTCAGTGTTTCATCGTCAATAAGATGGTCCAAGGGATACAGTAAAGCTGAAGTGAAGCATCGGAATCTATAACTAGTGTCACAGATATGGTTCAAAACATAGTCAGTAAGAAGAGTCAGTCTTCTTGTACTTAAGTCGGCATTGTGCCTTTTGTATTTAATTCCGATTCAATTTCTGTGTTTCATCGTCAATAGGATGGTCAGAGGGATACAGTAAACCTGAAGTGAATCATCGGAATCTAGAACTTTTGTCACATGAATGGTTCAGAACATAGAGAGTAAGAAGGGTCGGTCATCTTCTACTTAAGTCGGCATTGTGCCTTTTGTATTTAATTCCGATGCAATTTCTGTATTTCATCGTCAATAAGAAGGTCCATGGGATACAGTAAACCTGAAGTGAAGCATCGGAATCTATAACTAGTGTCACAGGAATGGTTCAAAACATAGACAGTAAGAAGAGTCAGTCTTCTTGTACTTAAGTCGGCATTGTGCCATTTTCAAATTAAGTCCGATGCAATTACTGTGTTTCATCGTCAATACGAAGGTCAGAGGGATACAATAAACCTGAAATGAAGCATCGGAATCTCTAACTGGTGTCACAGGAATGGTTAAAATCATAGACACCAAGAAGAGTCAGTCTGCTTGTACTTAAGACGGCATTGTGCCTTTTCTATTTAATTCCGATGCAATTTCTGTGTTTCATCGTCAATAAGAAGGTCAGAGGGATTCAGTGAATCTGACGTGAAGCATCGGAATCTATAACTAGTGTCACAGGAATGGTTCAAAACATAGACTGTAAGAAGAGTCAGTCTTCTTGTACTTAAGTCGGCATTGTGCCATTTCTAATTAATTCCGATGCAATTTCTGTGTTTCGTCGCCAATAAGAAGGTCCAAAGGATACAGTAAACCTGAAGTGAAGCATTGGAATCCACAAATAATGTCGCAGGAATGGTTCAAAACATAGACAGTAGGAAGAGTCAGTCATCTTATACATAAGTCTCCATTGCCTTTTGTATTTAGATCCGATGCAATTTCTGTGTTTCATCGTCAATAAGAAGGTCCTAGGGATGCAGTAAACCTGAAGTGAAGCATGGAAATATACAACTAGTGTCACAGGAATGGTTCAAAACATAGTCAGTAAGAAGAGTCAGTCTTCTTGTACTTAAGTAGGCATTGTCCCTTTTGTATTTAATTCCGATGCAATTGCTGTGTTTCATCGTCAATAAGAAGGTCGAAGGGATACAGTAAACCTGAAGTGAAGCATCGGAATCTATAACTAGTGTCACAGGAATGGATCAAGATATAGTCAGTAAGAAGAGTCAGTCTTCCTGTACTTAAGTCGGCATTGTGCCTTTTCTGTTTAATTCCGATGCAATTTCTGTGTTTCATCGTCAAAAAGAAGGTCAGAGGGATACAGTAAACCTGAAGTGAAGCATCGGAATCTATAACTAGTTACTCAGGAATGGTTCCAAATATAGACAATAGGAAGAGTCAGTCTTCTTGTACTTAAGTTGGCATTGTGCCTTTTGTACTTAATTCCGATGCACTATCTGTGTTTCATCGTCATTAAGAAGGTCCAAGGGATACAGTAAACCTGATATGAAGCATCGGAATCTATAACTAGTGTCACGGGAATGGTTCTTAACTTAGACAGTAGGAAGATTCAGTCAACATGTACTTCAGTCCGTATTGTGCCTTTTGTATTTATTTCCGATGCAATTTATGTGTTTCATCGTCAATAAGAAGGTCAGAGGGATACAGTAAACCTGAAGTGAAGCATCGGAATCTATAACTAGTGTCACAGGAATGGTTCAAAGCATAGTCGGTAAGAAGAGTCAGTCTTCTTGTACTTAAGTCGGCATTGTGCCCTTTTCAATTTAATTCCGATGCAATTACTGTGTTTAATCGACAATAAGAAGGTCAGATGGATACAGTAACCTGAATAGAAGCATCGGAATCTCCAAATAGTGTCACAGGAATGGTTCAACACATAGTCAGTAAGAAGAGTCAGTCTTCTTGTACTTAAGTCGGCATTGTGCCTTTTGTATTTAATTCCGATGCAATTTCTGTGTTTCATCGTCAATAAGAAGGTCCAAGGGATACAGTAAACCTGAAGTGAAGCATCGGAATCTGTAACTAGCGTCACAGGAGTGGTTCAAAACATAGACACTAAGAAGAGTCAGTCTGCTTGTACTTAAGACGGCATTGTGCCTTTTCTATTTAATTCCGATGCAATTTCTGTGTTTCATCGTCAATAAGAAGGTCAGAGGGATACAGTGAATCTGAGGTGAAGCATCGGAACCTATAACTAGTGTCACAGGAATGGTTCAAAACATAGACAGTTGGAAGAGTCGGTCTTCTTGCACTTAAGTCGGCATTGTGCCTTTTCTATTTAATTCCGATGCAATATTGGTGTTTCATCGTTAATAAGAAGGTCAGAGGGATACAGTAAACATGAAGTGAAGCATCGGAATCTACAACTAGTATCACTGAAATGGTTCAAATCATAGTCAGTAAGAAGAGTCAGTCCTCTTGTACTTAAGTCGGCATTGTGCCTTTTGTATTTAATTCCGATGCAATTTCTGTGTTTCATCGTCAATAAGGAGATCCAAGGGATACAGTAAACCCGAAGTGAATCATCGGAATCTATAACTAGTGTCACAGGAATGGTTCCAATCCTAGTCAGTTAGAAGAGTCAGTCTTCTTGTATTTGATTCGGCATTGTGACTTTTCTTATTAATTCCGATACTATTTCAGTGTTTCATCGTCAATAAGAAGGTCCAAGGGATACAGTACAGCTGAAGTGAAGCATCGGAATCTATAACTAGTGTCACAGATATGGTTCAAAACATAGTCAGTAAGAAGAGTCAGTCTTCTTGTACTTAAGTCGGCATTGTGCCTTTAGTATTTAATTCCGATTCAATTTCTGTGTTTCATCGTCAATAGGATGGTCAGAGGGATACAGTAAACCTGAAGTGAATCATCGGAATCTAGTACTTTTGTCACATGAATGGTTCAGAACATAGAGAGTAAGAAGGGTCGGTCATCTTCTACTTAAGTCGGCATTGTGCCTTTTGTATTTAATTCCGATGCAATTTCTGTATGTCATCGTCAATAAGAAGGTCCAACGGATACAGTAAACCTGAAGTGAAGCATCGGAATCTATAACTAGTGTCACAGGAATGGTTCAAAACATAAACAGTAAGAAGAGACCGTCTTCTTGTACTTAAGTCGGCATTGTGCCCTTTTCAAATTAAGTCCGATGCAATTACTGTGTTTCATCGTCAATACGAAGGTCAGAGGGATACAATAAACCTGAAATGAAGCATCGGAATCTCTAACTGGTGGCACAGGAATGGTTCAAATCATAGTCAGTAAGACGAGTCAGTCTTCTTGTACTTAAGTCGGTATTGTGCCTTTTGTATTTCATTCCGATGCTATTTCTGTGTTTCATCGTCAATAAGAGGGCCAAAGGGATACAGTAAACCTGAAGTGAAGCATAGGAATCTATAACTAGTGTCACCGGAATGGTTGATAACATAGTCAGTAAGGACAATCAGTCTTCTTGTACTTATGTCGGCATTGTGCTTTTTCTATTTAATTGCGATGCAATTTCTGTGTTTCATCGCCAATAAGAGTGTCCAAGAGATACAGTAAACCTGAAGTGAAGCATCGGAACCTGTAACTAGCGTCACAGGAATGGTTCGAAACATTGACAGTAGGAAGAGTCAGTCTTCTTGTACTTAAGTCGGCATTGTGCCTTTTCTATTTAATTCCGATGCAATTTCTGTGTTTCATCGTCAATAAGAAGGTCAGAGGGATACAGATAACCGGTGGTGAAGCATCGGAATCTATAACTAGTGTCACAGGAATGGTTCAAAACATAGACAGTAAGAAGAGTCAGTCTTCTTGTACTTAAGTCGGCATTGTGCCTTTTGTATTTAATTCCGATGCAATTTTTGTGTTTCATCGTCAATAAGAAGGTCCAAGGGATTCAGTAAACCTGAAGTGAAGCATCAGAATCTATAACTAGTGTCACAGGAATGGTTCCAAACATAGACAGTAGGAAGAGTCAGTCTTCTTGTACTTAAGTCGGCATGGTGCCATTTGTATTTAATTCCGATGCAATTTATGTGCATCATCGTTAATAAGAAGGTCCAAGGTATAGAGTAAACCTGGAGTGAAGCATCGGAATCTATAACTAGTGTCACAGGAATGGTTCAAATCATAGACAGTAAGAAGAGTCAGCCATCTTACACTTAAGTCGGCATTGTGCCTTTTGTATTTAATTCCGATGCAATTTCTGTGTTTCATCGTCACTAAGAAGGTCCAAGGGATACAGTAAACCTGAAGTGAAGCATCCGAATCTACAACTAATGTCACAGGAGTGGTTAAAAACATAGTCATTAAGAAGAGTCAGTCTTCATGTACTTAAGTCGGCATTGTGCCTTTTCTATTTAATTCCGATGCAATTTCTGTGTTTCATCGTCAAAAAGAAGGTCAGAGGGATACAGTAACCCTGAAGTGAAGCATCGGAATCTATAACTAGTGTCACAGGAATGGTTCAAGATATAGTCAGTAAGAAGAGTCAGTCTTCATGTACTTAAGACGGCATTGTGCCTTTTCTATTTAATTCCGATGCAATTTCTGTGTTTCATCGTCAATAAGAAGGTCAGAGGGATTCAGTGAAACTGAGGTGAAGCATCGGAATCTATAACTAGTGTCACAGGAATGGTTCAATACATAGACAGTAAGAATAGTCAGTCTTCTTGTACTTAAGTCGGCATTGTGCCTTCTCTAATTATTTCCGATGCAATTTCTGTGTTTCGTCGCCAATAAGAAGGTCCAAAGGATACAGTAAACCTGAAGTGAAGCATTGGAATCCATAAATAATGTCACAGGAATGGTTCAAAACATAGACAGTAGGAAGAGTCAGTCATCTTATACATAAGTCGGCATTGTGCCTTTTGTATTTAGTTCCGATGCAATTTCTGTGTTTCATCGTCAATAAGAAGGTCCTAGGGATGCAGTAAACCTGAAGTGAAGCATCGAAATATACAACTAGTGTCACAGGAATGGTTCAAAACATAGTCAGTAAGAAGAGTCAGTCTTCCTGTACTTAAGTCGCCATTGTGCCTTTTGTATTTAATTCCGATGCAATTCCTGTGTTTCATCGTCAATAAGAAGGTCCAAGGGATACAGTAAACCTGAAGTGAAGCATCGGAATCTGTAACTAGCGTCACAGGAATGGTTCAAAACATAGACTCTAAGAAGAGTCAGTCTGCTTGTACTTAAGACGGCATTGTGCCTTTTCAATTTAATTCCGATGCAATTTCTGTGTTTCATCGTAAATAAGAAGGTCAGAGGGATACAGTGAACCTGAGGTGAAGCATCGGAATCTATAACTAGTGTCACAGGAATGGTTCAAAACATAGACAGTTGGAAGAGTCGGTCTTCTTGTACTTAAGTCGGCATTGTGCCTTTTCTATTTAATTCCGATGCAATATCGGTGTTTCATCGTTAATAAGAAGGTCAGAGGGATACAGTAAACATGAAGTGAAGCATCGGAATCTACAACTAGTATCACTTGAATGGTTCAAATCATAGTCAGTAAGAAGTGTCAGTCTTCTTGTACTTAAGTCGGCATTGTGCCTTTTCTATTTAATTCCGATGCAATTTCTGTGTTTCGTCATCAATAAGAAGGTTCAAGGGATACAGTAAACCTGATGTGAAGCATCGGAATCTATAACTAGCGTCACAGGAATGGTTCAAAACATAGACAGTAAGAAGAGTAAGTCTTCTTGTAGTTAAGTCAGCATTGTGCCTTTTGTATTTAATTCCGATGCTATTTCTGTGTTTCATCTTCAATAAGAAGGTCAGAGGGACACAGTAGACCTGAAGTGAATCATCGGAATCTATAACTAGTGTCACAGAAATGGTTCCAATCATAGTCAGTTAGAAGAGTCAGTCTTCTTGTACTTGATTCGGCATTGTGCCTTTTATATTTAATTCCGATGCTATTTCAGTGTTTCATCGTCAATAAGAAGGTCCAAGGGATTCAGTAAAGCTGAAGTGAAGCATCGGAATCTATAACTAGTGTCACAGATATGGTTCACAACATAGTCAATACGAAGAGTCAGTCTTCTTGTACTTAAGTCGGCAATGTGCCTTATGTATTTAATTCCGATTCAATTTCTGTGTTTCATCGTCAATAGGATGGTCAGAGGGATACAGTAAACCTGAAGTGAAGCGTCGGAATCTCTAACTGGTGTCACAGGAATGATTCAAATCATAGTCAGTAAGACGAGTCAGTCTTCTTGTACTTGAGTCTGTATTGTGCCTTTTGTATTTCATTCTGATGCCATTTCTGTGTTTCATCGTCAATAAGAAGGCCAAAGGGATACAGTAAACGTGAAATGAAGCATCGAAATCTATAACTAGTGTCACAGGAATGGTTCAAACATAGTCAGTAAGATGAGTCAGTCTTCTTGTACTTAAGTCGGCATTGTGACTTTTCTATTTAATTCCGATGCAATTTCTGTGTTTCATCGTCAGTAAGAAGGTGAGAGGGATACAGTAAACCTGACGTGAAGCGTCGGAATCTATAACTAGAATCACAGGAATGGTTGATAACATAGACAGTAAGGACAATCAGTCTTCTTGTACTTATGTCGGCATTGTGCTTTCTCTATTTAATTCCGATGCAATTTCTGTGTTTCATCGCCAATAAGAATGTCCAAGGGATACAGTAAACCTGAAGTGAAGCATCGGAACCTGTAACTAGCGTCACAGGAATGGTTCAAAACATAGACAGTAAGAAGAGTCAGTCTTCTTGTACTTAAGTCGGCATTGTGCCTTTTCTATTTAAATCCGATTCAATTTCTGTGTTTCATCGTCAATAAGAAGGTCAGAGGGATACAGATAACCGGAGGTGAAGCATCGGAATCTATAACTAGTGTCACAGGAATGGTTTAAAACATACTCAGTAACAAGAGTCAGTCTTCTTGTACCTAAGTCGGCATTGTGCCTTTTCTATTTAATTCCGTTGCAATTTCGGTGTTTCATCGTCATTAAGAAGGTCCAAGGGATACAGTATACCTGTTGTGAAGCATCGGAATCTATAACTAGTGTCACAGGAATGGTTCAAAACATAGTTAGTAAGAAGAGTCAGTCTTCTTGTACTTAAGTAGGCATTGTCCCTTTTGTATTTAATTCCGATGCAATTGCTGTGTTTTATCGTAAATAAGAAGGTCCAAGGGATACAGTAAACCTGAAGTGAAGCATCGGAATCTATAACTAGTGTCACAGGAATGGATCAAGATATAGTCATAAAGAAGAGTCAGTCTTCCTGTACTTAAGTCGGCATAGTGCCTTTTCTATTTAATTCCGATGCAATTTCTGTGTTTCATCGTCAAAAAGAAGGTCAGAGGGATACAGTAACCCTGAAGTGAAGCATCGGAATCTATAACTAGTGTCACAGGAATGGTTCAAAACATACACAATAGGAAGAGTCAGTCTTCTTGTACTTAAGTTGGCATTGGGCCTTTTGTATTTAATTCCGATGCACTATCTGTGTTTCATCGTCATTAAGAAGGTCCAAGGGATACAGTAAACCTGATATGAAGCATCGGAATCTATAACTAGTGTCATGGGAATTGTTCTTAACTTAGACAGTGGGAAGATTCAGTCTACATGTACTTCAGTCCGTATTGTGCCTTTTGTATTTATTTCCGATGATATTTCTGTGTTTCATCGTCAATAAGAAGGTCAGAGGGATACAGTAAACCTGAAGTGAAGCATCGGAATCTATAACTAGTGTCACAGGAATGGTTCAAATCATAGTCGGTAAGAAGAGTCAGTCTTCTTGTACTGAAGTCGGCATTGTGCCTTTTGTATTTAATTCTGATGCAACTTCTGTGTTTCATCGTCAATAAGAAGGTCCAAGAGATACAGTAAACCTGAAGTGGAGCATCGGAATCTATAACTAGTGTCACCGGAATGGTTCAAAACATAGACAGTATGAAGAGTCAGTCTTCTTGTACTTAAGTCGGCGTTGTGCCCTTTTCAATTTAATTCCGATGCAATTACTGTGTTTAATCGACAATAAGAAGGTCAGAGGGATACAGTAAACCTGAAGGGAAGCATCGGAATCTCCAAATAGTGTCACAGGAATGGTTCAACACATAGTCAGTAAGAAGAGTCAGTCTTCTTGTACTTAAGTCGGCATTGTGAATTTTGTATTTAATTCCGATGCAATTTCTGTGTTTCATCGTCAATAAGAAGGTCCAAGGGATACAGTAAACCTGAAGTGAAGCATCGGAATCTGTAACTAGCGTCACAGGAATGGTTCAAAACATAGACACTAAGAAGAGTCAGTCTGCTTGAACTTAAGACGGCATTGTGCCTTTTCTATTTAATTCCGATGCAATATCTGTGTTTCATCGTCAATAAGAAGGTCAGAGGGATACAGTGAACCTGAGGTGAAGCATCGGAATCTATAACTAGTGTCACAGGAATGGTTCAAATCATAGACAGTTGGAAGAGTCGGTCTTCTTGTACTTAAGTCGGCATTGTGCCTTTTCTATTTAATTCCGATGCAATATCGGTGTTTCATCGTTAATAAGAAGGTCAGAGGGATACAGTAAACCTGAAGTGAAGCATCGGAATCTATAACTAGTGTCACAGGAATGGTTCAAAACATAGTCAGCAAGGAGAGTCAGTCTTCATGTACTTAAGTCGGCATTGTCCCTTTTGTATTTAATTCCGATGCAATTTTTGTGTTTCATCGTCAATAAGAAAGTCCAAGGGATTCAGTAAACCTGAAGTGAAGCATCGGAAACCATAACTAGTGTCACAGGAATGGTTTAAAACATAGACAGTAGGAAGAGGCAGTCTTCTCGTACATAAGTCGGCATTGTGCCTTTTCTATTTAATTCCGATGCAATTTCTGTGTTTCGTCATCAATAAGAAGGTCCAAGGGATACAGTAAACCTGAAGTGAAGCATCGGAATCTATAAATAGCGTCACAGGAATGGTTCAAACATAGACAGTAAGAAGAGTCAGTCTTCTTGTACTTAAGTCGGCATTGTCCCTTTTGTATTTAATTCCGATGCAATTTCTGTGTTTCATCGTCAATAAGAAGATCCAAGGGATACAGTAAACCTGAAGTGAAGCATCGAAATCTGTAACTAGTGTCACAGGAAAGGCTCAAGATATAGTCAGTATGAAGAGTCAGTCTTCTTGTACTTAAGTCGGCATTGTGCCTTTTACATCCAATTCCGATGCAATTTCTGTGTTTCATTGTCAATAAGAAGGTCCAAGGGATACAGTAAACCTGAAGTGAAGCATCGGAATCCATAACTAGTGTCACAGGAATGGTTCAAAACATAGACAGTAAGAAGAGTCAGTCTTCTTGTATTTAAGTCGGCATTTTGCCTTTTGTATTTAATTCCGATGCAATTTATGTGTTTCATCGTCAATAAGAACGTCCAAGGGATACAGTAAACCTGAAGTGAAGCATCGGAATCTATAACTAGTGTCACAAGAATGGTTCAAAACATAGTCAGTAAGAAGAGTCAGTTTTCTTGTACTTAAGTCAGCATTCTGCCTTTTGTATATAATTCCGATGCTATTTCTGTGTTTCATCTTTAATAAGAAGGTCAGATGGACACAGTAGGGCTGAAGTGAAGCATCGGAATCTATAACTAGTGTCACAGGAATGGTTCCAAACATAGTCAGTTAGAAGAGCGGGCTTCTTGTACTTGATTCGGCATTGTGAATTTCCTCTTTAAGTCCGATGCAATTTCTGTGTTTCATCGTCAATAAGAAGGCCTAAGGGATACAGTAAACCTGAAGTGAAGCATCGGAATCTATAACTAGTGTCACAGGAATGGTTCAAACATAGTCAGTAAGATGAGTCAGTCTTCTAGTACTTAAGTCGGCATTGTGACTTTTCTATTTAATTCCGATGCAATTTCTGTGTTTCATCGTCAGTAAGAAGGTGAGAGGGATACAGTAAACCTGAGGTGAAGCGTCGGAATCTATAACTAGAATTACAGGAATGGTTCATAACATAGTCAGTAAGGACAATCAGTCATCTTGTACTTAAGTCGGCATTGTGCTTTTTCTATTTAATTGCGATGCAATTTCTGTGTTTCATCGCCAATAAGAAGGTCCAAGGGTAACAGTAAACCTGAAGTGAAGCATCGGAATCAATAACTAGTGTCACAGGAATGGTTCAAAATATAGTCAGTAAGAAGAGTCAGTCTTCTTGTACTTAAGTCGGCATTATGCCTTTTGTATTTAATTCCGATGCAATTTCTGTGTTTCATCGTCAATAAGAAGGTCCATCGGATACAGTAAACCTGAAGTGAAGCATCGGAATCTATAACTAGTGTCACAGGAATGGTTCAAAACGTAGACAGTAAGATGAGTCAGTCTTCATGTACTTAAGTCGGCGTTGTGCATTTTGTATTTATTTCCGAAGCAATTTCTGTGTTTCATCGTCAATAAGAAGGTCAGACCGATACAGTAAACCTGAAGTGAGGCATCGGAATCTATAACTAGTGTCACTGGAATGGTTCACAACATAGACACTCAGAAGAGTCAGTCTTCTTCTACTTGAGTCGGCATTGTGCCTTTTGTATTAAATTCCGATGCTATTTCTGCGTTTCATCGTCAATAAGAAGGTCCAAGGGATACAGTAAACCTGAAGTGAAGCATCGGAATCTATAACTGGTGTCACAGGAATGGTTCATTACATAGACAGTAGGTGGAGTCAGTCATCTTGTACTTAAGTCGGCATTGTGCCTTTTGTATTTAATTCCGATGCAATTTCTGTGTTTCATCGTCAATAAGAAGGTCAAAGGGATACAGATAACCGGAGGTGAAGCATCGGAATCTATAACTAGTGTCTCAGGAATGGTACAAAACATAGACAGTAGGAAGAGTCAGTCTTCTTGTACTTAAGACGGCATTGTGCCTTTTCTATTTAATTCCGATGCAATTTCTGAGTTTCATCGTCAATAAGAAGTACCAAGGGATACAGTAAACCGGGAGTGAAGCATCGGAATCTATAACTAGTGTCACAGGAATAGTTCAAAACATAGACAGTAAGAAGAGTCAGTCTTCTTGTACTTAAGTCAGCATTGTGCCTTTTCTATTTAATTCCGATGCAATTTCTGTGTTTCATCGTCAATAAGAAGGTCAAAGGGATACAGATAACCGGAGGTGAAGCATCGGAATCTATAACTAGTGTCTCAGGAATGGTCCAAAACATAGACAGTAGGAAGAGTCAGTCTTCTTGTACTTAAGTCGGCATTGTGCCTTTTCGATTTAATTCCGATGCAATTTCTGTGATTCGTCGCCAATAAGAACGTCCAAGGGATACAGTAAACCTGAAGTGAAGCATCGGAATCTATACTTAGTGTCACGGGAATGGTTCAAAACATAGTCAGTAGAAAGAGCCAGTCTTTTTGTACTTAAGTCGGCATTGTGCCTTTTGTATTTAACTCCGATGCCATTTCTGGGTTTCATCGCCAATAAGAAGGTCCAAGGGATACGGTAAACCTGAAGTGAAGCATCGGAATCTATAACTAGTGTCACAGGAATGGTTCCAAACATAGACAGTAAGAAGAGTCAGTCTTCTTGTACTTAAGTCGGCATTGTGCCTTTTGTATTTAATTCCGATGCAATTTATGTGTATCATCGTTAATAAGAAAGTCCAAGGGATACAGTAAACCTGAAGTGAAGCGTCGGAATCTATAACTAGTGTCACAGGAATGGTACAAAACATAGACAGTAGGAAGAGATAGTCTTCTTGTACTTAAGTCGGCATTGTGCCTCTTCTATTTATTTCCGACGCTATTTCTGTGTTTCGTCGTCAATAAGAAGGTCCAAGTTATACAATAAACCTGAAGTGAAGCATCGGAATCTATAACTAGCGTCACTGGAATGGTTCATAACATTAACAGTTAGAAGAGTCAGTCTTCTTGTACTTAAGTCGGCATTGTGCCTTTTGTATTTAATTCCGATGCCATTTCTGTGTTTCATCGCCAATAAGAAGGTCCAAGGGATACAGTAAACCTGAAGTGAAGCATCGGAATCTATAACTAGTGTCACAGGAATGGTTCAAACATAGTCAGTAAGAAGAGTCACTCTTCTTGTACTTAAGTCGGCATTGTGCCTTTTGTATTTAATTCCGATGCCATTTCTGTGTTTCATCGCCAATAAGAAGGTCCAAAGGATACAGTAAACCTGAAGTGAAGCATCGGAATCTATAACTAGTGTCACAGGAATGGTTCAAAGCATAGACAGTAGGAGGAGTCAGTCATCTTGTACTTAAGTCGGCATTGTGCCTTTTGTATTTAATTCCGATGCAATTTATGTGTTTCATCGTCAATAACAAGGACCAAGGGATACAGTAAACCTGAAGTGAAGCATCGGAATTTATAACTAGTGTCACAGGAATGTTTCAAAATATAGTCAGTGAGAAGAGTCGGTCTTCTTGTACTTAAGTCGGCATTGTGCCTTTTCTATTTAATTCCGATGCAATTTCGGTGTTTCATCGTCAATAAGAAGGTCCAAGCGATACAGTAAACCAGGAGTGAAGCATCGGAATCTATAACTAATGTCACAGGAATGGTTCAAAGCATAGACAGTAAGAAGAGTCAGTCTTCTTCTACTTAAGTCGGCATTTTGCCTTTTGTATTTAATTCCGATGCAATTTTTGTGTTTCATCGACAATAAGAAGGTCCAAGAGATTCAGTAAACCTGAAGTGAAGCATCGGAATCTAAAACTAGTGTCACAGGAATGGCTCCAAACATAGACAGTAGGAAGAGTCAGTCTTCTTGTATTTAAGTCGGCATTGTGCCTTTTCTATTTAATTCCGATGCAGCTTCTTTGTTTCATCGTTTATAAGAGGGTCAGAGGGATACAGTAAACCAGAAGTGAAGCATCGGAATCCATAACTAGTGTCACAGGAATGGCTCAAAACATAGACAGAAATAAGATTCAGTCTTCTAGTCCTTAAGTCGGCATTGTGCCGTTTGTATTTAGTTCCGATGCAATTTCTGTGTTTCATCGTCAATCAGAAGGTCAGAGGGATACAGTAACCCTGAAGTGAAGTATCGGAATTTATAACTAGTGTCACAGGAACGGTTCAAAACATAGTCAGTCAGAAGAGTCAGTCTTCTTGTACTTGAGTCGGCATTGTGCCTTTTGTATTAAATTCCGATGCTATTTCTGTGTTTCATCGTTAATAAGAAGATCCAAGGTATACAGTAAAAATGAAGTGAAGCATCGGAATCCATAAATAGTGTCACAGGAACGGTTCAAAACATAGTCAGTAACAAGAGTCAGTCTTCTTGCACTTAAGTCGGCATTGTGCATTTTCTATATAATTCCCATCCAATTTCTGTGTTCATCGTCAATAAGAAGGTCAGAGGGATACAGTAAACCTGAAGTGAAGCATCGGAATCTATAACAAGTGTCACAGGAATGGTTCAAAACATAGTCAGTAAGAAGAGTCAGTCTTTTTGTACTTAATTCGGCATTCTGCCTTTTGTATTTAATTCCGATGTAATTTCTGGGTTTCATCGTCATTAAGAAGGTCCAAATTATACAGTAAACCTGAAGTGAAGCATCGGATCCTATATCTAGTGTCACAGGAATGGTTCAAAACGTAGACAGTGAGAAGAGTTAGTCTTCTTGTACTTAAGTCGGCGTTGTGCATTTTGTATTTATTTCCGAAGCAATTTCTGTGTTTCATCGTCAATAAGAAGGTCAGACCGATACAGTAAACCTGAAGTGAGGCATCGGAATCTATAACTAGTGTCACTGGAATGGTTCACAACATAGACACTCAGAAGAGTCAGTCTTCTTCTACTTGAGTCGGCATTGTGCCTTTTGTATTAAATTCCGATGCTATTTCTGCGTTTCATCGTCAATAAGAAGGTCCAAGGGATACAGTAAACCTGAAGTGAAGCATCGGAATCTATAACTGGTGTCACAGGAGTGGTTCAAAACATAGTCAGTGAGAAGAGTCAGTCTTCTTGTACTTAAGTCGGCATTGTGCCATTTCGATTTAATTCCGATGCAATTTCTGTGTTTCATCGTCAATCAGAAGGTCAGAGGGATACAGTAACCCTGAAGTGAAGCATCGGAATTAATAACTAGTGTCACAGGAACGGTTCAAATCATAGTCAGTCAGAAGAGTCAGTCTTCTTGTACTTGAGTCGGCATTGTGCCTTTTGTATTAAATTCCGATGCTATTTCTGTGTTTCATCGTTAATAAGAAGATCCAAGGTATACAGTAAAAATGAAGTGATGCATCGGAATCCATAAATAGTGTCACAGGAACGGTTCAAAACATAGTCAGTAACAAGAGTCAGTTTTCTTGCACTTAAGTCGGCATTGTGCATTTTCTATTTACTTCCGATCCAATTTCTGTGTTCATCGTCAATAAGAAGGTCAGACCGATACAGTAAACCTGAAGTGAGGCATCGGAATCTATAACTAGTGTCACTGGAATGGTTCACAACATAGACACTCAGAAGAGTCAGTCTTCTTCTACTTGAGACGGCATTGTGCCTTTTGTATTAAATTCGGATGCTATTTCTGCGTTTCATCGTCAATAAGAAGGTCCAAGGGATACAGTAAACCTGAAGTGAAGCATCGGAATCTATAACTGGTGTCACAGGAGTGGTTCAAAACATAGTCAGTGAGAAGAGTCAGTCTTCTTGTACTTAAGTCGGCATAGTGCCTTTTCGATTTAATTCCGATGCAATTTCTGTGTTTCATCGTCAATAAGAGGGTTAGAGGGATACAGTGAACATGAAGTGAAGCATCGGAATCTATAACCAGTGTCACTGGAATGGTTCAAAAATAGTAAGTAAGAAGAGTCTGTCTTCTTGTCCTTAAGTCGGCATTGTGCCTTTTGTATTTAATTCCGATGCAATTTCTGTGTTTCATCGTTAATAAGAAGATCCAAGGTATACAGTAAAAATGAAGTGAAGCATTTGAATCCATAAATAGTGTCACAGGAATGGTTCAAAACATAGTCAGTAACAAGAGTCAGTCTTCTAGTACCTAAGTCGGCATTGTGCCTTTTCTATTTAATTCCGATGCAATTTCGGTGTTTCATCGTCAATAAGAAGGTCCAAGCGATACAGTAAACCAGGAGTGAAGCATCGGAATCTATAACTAATGTCACAGGAATGGTTCAAAGCATAGACAGTAAGAAGAGTCAGTCTTCTTCTACTTAAGTCGGCATTTTGCCTTTTGTATTTAATTCCGATGCAATTTTTGTGTTTCATCGACAATAAGAAGGTCCAAGAGATTCAGTAAACCTGAAGTGAAGCATCGGAATCGAAAACTAGTGTCACAGGAATGGCTCCAAACATAGACAGTAGGAAGAGTCAGTCTTCTTGTATTTAAGTCGGCATTGTGCCTTTTCTATTTAATTCCGATGTAGCTTCTTTGTTTCATCGTTAATAAGAGGGTCAGAGGGATACAGTAAACCAGAAGTGAAGCATCGGAATCCATAACTAGTGTCACAGGAATGGTTCAAAACATAGACAGAAATAAGATTCAGCCTTCTAGTCCTTAAGTCGGCATTGTGCCTTTTGTATTTAGTTCCGATGCAATTTCTGTGTTTCATCGTCAATCAGAAGGTCAGAGGGATACAGTAACCCTGAAGTGAAGCATCTTAATTTATAACTAGTGTCACAGGAACGGTTCAAAACATAGTCAGTCCGAAGAGTCAGTCTTCTTGTACTTGAGTCGGCATTGTGCCTTTTGTATTAAATTCCGATGCTATTTCTGTGTTTCATCGTTAATAAGAAGATCCAAGGTATACAGTAAAAATGAAGTGAAGCATCGGAATCCATAAATAGTGTCACAGGAACGGTTCAAAACATAGTCAGTAACAAGAGTCAGTCTTCTTGCACTTAAGTCGGCATTGTGCATTTTCTCTTTAATTCCGATCCAATTTCTGTGTTCATCGTCAATAAGGTCAGAGGGATACAGTAAACCTGAAGTGAAGCATCGGAATCTATAACTAGTGCCACAGGAATGGATCAAAACATAGTCAGTAAGAAGAGTCAGTCTTTTTGTACTTAAGTCGGCATTGTGCCTTTTGTATTTAATTCCGATGTAATTTCTGGGTTTCATCGTCATTAAGAAGGTCCAAATTATACAGTAAACCTGAAGTGAAGCATCGGATCCTATATCTAGTGTCACAGGAATGGTTCAAAACATAGACAGTAAGATGAGTCAGTCTTCATGTACTTAAGTCGGCATTGTGCATTTTGTATTTAATTCCGAAGCAATTTCTGTGTTTCATCGTCAATAAGATGGTCAGACCGATACAGTAAACCTGAAGTGAGGCATCGGAATCTATAACTAGTGTCACTGGAATGGTTCACAACATAGACACTCAGAAGAGTCAGTCTTCTTCTACTTGAGACGGCATTGTGCCTTTTGTATTAAATTCCGATGCTATTTCTGCGTTTCATCGTCAATAAGAAGGTCCAAGGGATACAGTAAACCTGAAGTGAAGCATCGGAATCTATAACTGGTGTCACAGGAGTGGTTCAAAACATAGTCAGTGAGAAGAGTCAGTCTTCTTGTACTTAAGTCGGCATTGTGCCTTTTCGATTTAATTCCGATGCAATTTCTGTGTTTCATCGTCAATAAGAGGGTTAGAGGGATACAGTGAACATGAAGTGAAGCATCGGAATCTATAACCAGTGTCACTGGAATGGTTCAAAAATAGTAAGTAAGAAGAGTCAGTCTTCTTGTCCTTAAGTCGGCATTGTGCCTTTTGTATTTAATTCCGATGCAATTTCTGTGTTTCATCGTTAATAAGAAGATCCAAGGTATACAGTAAAAATGAAGTGAAGCATTGGAATCCATAAATAGTGTCACAGGAATGGTTCAAAACATAGTCAGTAACAAGAGTCAGTCTTCTTGTACCTAAGTCGGCATTGTGCCTTTTCTATTTAATTCCGTTGCAATTTCGGTGTTTCATCGTCATTAAGAAGGTCCAAGGGATACAGTATACCTGGTGTGAAGCATCGGAATCTTAAACTAGTGTCACAGGAATGGTTCAAAACATAGACAGTAAGAAGAGTCAGTCTACTTGCACTTAAGTCGGCATTGTGCATTTTCTATTTAATTCCGATGCAATTTCTCTGTTTCATCGCCAATAAGAAGGTCCAAGGGAGTCATTAAACCTAAAGTGAAGCATCGGAATATATAACTAGTGTCACAGGAATGATTCAATACATAGTCAGTAAGAAGAATCAGTCTTCATGTACTTAAGTCGGCATTGTGCCTTTTGTATTTAATTCCGATGCAATTTCATTGTTTCATCGTTAATAAGAAGGTCCAAGGGAAACAGTAGACCTGAAATGAAGCATCGGAATCTATAACTAGAGTCAATGCAATGGTTCAAACATAGACAGTGGGAAGAGTCAGTCTTCTTGTACTTTAATCGGCATTGTCCTTTTGTATTTAATTCCGAGGCAATTTCTGTGTTTCATCGTCAATAAGAAGGTCCAAGGTATACAGTAAACCTGACGTGAAGCATCGGAATCCATAACTAGTGTCACAGGAATGGTTCAAATCATAGTCAGTAAGAAGAGTCAGTCTTTTTGTACTTAAGTCGGCATTGTGCCTTTTGTATTTAATTCCGATGTAATTTCTGTGTTTCATCGTCAATAAGAGGGTCCAAATGATACAGTGAACCTGAAGTGAAGCATCGGAATCTATATCTAGTGTCATAGGAGTGATTCTAAACATAGACAGTAAGAAGAGTCAGTATTCTTGTACTTAAGTCGGTATTGTGACTTATGTATTTAATTCCGATGCAATTTCTGTGTTTCATCGTCAATAAGATGGTCAGACCGATACAGTAAACCTGAAGTGAGGCATCGGAATCTATAACTAGTGTCACAGGAATGGTTCACAACATAGACAGTCAGAAGAGTCAGTCTTCTTGTACTTGAGTCGGCATTGTGCCTTTTGTATTAAATGCCGATGCTATTTTTGTGTTTCATCGTCAATAAGAAGGTCCAAGGGATACAGTAAACCTGAAGTCAAACATCGGAATCTATAACTAGTGTCACAGGAATGGTTCAAAGCATAGACAGTAAGAAGACTCAGTCTTCTTGTACTTAAGTCGGCATTGTGCCTTTTCTATTTAATTCCGATCCAATTTCTGTGTATTATCGTCAATAAGAGGGTTAGAGGGATACAGTGAACATGAAGTGAAGCATCGGAATCTATAACTAGTGTCACTGGAATGGTTCAAATATAGTAAGTAAGAAGAGTCAGTCTTCTTGTCCTTAAGTCGGCATTGTGCCTTTTGTATCTAATTCCGATGCAATTTCTGTGTTACATCGTTAATAAGAAGATCCAAGGTATACAGTAAAAATGAAGTGAAGCATCGGAATCCATAAATAGTGTCACAGGAATGGTTCAAAACATAGTCAGTAACAAGAGTCAGTCTTCTTGTACCTAAGTCGGCATTGTGCCTTTTCTACTTAATTCCGTTGCAGTTTCGGTGTTTCATCGTCATTAAGAAGGTCCAAGGGGAACAGTATACCTGGTGTCAAGCATCGGAATCTATAACTAGTGTCACAGGAATGGTTCAAAACATAGACAGTAAGAAGAGTCAGTCTTCTTGCACTTAAGTCGGCATTGTGCATTTTCTATTTAATTCCGATCCAATTTCTGTGTTCATCGTCAATAAGAAGGTCAGAGGGATACAGTAAACCTGAAGTGAAGCATCGGAATCTATAACTAGTGTCACAGGAATGGTTCAAAACATAGTCAGTAAGAAGAGTCAGTCTTTTTGTACTTAAGTCGGCATTGTGCCTTTTGTATTTAATTCCGATGTAATTTCTGGGTTTCATCGTCATTACGAAGGTCCAAATTATACAGTAAACCTGAAGTGAAGCATCGGATCCTATATCTAGTGTCACAGGAGTGGTTCAAAACATAGACAGTAAGAAGAGTCAGTCTTCTTGTACTTAAGGCGGTATTGTGCCTTTTGTATATAATTCCGATGCAATTTCTGTGTTTCATCGTCAATAAGGTCAGACGGATACAGTAAAAATGAAGTGAAGAATCGGAATCTATAGCTAGTGTCACAGGAATGGTTCAAAACATAGACAGTAGGAAGAGTCAATCTTCTTGTACTTAAGTCGGCATTGTGCCTTTTGTATTTAATTCCGATGCTTTCCTGTGTTTCATCGTCAATAAGAAGGTGCAAGGGATACAGTAAACCTGGAGTGAAGCATCGGAATCTATAACTAGAGTCACAGGAATGGTCCAAACCATAGACAGTAAGAAGAGTCAGCCTTCTTGTACTTAAGTCGGCATTGTGCCTTTAGTATTTAATTCCGATGCAATTTCTCTGTTTCATCGTCAATAAGAAGGTCCAAGGGATTCATTAAACCTAAAGTGAAGCATCGGAATATATAACTAGTGTCACAGGAATGATTCAATACATAGTCAGTAAGAAGAATCAGTCTTCATGTACTTAAGTCGGCATTGTGCCATTTGTATTTAATTCCGATGCAATTTCATTGTTTCATCGTTAATAAGAAAGTCCAAGGGAAACAGTAAACCTGAAATGAAGCATCGGAATCTATAACTAGAGTCAATGCAATGGTTCAAACATAGACAGTGGGAAGAGTCAGTCTTCTTGTACTTTAATCGGCATTGTCCTTTTGTATTTAATTCCGAGGCAATTTCTGTGTTTCATCGTCAATAAGAAGGTCCAAGGGATACAGTAAACCTGACGTGAAGCATCGGAATCCATAACTAGTGTCACAGGAATGGTTCAAATCATAGTCAGTAAGAAGAGTCAGTCTTTTTGTACTTAAGTCGGCATTGTGCCATTTGTATTTAATTCCGATGTAATTTCTGTGTTTCATCGTCAATAAGATTGTCCAAATGATACAGTGAACCTGAAGTGAAGCATCGGAATCTATATCTAGTGTCATAGGAGTGGTTCTAAACATAGACAGTAAGAAGAGTCAGTATTCTTGTACTTAAGTCGGTATTGTGACTTATGTATTTAATTCCGATGCAATTTCTGTGTTTCATCGTCAATAAGATGGTCAGACCGATACAGTAAACCTGAAGTGAGGCATTGGAATCTATAACTAGTGTCACAGGAATGGTTCACAACATAGACAGTCGGAAGAGTCAGTCTTCTTGTACTTAAGTCGGCATTGTGCCATTTGTATTTAATTCCGATGTAATTTCTGTGTTTCATCGTCAATAAGATTGTCCAAATGATACAGTGAACCTGAAGTGAAGCATCGGAATCTATATCTAGTGTCATAGGAGTGGTTCTAAACATAGACAGTAAGAAGAGTCAGTATTCTTGTACTTAAGTCGGTATTGTGACTTATGTATTTAATTCCGATGCTATCTCTGTGTTTCATCGTCAATAAGAAGGTCCAAGGGATACAGTAAACCTGAAGTCAAGCATCGGAATCTATAACTAGTGTCACAGGAATGGTTCAAAGCATAGACAGTAAGAAAACTCTGTCTTCTTGTACTTAAGTCGGCATTGTGCCTTTTCTATTCAATTCCGACCCAATTTCTGTGTATTATCGTCAATAAGAAGGTCCAACGGATACAGTAAACCTGGAGTGAAGAATCGGAATCCGTATCTAGTGTCACAGGAGTGGTTCAAAACATAGACAGTAAGAAAAGTCAGACTTCTTGTACTTAAGTCGGTATTGTGACTTTTGTATTTAATTCCGATGCAATTTCTGGGTTTCATCGTCATTAAGAAGGTCCAAATTATACAGTAAACCTGAAGTGAAGCATCGGATCCTATATCTAGTGTCACAGGAATGGTTCAAAACATAGACAGTAAGATGAGTCAGTCTTCATGTACTTAAGTCGGCATTGTGAATTTTCTATTTAATTCCGAAGCAATTTCTGTGTTTCATCGTCAATAAGAAGGTCAGACCGATACAGTAAACCTGAAGTGAGGCATCGGAATCTATAACTAGTGTCACTGGAATGGTTCACAACATAGACACTCAGAAGAGTCAGTCTTCTTCTACTTGAGTCGGCATTGTGCCTTTTGTATTAAATTCCGATGCTATTTCTGCGTTTCATCGTCAATTAGAAGGTCCAAGGGATACAGTAAACCTGAAGTGCAGCATCGGAATCTATAACTGGTGTCACAGGAGTGGTTCAAAACATAGTCAGTGAGAAGAGTCAGTCTTCTTGTACTTAAGTCGGCATTGTGCCTTTTCGATTTAATTCCGATGCAATTTCTGTGTTTCATCGTCAATAAGAGGGTTAGAGGGATACAGTGAACATGAAGTGAAGCATCGGAATCTATAACTAGTGTCACTGGAATGATTCAAAAATAGTAAGTAAGAAGAGTCAGTCTTCTTGTCCTTAAGACGGCATTGTGCCTTTTGTATTTAATTCCGATGCAATTTCTGTGTTTCATCGTTAATAAGAAGATCCAAGGTATACAGTAAAAATGAAGTGAAGCATCGGAATCCATAATTAGTGTCACAGGAATGGTTCAAAACATAGTCAGTAACAAAAGTCAGTCTTCTTGTACCTAAGTCGGCATTGTGCCTTTTCTATTTAATTCCGTTGCAAATTCGGTGTTTCATCGTCATTAAGAAGGTCCAAGGGGAACAGTATACCTGGTGTGAAGCATCGGAATCTATAACTAGTGTCACAGGAATGGTTCAAAACATAGACAGTAAGAAGAGTCAGTCTTCTTGCACTTAAGTCGGCATTGTGCATTTTCTATTTAATTCCGATCCAATTTCTGTGTTCATCGTCAATAAGAAGGTCAGAGGAATACAGTAAACCTGAAGTGAAGCATCGGAATCTATAACTAGTGTAACAGGAATGGTTCAAAACATAGTCAGTAAGAAGAGTCAGTCTTTTTGTACTTAAGTCGGCATTGTGCCTTTTGTATTTAATTCCGATGTAATTTCTGGGTTTCATCGTCATTAAGAAGGTCCAAATTATACAGTAAACCTGAAGTGAAGCATCGGATCCTATATCTAGTGTCACAGGAGTGGTTCAAAACATAGACAGTAAGAAGAGTCAGTCTTCTAGTACTTAAGGCGGTATTGTGCCTTTTGTATATAATTCCGATGCAATTTCTGTGTTTCATCGTCAATAAGGTCAGACGGATACAGTAAAAATGAAGTGAAGAATCGGAATCTATAGCTAGTGTCACAGGAATGGTTCAAAACATAGACAGTAGGAAGAGTCAATCTTCTTGTACTTAAGTCGGCATTGTGCCTTTTGTATTTAATTCCGATGCTTTCCTGTGTTTCATCGTCAATAAGAAGGTGCAAGGGATACAGTAAACCTGGAGTGAAGCATCGGAATCTATAACTAGAGTCACAGGAATGGTTCAAACCATAGACAGTAAGAAGAGTCAGCCTTCTTGTACTTAAGTCGGCATTGTGCCTTTGGTATTTAATTCCGATGCAATTTCTCTGTTTCATCGTCAATAAGAAGGTCCAAGGGATTCATTAAACCTAAAGTGAAGCATCGGAATATATAACTAGTGTCACAGGAATGATTCAATACATAGTCAGTAAGAAGAATCAGTCTTCATGTACTTAAGTCGGCATTGTGCCATTTGTATTTAATTCCGATGCAATTTCATTGTTTCATCGTTAATAAGAAAGTCCAAGGGAAACAGTAAACCTGAAATGAAGCATCGGAATCTATAACTAGAGTCAATGCAATGTTTCAAACATAGACAGTGGGAAGAGTCAGTCTTCTTGTACTTTAATCGGCATTGTCCTTTTGTATTTAATTCCGAGGCAATTTCTGTGTTTCATCGTCAATAAGAAGGTCCAAGGGATACAGTAAACCTGACGTGAAGCATCGGAATCCATAACTAGTGTCACAGGAATGGTTCAAATCATAGTCAGTAAGAAGAGTCAGTCTTTTTGTACTTAAGTCGGCATTGTGCCATTTGTATTTAATTCCGATGTAATTTCTGTGTTTCATCGTCAATAAGAGGGTTAGAGGGATACAGTGAACATGAAGTGAAGCATCGGAATCTATAACTAGTGTCACTGGAATGATTCAAAAATAGTAAGTAAGAAGAGTCAGTCTTCTTGTCCTTAAGACGGCATTGTGCCTTTTGTATTTAATTCCGATGCAATTTCTGTGTTTCATCGTTAATAAGAAGATCCAAGGTATACAGTAAAAATGAAGTGAAGCATCGGAATCCATAATTAGTGTCACAGGAATGGTTCAAAACATAGTCAGTAACAAAAGTCAGTCTTCTTGTACCTAAGTCGGCATTGTGCCTTTTCTATTTAATTCCGTTGCAATTTCGGTGTTTCATCGTCATTAAGAAGGTCCAAGGGGAACAGTATACCTGGTGTGAAGCATCGGAATCTATAACTAGTGTCACAGGAATGGTTCAAAACATAGACAGTAAGAAGAGTCAGTCTTCTTGCACTTAAGTCGGCATTGTGCATTTTCTATTTAATTCCGATCCAATTTCTGTGTTCATCGTCAATAAGAAGGTCAGAGGAATACAGTAAACCTGAAGTGAAGCATCGGAATCTATAACTAGTGTAACAGGAATGGTTCAAAACATAGTCAGTAAGAAGAGTCAGTCTTTTTGTACTTAAGTCGGCATTGTGCCTTTTGTATTTAATTCCGATGTAATTTCTGGGTTTCATCGTCATTAAGAAGGTCCAAATTATACAGTAAACCTGAAGTGAAGCATCGGATCCTATATCTAGTGTCACAGGAGTGGTTCAAAACATAGACAGTAAGAAGAGTCAGTCTTCTAGTACTTAAGGCGGTATTGTGCCTTTTGTATATAATTCCGATGCAATTTCTGTGTTTCATCGTCAATAAGGTCAGACGGATACAGTAAAAATGAAGTGAAGAATCGGAATCTATAGCTAGTGTCACAGGAATGGTTCAAAACATAGACAGTAGGAAGAGTCAATCTTCTTGTACTTAAGTCGGCATTGTGCCTTTTGTATTTAATTCCGATGCTTTCCTGTGTTTCATCGTCAATAAGAAGGTGCAAGGGATACAGTAAACCTGGAGTGAAGCATCGGAATCTATAACTAGAGTCACAGGAATGGTTCAAACCATAGACAGTAAGAAGAGTCAGCCTTCTTGTACTTAAGTCGGCATTGTGCCTTTGGTATTTAATTCCGATGCAATTTCTCTGTTTCATCGTCAATAAGAAGGTCCAAGGGATTCATTAAACCTAAAGTGAAGCATCGGAATATATAACTAGTGTCACAGGAATGATTCAATACATAGTCAGTAAGAAGAATCAGTCTTCATGTACTTAAGTCGGCATTGTGCCATTTGTATTTAATTCCGATGCAATTTCATTGTTTCATCGTTAATAAGAAAGTCCAAGGGAAACAGTAAACCTGAAATGAAGCATCGGAATCTATAACTAGAGTCAATGCAATGTTTCAAACATAGACAGTGGGAAGAGTCAGTCTTCTTGTACTTTAATCGGCATTGTCCTTTTGTATTTAATTCCGAGGCAATTTCTGTGTTTCATCGTCAATAAGAAGGTCCAAGGGATACAGTAAACCTGACGTGAAGCATCGGAATCCATAACTAGTGTCACAGGAATGGTTCAAATCATAGTCAGTAAGAAGAGTCAGTCTTTTTGTACTTAAGTCGGCATTGTGCCATTTGTATTTAATTCCGATGTAATTTCTGTGTTTCATCGTCAATAAGATTGTCCAAATGATACAGTGAACCTGAAGTGAAGCATCGGAATCTATATCTAGTGTCATAGGAGTGGTTCTAAACATAGACAGTAAGAAGAGTCAGTATTCTTGTACTTAAGTCGGTATTGTGACTTATGTATTTAATTCCGATGCAATTTCTGTGTTTCATCGTCAATAAGATGGTCAGACCGATACAGTAAACCTGAAGTGAGGCATTGGAATCTATAACTAGTGTCACAGGAATGGTTCACAACATAGACAGTCAGAAGAGTCAGTCTTCTTGTACTTGAGTCGGCATTGTGCCTTTTGTATTAAATGCCGATGCTATCTCTGTGTTTCATCGTCAATAAGAAGGTCCAAGGGATACAGTAAACCTGAAGTCAAGCATCGGAATCTATAACTAGTGTCACAGGAATGGTTCAAAGCATAGACAGTAAGAAAACTCTGTCTTCTTGTACTTAAGTCGGCATTGTGCCTTTTCTATTCAATTCCGACCCAATTTCTGTGTATTATCGTCAATAAGAAGGTCCAACGGATACAGTAAACCTGGAGTGAAGAATCGGAATCCGTATCTAGTGTCACAGGAGTGGTTGAAAACATAGACAGTAAGAAAAGTCAGACTTCTTGTACTTAAGTCGGTATTGTGACTTTTGTATTTAATTCCGATGCAATTTCTGGGTTTCATCGTCATTAAGAAGGTCCAAATTATACAGTAAACCTGAAGTGAAGCATCGGATCCTATATCTAGTGTCACAGGAATGGTTCAAAACATAGACAGTAAGATGAGTCAGTCTTCATGTACTTAAGTCGGCATTGTGAATTTTCTATTTAATTCCGAAGCAATTTCTGTGTTTCATCGTCAATAAGAAGGTCAGACCGATACAGTAAACCTGAAGTGAGGCATCGGAATCTATAACTAGTGTCACTGGAATGGTTCACAACATAGACACTCAGAAGAGTCAGTCTTCTTCTACTTGAGTCGGCATTGTGCCTTTTGTATTAAATTCCGATGCTATTTCTGCGTTTCATCGTCAATTAGAAGGTCCAAGGGATACAGTAAACCTGAAGTGCAGCATCGGAATCTATAACTGGTGTCACAGGAGTGGTTCAAAACATAGTCAGTGAGAAGAGTCAGTCTTCTTGTACTTAAGTCGGCATTGTGCCTTTTCGATTTAATTCCGATGCAATTTCTGTGTTTCATCGTCAATAAGAGGGTTAGAGGGATACAGTGAACATGAAGTGAAGCATCGGAATCTATAACTAGTGTCACTGGAATGATTCAAAAATAGTAAGTAAGAAGAGTCAGTCTTCTTGTCCTTAAGACGGCATTGTGCCTTTTGTATTTAATTCCGATGCAATTTCTGTGTTTCATCGTTAATAAGAAGATCCAAGGTATACAGTAAAAATGAAGTGAAGCATCGGAATCCATAATTAGTGTCACAGGAGTGGTTCAAAACATAGTCAGTAACAAAAGTCAGTCTTCTTGTACCTAAGTCGGCATTGTGCCTTTTCTATTTAATTCCGTTGCAATTTCGGTGTTTCATCGTCATTAAGAAGGTCCAAGGGGAACAGTATACCTGGTGTGAAGCATCGGAATCTATAACTAGTGTCACAGGAATGGTTCAAAACATAGACAGTAAGAAGAGTCAGTCTTCTTGCACTTAAGTCGGCATTGTGCATTTTCTATTTAATTCCGATCCAATTTCTGTGTTCATCGTCAATAAGAAGGTCAGAGGGATACAGTAAACCTGAAGTGAAGCATCGGAATCTATAACTAGTGTAACAGGAATGGTTCAAAACATAGTCAGTAAGAAGAGTCAGTCTTTTTGTACTTAAGTCGGCATTGTGCCTTTTGTATTTAATTCCGATGTAATTTCTGGGTTTCATCGTCATTAAGAAGGTCCAAATTATACAGTAAACCTGAAGTGAAGCATCGGATCCTATATCTAGTGTCACAGGAGTGGTTCAAAACATAGACAGTAAGAAGAGTCAGTCTTCTAGTACTTAAGGCGGTATTGTGCCTTTTGTATATAATTCCGATGCAATTTCTGTGTTTCATCGTCAATAAGGTCAGACGGATACAGTAAAAATGAAGTGAAGAATCGGAATCTATAGCGAGTGTCACAGGAATGGTTCAAAACATAGACAGTAGGAAGAGTCAATCTTCTTGTACTTAAGTCGGCATTGTGCCTTTTGTATTTAATTCCGATGCAATTCCTGTGTTTCATCGTCAATAAGAAGGTGCAAGGGATTCAGTAAACCTGGAGTGAAGCATCGGAATCTATAACTAGAGTCACAGGAATGGTTCAAAACATAGACAGTAAGAAGAGTCAGCCTTCTTGTACTTAAGTCGGCATTGTGCCTTTTGTATTTAATTCCGATGCAATTTCTCTGTTTCATCGTCAAGAAGAAGGTCCAAGGGATTCATTAAACCTAAAGTGAAGCATCGGAATATATAACTAGTGTCACAGGAATGATTCAATACATAGTCAGTAAGAAGAATCAGTCTTCATGTACTTAAGTCGGCATTGTGCCTTTTGTATTTAATTCCGATGCAATTTCATTGTTTCATCGTTAATAAGAAGGTCCAAGGGAAACAGTAAACCTGAAATGAAGCATCGGAATCTATAACTAGAGTCAATGCAATGGTTCAAACATAGACAGTGGGAAGAGTCAGTCTTGTTGTACTTTAATCGGCATTGTCCTTTTGTATTTAATTCCGAGGCAATTTCTGTGTTTCATCGTCAATAAGAAGGTCCAAGGGATACAGTAAACCTGACGTGAAGCATCGGAATCCATAACTAGTGTCACAGGAATGGTTCAAATCATAGTCAGTAAGAAGAGTCAGTCTTTTTGTACTTAAGTCGGCATTGTGCCTTTTGTATTTAATTCCGATGTAATTTCTGTGTTTCATCGTCAATAAGAGGGTCCAAATGATACAGTGAACCTGAAGTGAAGCATCGGAATCTATATCTAGTGTCATAGGAGTGGTTCTAAACATAGACAGTAGGAAGAGTCAGTATTCTTGTACTTAAGTCGGTATTGTGACTTATGTATTTAATTCCGATGCAATTTCTGTGTTTCATCGTCAATAAGAGGGTCAGACCGATACAGTAAACCTGAAGTGAGGCATCGGAATCTATAACTAGTGTCACAGGAATGGTTCACAACATAGACAGTCAGAAGAGTCAGTCTTCTTGTACTTGAGTCGGCATTGTGCCTTTTGTATTAAATGCCGAAGCTATTTCTGTGTTTCATCGTCAATAAGATGGTCCAAGGGATACAGTAAACCTGAAGTCAAGCATCGGAATCTATAACTAGTGTCACAGGAATGGTTCAAAGCATAGACAGTAAGAAGACTCAGTCTTCTTGTACTTAAGTCGGCATTGTGCCTTTTCTATTTAATTTCGATCCAATATCTGTGTCTCATCGTCAATAAGAAGGTCAGAGGGATACAGTAAACCTGAAATCAAGCATCGGAATCTGTAACTAGTGTCACAGGAATGGTTCAAAACATAGACAGTAAGAAGAGTCAGTCTTCTTGTACTTAAGTCGGCATTGTGCCTTTTCTATTTAATTCCGATCCAATTTCTGTGTTTCATCGTCAATAAGAAGGTCCAAGGGATACAGTAAACCTGGCGTGAAGAATCGGAATCCGTATCTAGTGTCACAGGAGTGGTTCAAAACATAGACAGTAAGAAAAGTCAGACTTCTTGTACTTAAGTCGGTATTGTGCCTTTTGTATTTAATTCCGATGCTATTTCTGTGTTTCATCGTCAATAAGGTCAGAGGGATACAGTAAAAATGAAGTGAAGCATCGGAATCTATAGTTAGTGTCACAGGAATCGTTCAAAACATAGACAGTAGGAAGAGTCAGTCTTCTTGTACTTAAGTCGGCATTGTGCCTTTTGTATTTAATTCCGATGCAATTTCTGTGTTTCATCGTCAATACGAAGGTCCAAGGGATACAGTAAACCGGAAGTCAAGCATCGGAATCTATAACTAGTGACACAGGAATGGTTCAAAACATAGTCTGTAAGAAGAGTCAGTCATCTTGTACTTAAGTCGGCATAGTGACTTTTCTATTTAATTCCGATGCAATTTCTGGGTTTCATCGTCAATAAGAAGGTCCAAGGGATACACTAAACCTGGAGTGAAGCATCGGAAGCTATTACTAGTGTCACAGAAATGGTTCAAAACATAGACAGTAAGGCGAGTCAGTCTTCTTGTACTTAAGTCGGCATTGTGCCTTTTCTATTTAATTCCGATGCAATTTAAGTGTATTATCGTCAATAAGAAGGTCCAAGGGAGACAGTAAACCTGGAGTGAAGCATCGTAATCTATAACTAGTGTCAATGGAATGGTTCAAAACATAGACAGTAAGAAGAGTCTGTCTTCTTGTACTTAAGTAGGCATTGTGACTTTTGTATTTAATTCCGATCCAATTTCTGTGTTTTATCGTCAATAAGAAGGTCAGAGGGAAACAGTAAACCTGAAGTCAAGCATCGGAATCTATAACTAGTGTCACAGGAATGGTTCAAAACATAGACAGTAAGAAGAGTCAGTCTTCTTGTACTGAAGTCGGCAATGTGCCTTTTCTACTTAATTTCGATCCAATATCTGTGTTTCATCGTCAATAAGAAGGTCAGAGGGATACAGTAAACCTGAAATCAAGCATCGGAATCTGTAACTAGTGTCACAGGAATGGTTCAAAACATAGACAGTAAGAAGAGTCAGTCTTCTTGTACTTAAGTCGGCATTGTGCCTTTTCTATTTAATTCCGATCCAATTTCTGTGTTTCATCGTCAATAAGAAGGTCAGAGGGATACAGTAAACCTGGAGGGAAGCATCGGAATCTATAACTAGTGTCACAGGAATGGTTCAAAACGTTGACAGTAAGAAGAGTCAGCCTTCTTGAACTTAAGTCGGCATTGTGCCTTTTGTATTTAATTCCGATGCAATTTCTATGTTTCATCGTCAATAAGAAGGTTTAAGTGATACAGTAAACCTGAAGTGAACATCGGAATCTATAACTAGTGTCACAGGAATGGTTCAATACATAGTCAGTAAGAAGAATCAGTCTTCATGAACATAAGTCGGCATTGTGCCTTTTGTATTTAATTCCGATGCAATTTCTGTGTTTCATCGTCAATAAGAAGGTCAGAGGGATACAGTAACCCTGAAGTGATGCATCGGAATCTATGACTAGTGTCACAGAAATGGTTCAAAACATAGACAGTAAGGTGAGTCAGTCTTCATGTACTTAAGTCGGCATTGTGCATTTTGTATTTAATTCCGATGCAATTTCTGTGTTTCATCGTCAATAAGAAGGTCCAAGGGATACAGTAAACCTGAAGTCAAGCATCGGAATCTATAACTAGTGACACAGAAATAGTTCAAAACATAGTCAGTAAGAAGAGTCAGTCATCTTGTACTTAAGTCGGCATAGTGCCATTTCTATTTAATTCCGATGCAATTTCTGTGTTTCATCGTCAATAAGAAGGTCCATGGGATACACTAAACCTGAAGCATCGGAAGCTATAACTAGTGTCACAGGAATGGTTCAAAACATAGACAGTAAGAAGAGTCAGTCTTCTTGTACTTAAGTCTGCATTGTGGCATTTCTATTTAATTCCGATGCAATTTCAGTGTATTATCGTCAATAAGAAGGTCCAAGGGATACAGTACACCTGAAGTGAAGCATCAGAATCTATAAATAGTGTCAATGAAATGGTTCAAAACATAGACAGTAAGAAGAGTCTGTCTTCTTGTACTTAAGTCGGCATTGTGCCTTTTGTATTTAATTCCGGTGCAATTTCTGTGTTTCATCGTCAATAAGAAGGTCAGGGGGATACAGTAAACCTGAAGTGAAGCATCGGAATCTTCAACTAGTGTCTCAGGAATGGTTCAAAACATAGACAGTGGGAACAGTCAGTCTTCTTGTACTTATGTCGGCATTGTGCCTTATGTATTTAATTCCGAAGCAATTTCTGTGTTTCATCGTCAATAAGAAGGTCAGAGGGATACAGTAAAACTGAAATGAAGCATCGGAATCTAAAATTAGTGTCAAAGGTATGGTTCAAATCATAGACAGTAGGAAGAGTCAGTCTTCTTGTACTTAATTCGGCATTATGCCTCTTGTATTTAATTCCGATGCAATTTCGGAGTTTCATCGTCAATAAGAAGGTTCAAGGGATAGAGTAAACCTGAAGGAAGCATCGGAATCTAGAACTAGTGTCACAGGAATGGTTCAAAACATAGTCAGTAAGAAGAGTCAGTCTTCTTGTACTTAAGTCGGCATTGTGCTTTTTCTATTTAATTCCGATGCAATTTCTGTGTTTCATCGTGAATAAGAAGGTCCAAGGGATACACTAAACCTGGAGTGAAGCATCGGAATCTATTACTAGTGTCACAGGAATGGTTCAAAACATAGACAGTAAGAAAAGTCAGTCTTCTTGTACTAAAGTCGGCATTGTGCCTTTTCTATTTAATTCCGAGGCAATTTCCGTGTTTCATCGTCAATAAGAAGGTCAGAGGGATACAGTAAACCTGAAGTGAAGCATCGGACTCTATAACTAGTGTCACAGGAATGGTTCAAAACATAGTCAGTAAGAAGAGTCGTCTTCTTGTCCTTAAGTCGGCATTGTGCCTTTTGTATTTAATTCCGGTGAAATTTCTGTGTTTCATCGTCAATAAGAAGGTGCAAGGGATACAGTAAACATGGAGTGAAGCATCGGAATCTATAACTAGTGTCACAGGAATGGTTCAAAACATAGACAGTAAGAAGAGTCAGCCTTCTTTTACTTAAGTTGGCATTGTGCCATTTGTATTTAATTCCGATGCAATTTCTGTGTTTCATCGTCAATAAGAAGGTCAGAGGGATACAGTAACCCTGAAGTGTAGCATCTGAATCTATAACTAGTGTCACAGAAATGGTTCAAAACATAGACAGTAAGATTAGTCAGTCTTCATGTACTTAAGTCGGCATTGTGCATTTTGTATATAATTCCGATGCAATTTCTGTGTTTCATCGTCAATAAGAAGGTCAGACCGATACAGTAAACCTGATGTGCGGCATCGGAAACTATAACTAGTGTCACATGAATGGTTCAAAACATAGACAGTCAGAAGAGTCCGTCTTCTTGTACTTGAGTCGGCATTGTGCCTTGTGTATTAAATTTCGATGCTATTTCTGTGTTTCATCGTCAATAAGAAGGTCCAAGGGATACAGTAAACCTGAAGCCAAGCATCGGAATCTATAACTAGTGTCACAGGAATAGTTCAAAGCATAGACTGTAAGAAGAGTCAGTTCTCTTGTACTTAAGTCGGCATTGTGCCTTTTCTATTTAATTATGATCCAATTTCTGTGTTTCATCGTCAATAAGAAGGTCAGAGGGATACAGTAAACTGAAGTGAGCATCGGAATCTATAACTAGTGTCACAGGAATGGTTCAAAACATAGTCAGTAAGAAGAGTCAGTCTTTTTGTACTTAAGTGGGCATTGTGTCTTTTGTATTTAATTCCCATGTCATTTCTGTGTTTCATCGTCAATAAGAAGGTCCAAATGATACAGTAAACCTGAAGTGAAGCATCGGAATCTATATCTAGTCTCACAGGAGTGGTTCAAAACATAGACAGTAAGAAGAGTCAGTCTTCTTGTACTTAAGTCGGTATTGTGCCTTTTGTATTTAATTCCGATGCAATTTCTGTGTTTCATCGTTAATAAGGTCAGAGGCATACAGTAAAAATGAAGTGAAGCATTGGAATCTATAGCTAGTGTCACAGGAATGGTTCAAAACATAGACAGTAAGAAGAGTCTGTCTTCTTGTACTTAAGTCGGCATTATGCCTTTTGTATTTAATTCCGGTGCAATTTCAGTGTTTCATCGTCAATAAGAAGGTGAGGGATACAGTAAACCTGAAGTGAAGCATCGGAATCTTCAATTAGTGTCTCAGGAATGGTTCAAAACATAGACAGTGGGAACAGTCAGTCTTCCTGTACTTAAGTCGGCATTGTGCCTTATGTATTTAATTCTGATGCAATTTCTGTGTTTCATGGTCAATAAGTAGGTCAGAGGGATACAGTAAACCTGAAGTGAAGCATCGGAATCCAAAATTAATGTCACAGGAATGGTTCAAATCATAGAGAGTAGGAAGAGTCAGTCTTCTTGTACTTAAGTCGGCATTGTGCCTTTTGTAATTAATTCCGATGCAATTTATGTGTTTCATCGTTAACAAGAATGTCCAAGGGATACAGTAAACATGAAGTGAAGCATCGGAATCTATAACTAGTGTCACAGGAATGGTTCAAACTATAGTCAGTGAGAAGAGTCAGTCTTCTTGTACTATAGTCGGCATTGTGCCTTTTGTATTTAATTCCGGTGCAATTTCTGTGTTTCATCGTCAATAAGAAAGTCAGAGGGATACAGTAACCGAAAGGTAAGCATCGGAATCTATAACTAGTGTCACAGGAATGGTTCAAAGCATAGACACTAAGAAGAGTCAGTCTTCTTGTCCTTAAGTCGGCATTGTGCCTTTTGTATTTAATTCCGGTGCAATTTCTGTGTTTCATCGTCAATACGAATGTCAGAGGGATACAGTAAACCTGAAGTGAAGCATCGGAATCTATAGCTAGTGTCACAGGAATGGTTCAAAACATAGTCAGTAAGAAGAATCAGTCTTGATGTACTTAAGTCGGCATTGTGCCTTTTGTATTTAATTCCGATGCAATTTCATTGTTTCATCGTTAATATGAAGGTCCAAGGGAAACAGTAAACCTGAAGTGCAGCATCGGAATCTATAACTAGTGTCAATGGAATGGTTCAAACATAGACTGTAGGAAGAGTCAGTCTTCTTGTACTTAAGTCGGCATTGTGCCTTTTGTATTTAATTCCGAGGCAATTTCTGTGTTTCATCGTTAATAAGAAGGTCCAAGGTATACAGTGAAAATGAAGTGAAGCATCGGAATGCATAACTAGTGTCACAGGAATGGTTCAAAGCATAGTCAGTAACAAGAGTCAGTCTTCTTGTACCTAAGTCGGCATTGTGCCTTTTCTATTTAATTCCGTTGCAATTTCGGTGTTTCATCGTCATTAAGAAGGTCCAAGGTATACAGTATACCTGGTGTGAATCATCGGAATCTATAACTAGTGTCATAGAAATGGTTCTAAACATAGACAGTAAGAAGAGTCAGTCTTCTTGCACTTAAGTCGGCATTGTGCATTTTCTATTTAATTCCGATCCAATTTCTGTGTTTCATCGTCAATAAGAAGGTCAGAGGGATACAGTAAACCTGAAGTGAAGCATCGGAATCAATAACTAGTGTCACAGGAATGGTTCAAAACATAGTCAGTAAGAAGAGTCAGTATTTTTGTACTTAAGTCGGCATTGTGCCTTTTGTATTTAATTCCGATGTAATATCTGTGTTTCATCGTCAATAAGAAGGTCAGACCGATACAGTAAACCTGAAGTGAGGCATCGGAATCTATAACTAGTGTCACTGGAATGGTTCACAACATAGACACTCAGAAGAGTCAGTCTTCTTCTACTTGAGTCGGCATTGTGCCTTTTGTATTAAATTCCGATGCAATTTCTGTGTTTCATCGTTAATAAGAAGGTCCAAGGTATACAGTAAAAATGAAGTGAAGCATCGGAATCCATACCTAGTGTCACAGGAATGGTTCAAAACATAGTCAGTAACAAGAGTCTTTCTTCTTGTACCTAAGTCGGCATTGTGCCTTTTCTATTTAATTCCGTTGCAATTTCGGTGTTTCATCGTCATTAAGAAGGTCCAAGGGATACAGTATACCTGGTGTGAATCATCGGAATCTATAACTAGTGTCACAGGAATGGTTCAAAACGTAGACAGTAAGAAGAGTCAGTCTTCTTGCACTTAAGTCGGCATTGTGCATTTTCTATTTAATTCCGATCCAATTTCTGTGTTTCATCGTCAACAAGAAGGCCAGAGGGATACAGTAAACCTGAAGTGAAGCATCGGAATCTATAACTAGTGTCACAGGAATGGTTCAAAACATAGTCAGTAAGAAGAGTCAGTCTTTTTGTACTTAAATCGGCATTGTGCCTTTTGTAATTAATTCCGATGTAATATCTGTGTTTCATCGTCAATAAGAAGGTCCAAATTATACAGTAAACCTGAAGTGAAGCATCGGATCCTATATCTAGTGTCACAGGAGTGGTTCAAACATAGACAGTAAGAAGAGTCAGTCTTCTTGTACTTAAGTCGGTATTGTGCCTATTGTATATAATTCCGATGCAATTTCTGTGTTTCATCGTCAATAAGTCAGACGGATACAGTAAAAATGAAGTGAAGAATCGGAATCTATAGCTAGTGTCACAGAAATGGTTCAAAACATAGACAGTAAGAGGAGTCAGTCTTCATGTACTTAAGTCGGCATTGTGCATTTTGTGTTTAATTCCGATGCAAGTTCTGTGTTTCATCGTCAATAAGAAGGTCAGACCGATACAGTAAACCTGAAGTGAGGCATCGGAATCTATAACTAGTGTCACAGGAATGGTTCACAACATAGACAGTCAGAAGAGTCAGTCTTCTTGTACTTGAGTCGGCATTGTGCCTTTTGTATTAAATTCCGATGCTATTTCTGTGTTTCATCGTCAATAAGAAGGTCCAAGGGATACAGTAAACATGAAGTCAAGCATCGGAATCTATAACTAGTGTCACAGGTATGGTTCAAAGCATAGACAGTAAGAAAAGGCAGTCTTCTTGTACTTAAGTCGGCATTGTGCCTTTACTATTTAATTCCGATCCAATTTCTGTGTTTCATCGTCAATAAGAAGGTCAGAGGGATACAGTAAACCTGAAGTGAAGAATCGGAATCTATAACTAGTGTCACAGGAATGGTTCAAACATAGTCAGTAAGAAGAGTCAGTCTTTTTGTACTTAAGTCGGCATTGTGCCTTTTGTATTTAATTCCGATGTAATTTCTGTGTTTCATCGTCAATAAGAAGGTCCAAGGGATACACTAAACCTGGAGTGAAGCATCGGAAGCTATAACTAGTGTCACAGGAATGGTTCAAAACATAGACAGTAAGACGAGTCAGTCTTCTTGTACTTAAGTCGGCATTGCGCCTTTTCTATTTAATTCCGATGCAATTTCAGTGTATTATCGTCAATAAGAAGGTCCAAGGGATACAGTAAACCTGGAGTGAAGCATCGGAATCTGTATCTAGTGTCACAGGAGTGGTTCAAAACATAGACAGTAAGAAAAGTCAGACTTCTTGTACTTAAGTCGGTATTGTGCCTTTTGTATTTAATTCCGATGCAATTTCTGTGTTTCATCGTCAATAAGGTCAGAGGGATACAGTAAAATTGAAGTGAAGCATCGGAATCTATAGCTAGTGTCACAGGAATCGTTCAAAACATAGACAGTAGGAAGAGTCAGTCTTCTTGTACTTAAGTCGGCATTGTGCCTTTTGTATTTAATTCCGATGCAATTTCTGTGTTTCATCGTCAATAAGAAGGTCCAAGGGATACAGTAAACCTGAAGTGAAGCATCGGAATCTATAGCTAGTGACACAGGAATGGTTCAAAACATAGTCAGTAAGAAGAGTCTGTCATGTTGTACTTAAGTCGGCATAGTGCCTTTTCTATTTAATTCCGATGCAATTTCTGGGGTTAATCGTCAATAAGAAGGTCCAAGGGATACACTAAACCTTGAGTGAAGCATCGGAAACTATAACTAGTGTCACAGGAATGGTTCAAAACATAGACAGTAAGACGAGTCAGTCTTCTTGTACTTAAGTCGGCATTGTGCCTTTTGTATTTAATTCCGATGCAATTTCAGTGTATTATCGTCAATAAGAAGGTCCAAGGGATACAGTATACCTGGAGTGAAGCATCGTAATCTATAACTAGTGTCAATGGAATGGTTCAAAACATAGTCAGTAAGAAGAATCAGTCTTCTTGTACTTATGTCGGCATTGTGCCTTATGTATTTAATTCCGAAGCAATTTCTGTGTTTCATCGTCAATAAGAAGGTCCAAGGGATACACTAAACCTGAAGCATCGGAAGCTATAACTAGTGTCACAGGAATGGTTCACAACATAGACAGTCAGAAGAGTCAGTCTTCTTGTACTTGAGTCGGCATTGTGCCTTTTGTATTACATTCCGATGCTATTTCTGTGTTTCATCGTCAATAAGAAGGTCCAAGGGATACAGTAAACCTGAAATCAAGCATCGGAATCTGTAACTAGTGTCACAGGAATGGATCAAAGCATAGACAGTAAAAAGAGGCAGTCTTCATGTACTTAAGTCGGCATTGTGCCTTTTCAATTTAATTCCGATCCAATTTCTGTGTTTCATCGTCAATAAGAAGGTCAGAGGGATACAGTAAACCTGAAGTGAAGCATCGGAATCTATAACCAGTGTCACAGGAATGGTGCAAAACATAGTCAATAAGAAGAGTCAGTCTTTTTGTACTTAAGTCGGCATTGTGCCTTTTGTATTTAATTCCGATGTAATTTCTGTGTTTCATCGCCAATAAGAAGGTCCAAATGATAGAGTAAACCTGACGTGAAGCATCGGAATCTATATCTAGTGTCAAAGGAGTGGTTCAAAACATAGACATTAAGAAGAGTCAGTATTCTTGTACTTAAGTCGGTATTGTGCCTTTTGTATTTAATTCCGTTGCAATTTCTGTGTTTCATCGTCAATAAGGTCAGAGGGATACAGTAAAAATGAAGTGAAGCATCGGAATCTATAGCTAGTGTCACAGGAATCGTTCAAAACATAGACAGTAGGAAGAGTCAGTCTTCTTGTACTTAAGTCGGCATTGTGCCTTTTGTTTTTAATTCCGATGCAATTTCTGTGTTTCATCGTCAATAAGAAGGTCCAAGGGATACAGTAAACCTGAAGTCAAGCATCGGAATCTATAACTAGTGACACAGGAATGGTTCAAAACATAGTCAGTAAGAAGAATCAGTCTTCTTGTACTTATGTCGGCATTGTGCCTTATGTATTTAATTCCGAAGCAATTTCTGTGTTTGATCGTCAATAAGAAGGTCCAAGGGATACACTAAACCTGAAGCATCGGAAGCTATAACTAGTGTCACAGGAATGGTTCAAAACATAGACAGTAAGAGGAGTCAGTCTTCTTGTACTTAAGTCGGCATTGTGCCTTTTCTATTTAATTCCGATGCAATTTCAGTGTATTGTCGTCAATAATAAGTTCCAAGGTATACAGTACACCTGAAGTGAAGCATCGGAATCTATAACTAGTGTCACAGGAATGGTTCAAAACATAGTCAGTAAGAAGAGTCGTCTTCTTGTCCTTAAGTCGGCATTATGCCATTTGTATTTAATTCCGATGCAATTTCTGTGTTTCATCGTCAATAAGAAGGTCCAAGGGATACAGTAAACCTGAAGTGAATCATCGGAATCTATAACTAGTGTCACAGGAATGGTTCAAAACATAGTCAGTAAGAAGAATCAGTCTTCATGTACTTAAGTCGGCATTGTGCCTTTTGTATTTAATTCCGATGCAATTTCATTGTTTCATCGTTAATAAGAAGGTCCAAGGTAAACAGTAAACCTGAAGTGAAGCATCGGAATCTATAACTAGTGTCACAGAAATGGTTCAAAACATAGACAGTAAGATTAGTCAGTCTTCATGTACTTAAGTCGGCATTGTGCATTTTGTATTTAATTCCGATGCAATTTCTGTGTTTCATCGTCAATAAGAAGGTCAGACCGATACAGTAAACCTGATGTGCGGCATCGGAAACTATAACTAGTGTCACATGAATGGTTCACAACATAGACAGTCAGAAGAGTCAGTCTTCTTGTACTTGAGTCGGCATTGTGCCTTGTGTATTAAATTCCGATGCTTTTTCTGTGTTTCATCGTCAATAAGAAGCTCCAAGGGATACAGTAAACCTGAAGCCAAGCATCGGAATCTATAACTAGTGTCACAGGAATGGTTCAAAGCATAGACTGTAAGAAGAGTCAGCCTTCTTGTGCCTTTTCTATTTAATTATGATTTAATTTCTGTGTTTCATCGTCAATAAGAAGGTCAGAGGGATACAGTAAACTGAAGTGAAGCATCGGAATCTATAACTAGTGTCACAGGAATGGTTCAAAACATAGTCAGTAAGAAGAGTCAGTCTTTTTGTACTTAAGTCGGCATTGTGCCTTTTGTATGTAATTCCGATGTAATTTCTGTGTTTCATCGTCAATAAGAAGGTCCAAATGATACAGTAAACCTGAAGTGAAGCATCGGAATCTATATCTAGTCTCACAGGAGTGGTTCAAAACATAGACAGTAAGAAGAGTCAGTCTTCTTGTACTTAAGTCGGTATTCTGCCTTTTGTATTTAATTCCGATGCAATTTCTGTGTTTCATCGTCAATAAGGTCAGAGGCATACAGTAAAAATGTAGTGAAGCATCGGAATCTATAGCTAGTGTCACAGGAATGGTTCAAAACATAGACAGTAAGAAGAGTCTGTCTTCTTGTACTTAAGTCGGCATTGTGCCTTTTGTATTTAATTCCGGTGCAATTTCAGTGTTTCATCGTCAATAAGAAGGTGAGGGATACAGTAAACCTGAAGTGAAACATGGGAATCTTCAACTAGTGTCTCAGGAATAATTCAAAACATAGACAGTGGGAACAGTCAGTCTTCTTGTACTTAAGTCGTCATTGTGCCTATTGTATTTAATTCCGGTCCAATTTCTGTCTTTTATCGTCAATAAGAAACTCAGAGGCATACAGTAAACCTAAAGTGAAGCATCGGAATCTATATCTAGTGTCACAGGATTGGTTCAAAACATAGACAATAAGAAGAGTCAGTCTTCTTGTCCCTAAGTCGGCATTGTGCCTTTTTTATTTAATTCCGGTGCAATTTCTGTGTTTCATCGTCAATACGAAAGTCAGAGGGATACAGTAAACCTGAAGTGAAGCATCGGAATCTATAACTAGTGTCACAGAAATGGTTCAAATCCTAGACAGTAGGAAGAGTCAGTCTTCTTGTACTTAAGTCGGCATTGTGCCTTTTGTTATTAATTCCGATGCAATTTATGTGTTTCATCGTTAATAAGAAGAACCAAGGGATACAGTAAACCTGAAGTGAAGCATCGGAATCTATAACTAGTGTCACAGGAATGGTTCAAAACAAAGACAGTAAGAAGAGTCAGTCCTCTTGTACTTAAGTCGGCATTGTGCCTTTTCTATTTAATTCCGATGCAATTTCAGTGTATTATCGTCAATAAGAAGGTCCAAGGGATACAGTAAACCCGGAGTGATGCATCGGAATCTATAACTAGTGTCAATGGAATGGTTCAAAACATAGACAGTAAGAAGGGTCAGTCTTCTTGTACTTAAGTCTGCATTGTGCCTTTTGTATTTAATTCCGGTGGAATTTCAGTGTTTCATCGTCAATAAGAAGGTCAGAGGGATACAGTAAACCTGAAGTGAAGCATCGGAATCTTCAACTAGTGTCTCAGGAATGGTTCAAAGCATAGACAGTGGAAACAGTCAGTCTTCTTGTACTTAAGTCGGCATTGTGCCTTATGTATTTAATTCCGATGAAATTTCTGTGTTTCATCGTCAATAAGAAGGTCAGAGGGATACAGTAAACCTGAAGTGAAGCATCGGAATCCAAAATTAGTGTCACAGGAATGGTTCAAAACTTAGACAGTAAGAAGAGTCAGTCTTCTTGTACTTAAGTGGCCATTGTGCCTTTTCTATTTAATTCCGATGAAATTTCGGTGTTTCATCGTCAATAAGAAGGTCCAAGGGATACACTAAACCTGGAGTGAAGCATCGGAATCTATAACTAGTGTCACAGGAATGGTTCAAAACATTGTCAGTAAGACCAGTCAGTCTTCTTGTCCTTAAGTCGGCATTGTGCCTTTTGTATGTAATTCCGGTGCAATTTCTGTGTTTCATCGTCAATAAGAAAGTCAGAGGGATACAGTAAACCGAAAGTGAAGCATCGGAATCTATAACTAGTGTCACAGGAATGGTTCAAAACATAGACAGTAAGAAGAGTCAGTCTTCTTGTCCTTAAGTCGGCATTGTGCCTTTTGTATTTAATTCCGGTGCAATTTCTGTGTTTCATCGTCAATACGAAAGTCAGAGGGATACAGTAAACCTGAAGTGAAGCATCGGAATCTATAACAAGTGTCACAGGAATGGTTCAAAACATAGACAGTAGGAAGAGTCAGTCTTCTTGTTCTTAAGTCGGCATTGTGACTTTTGTATTTACTTCCGATGCAATTTATGTTTTTCATCGTTAATAAGATGGTCCAAGGGATACAGTAAACCTGAAGTGAAACATCGGAATCTATAACTAGTGTCACAGGAATGATTCAAAGCATAGTCAGTAAGGAGAGTCAGTCCTCATGTACTTAAGTCGGCATTGTGCCTTTTGTATTTAATTCCAATGCAATTTCGGTGCTTCATCGTCAATAAGAAGGTCAAAGGGATACAGTAAACCTGGAGTGAAGCATCGGAATCTGTAACTAGTGTCACAGGAATGATTCAAAACATAGACAGTAAGAGGAGTCAGTCTTCTTGTACTTAAGTCGGCATTGTGCCTTTTGTATTTAGTTCCGATGCAATTTATGTGTTTCATCGTCAATAAGAAGGTCCAAGTGATACAGTAAACCTGGAGGGAAGCATCGGAATCTATAACTAGTGTCACAGGAATGGTTCAAAATATAGACAGTAAGGAGAGTCAGTCCTCATGTACTTAAGTCGCCATTGTGCCTTTTGTATTTAATTCCGGTGCAATTTCTGTGTTTCATCGTCAATAAGAAGGTCAGAGGGATACAGTAAACCTGAAGTGAAACATCGGAATCTTCAACTAGTGTCTCAGGAGTGGTTCAAAACACAGACAGTAAGAAAAGTCAGTCTTCTTGTACTAAAGTCGGCATTGTGCCTTTTCTATTTAATTCCGAGGCAATTTCCGTGTTTCATCGTCAATAAGAAGGTGAGGAATACAGTAAACCAGAAGTGATGCATCGGAATCTTCAACTAGTGTCTCAGGAATGGTTCAAAACATAGACAGTGGGAACAGTCAGTCTTCTAGTACTTAAGTCGGCATTTTGAATTTTGTATTTAATTCCGGTCCAATTTCTGTCTTTCATCGTCAATAAGAAACTCAGAGGGATACAGTAAACCTAAAGTGAAGCATCGGAATCTATATCTAGTGTCACAGGAATGGTTCAAAACATAGACAGTAAGAAGAGTCAGTCTTCTTGTCCTTAAGTCGGCATTGTGCCTTTTTTATTTAATTCCGGTGCAATTTCTGTGTTTCATCGTCAATACGAAAGTCAGAGGGATACAGTAAACCTGAAGCGAAGCATCGGAATCTATAACAAGTGTCACAGGAATGGTTCAAAACATAGACAGTAGGATGAGTCAGTCTTCTTGTACTTAAGTCGGCATTGTGCCTTTTGTATTTAATTCCGATGCAATTTCTGAGTTTCATCGTCAATAAGAAGGTCCAAGGGATACTGTAAACCTGGAGTGAAGCATCGGAATCTATAGCTAGTGTCACAGGAATGGTTCAAATCATAGACAGTAAGAAGGGTCAGTCTCCTTGTACTTAAGTCGGCATTGTGCCTTTTGTATTTAATTCCGATGCAATTTCTGTGTTTCATCGTCAATAAGAAGTTCAGAGGGATACAGTAAACCTGAAGTGAAGCATCGGAATCTATAACTAGTGTCACAGGAATCATTCAAAGCATAGTCAGTAAGGAGAGTCAGTCCTCATGTACTTAAGTCGGCATTGTGCCTTTTGTATTTAATTCCAATGCAATTTCGGTGTTTCATCGTCAATAAGAAGGTCCAAGGGATACAGTAAACCTGGAGTGAAGCATCGGAAACTATAACTAGTGTCACAGGAATGATTCAAAACATAGACAGTAAGAAGAGTCAGTCTTCTTGTACTTAAGTCGGCATTGTGCCTTTTGTATTTAGTTCCGATGCAATTTATGTGTTTCATCGTCAATAAGAAGGTCCAAGGGATACAGTAATCCTGAAGTGAAGCATCGGAATCTATAACTAGTGTCACAGGAATGGTTCAAAACATAGTCAGTGAGAAGAGTCAGTCTTCTTCTACTTTAGTCGGCATTGTGCCTTTTCTATTTAATTCCGATGCAATTTCTGAATTTCATCGTCAATAAAAAGGTCCAAGGGATACAGTAAACCTGGAGGGAAGCATCGGAATCTATAACTAGTGTCACAGGAATGGTTCAAAACATAGACAGTAAGAAGAGTCAGTCTTCTTGTCCTTAAATCGGCATTGTGCCTTTTTTATTTAATTCCGGTGCAATTAATGTGTTTCATCGTCAATACGAAAGTCAGAGGGATACAGTAAACCTGAAGTGAAGCATCGGAATCTATAACTAGTGTCACAGGAATCATTCAAATCATAGACAGTAGGAAGAGTCAGTCTTCTTGTACTTAAGTCGGCATTGTGCCTTTTGTAATTAATTCCGATGCAATTTATGTGTTTCATCGCTAATAAGAATGTCCAAGGTATACAGTAAACATGAAGTGAAGCATCGGAATCTATAACTAGTGTCACAGGAATGGTTCAAACTATAGTCAGTGAGAAGAGTCAGTCTTCTTGTACTATAGTCGGCATTGTGCCTTTTGTATTTAATTCCGATGCAAATTCTGAATTTCATCGTCAATAAGAAGGCCCAAGGGATACAGTAAACCTCAAGTGAAGCATCTGAATCTATAGCTAGTGTCACAGGAATGGTTCAAAACATAGACAGTAGGAAGAGTCAGTCTTCTTGTACTTAAGTCGGCATTGTGCCTTTTGTATTTAATTCCGATGCAATTTCTGTGTTTCATCGTCAATAAGAAGGTCCAAGGGATACAGTAAACCTGTAGTCAAGCATCGGAATCTATAACTAGTGACACAGGAATTGTTCAAAACATAGTCAGTAAGAAGAGTCAGTCATCTTGTACTTAAGTCGACATAGTGCCTTTTCTATTTAATTCCGATGCAATTACTGTGTTTCATCTTCAATAAGAAGGTCCAAGGGATACACTAAACCTGGAGTGAAGCATCGGAAGCTATAACTAGTGTCACAGGAATGGTTCAAAACAAAGACAGTAAGAAGAGTCACTCTTCTTGTACTTAAGTCGGCATTGTGCCTTTTTTATTTAATTCCGATGCTATATCTGTGATTCATCGTCAATACGAAAGTCAGAGGGATACAGTAAACCTGAAGTGAAGCATCGGAATCTATAACTAGTGTCACAGGAATGGTTCAAAACATAGTCAGTGAGAAGAGTCAGACTTCTTGTACTATAGTCGGCATTGTACCTTTTGTATTTAATTCCGATGCAATTTCTGAGTTTCATCGTCAATAAGAAGGTCCAAGGAACACAGTAAACCTGGAGTGAAGCATCGGAATCTATAACTAGTGTCACAGGGATGGTTCAATGCATAGTCAGTAACAAGAGTCAGTCTTCTTGTACCTAAGTCGGCATTGTGCCTTTTCTATTTAAATCCGATGCTATTTCGGTGTTTCATCGTCAATAAGAAGGTCCAAGGGATACAGTAAACCTGGTGTGAAGAATCGGAATCTATAACTACTGTCACAGGAATGGTTCAAAACATAGACAGTAAGAACAGTCAGTCTTCTTGTACTTAAGTCGGCATTGTGCCTTTTGTATTTAATTCCGATGCAATTTCTGTGTTTTGTCGTCAATAAGTAGGTCCAAGGGATTCAGTAAACCTGAAGTGAAGCATCGGAATCTCTAACTAGTGTCACAGGAATGGTTCAAATCCAAGTCTGTAGGAAGAGTCAGTCTTCTTGTACTTAATGTCGGCATTGTGCCTTTTGTATTTAATTCCGGTGCAATTTCTGTGTTTCATCGTCAATAAGAAGGTGCAAGAGATACAGTAAACCTGGAGTGAAGCATCGGAATCTATAACTAGAGTCACGGGAATGGTTCAAAGCATAGACAGTAAGAAGAGTCAGCCATCTTGTACTTAAGTCGGCATTGTGCCTTTTGTATTTAATTCCGATGCAAATTCTGTGTTTCATCGTCAATAAGAAGGTCCAAGGGATACAGTAAACCTGAAGTGAATCATCGGAATCTATAACTAGTGTCACAGGAATGGTCCAAAACATAGTCAGTAAGAAGAATCAGTCTTCATGTACTTAAGTCGGCATTGTGCGTTTTGTATTTAATTCCGATGCAATTTCATTGTTTCATCGTTAATAAGAAGGTCCAAGGTAAACAGTAAACCTGAAGTGAAGCATCGGAATCTATAACTAGTGTCACAGGAATGGTTCAAAACATAGACAGTAACATTAGTCAGTCTTCATGTACTAAAGTCGGCATTGTGCATTTTGTATTTAATTCCGATGCAATTTCTGTGTTTCATCGTCAATAAGAAGGTCAGACCGATACAGTAAACCTGATGTGCGGCATCGGAAACTATAACTAGTGTCACATGAATGGTTCACAACATAGACAGTCAGAAGAGTCAGTCTTCTTGTACTTGAGTCGGCATTGTGCCTTGTGTATTAAATTCCGATGCTATTTCTGTGTTTCATCGTCAATAAGAAGCTCCAAGGGATACAGTAAACCTGAAGCCAAGCATCGGAATCTATAACTAGTGTCACAGGAATGGTTCAAAACATAGTCAGTAAGAAGAGTCAGTCTTTTTGTACTTAAGTCGGCTTTGTGCCTTTTGTACTTAATTCCGATGTAATTTCTGTGTTTCATCGTCAATAAGAAGGTCCAAATGATACAGTAAACCAGAAGTGAAGCATCGGAATCTATATCTAGTCTCATAGGAGTGGTTCAAAACATAGACAGTAAGAAGAGTCAGTCTTCTTGTACTTAAGTCGGTATTGTGCCTTTTGTATTTAATTCCGATGCAATTTCTGTGTTTCATCGTCAATAAGGTCAGAGGCATACAGTAAAAATGAAGTGAAGCATCGGAATCTATAGCTAGTGTCACAGGAATGGTTCAAAACATAGACAGTAATAAGAATCTGTCTTCTTGTACTTAAGTCGGCATTGTGCCTTTTGTATTTAATTCAGGTGCAATTTCAGTGTTTCATCGTCAATAAGAAGGTGAGGAATACAGTAAACCAGAAGTGATGCATCGGAATCTTCAACTAGTGTCTCAGGAATTGTTCAAAACATAGACAGTGGGAACAGTCAGTCTTCTTGTACTTAAGTCGGCATTTTGCCTTTTGTATTTAACTCCGGTTCAATTTCTGTCTTTCATCGTCAATAAGAAACTCAGAGGGATACAGTAAACCTAAAGTGAAGCATCGGAATCTATATCTAGTGTCACAGGAATGGTTCAAAACATAGACAGTAAGAAGAGTCAGTCTTCTTGTCCTTAAGTCGGCATTGTGCCTTTTTTATATAATTCCGGTGCAATTTCTGTGTTTCATCGTCAATACGAAAGTCAGAGGGATACAGTAAACCTGAAGTGAAGCATCGGAATCTATAACAAGTGTCACAGGAATGGTTCAAAACATAGACAGTAGGAAGAGTCAGTCTTCTTGTACTTAAGTCGGCATTGTGCCTTTTGTATTTAATTCCGATGCAATTTCTGAATTTCATCGTCAATAAAAAGGTCCAAGGGATACAGTAAACCTGGAGGGAAGCATCGGAATCTATAACTAGTGTCACAGGAATGGTTCAAAACATAGACAGTAAGAAGAGTCAGTCTTCTTGTCCTTAAATCGGCATTGTGCCTTTTTTATTTAATTCCGGTGCAATTTCTGTGTTTCATCGTCAATACGAAAGTCAGAGGGATACAGTAAACCTGAAGTGAAGCATCGGAATCTATAACTAGTGTCACAGGAATCATTCAAATCATAGACAGTAGGAAGAGTCAGTCTTCTTATACTTAAGTCGGCATTGTGCCTTTTGTAATTAATTCCGATGCAATTTATGTGTTTCATCGTTAATAAGAATGTCCAAGGGATACAGTAAACATGAAGTGAAGCATCAGAATCTATAACTAGTGTCACAGGAATGGTTCAAACTATAGTCAGTGAGAAGAGTCAGTCTTCTTGTACTATAGTCGGCATTGTGCCTTTTGTATTTAATTCCGATGCAAATTCTGAATTTCATCGTCAATAAGAAGGCCCAAGGGATACAGTAAACCTCAAGTGAAGCATCGGAATCTATAACTAGTGTCACAGAAATGGTCCAAGTCATAGACAGTAGGAAGAGTCAGTCTTCTTGTACTTAAGTCGGCATTGTGCCTTTTGTTATTAATTCCGATGCAATTTATGTGTTTCATCGTTAATAATAAGGTCCAAGGGATACAGTAAACCTGAAGTGAAGCATCGGAATCTATAACTAGTGTCACAGGAATGGTTCAAAACATAGTCAGTGAGAAGAGTCAGTCTTCTTGTACTATAGTCGGCATTGTGCCTTTTGTATTTAATTCCGATGCAATTTCTGAGTTTCATCGTCAATAAGAAGGTCCAAGGAACACAGTAAACCTGGAGTGAAGCATCGGAATCTATAACTAGTGTCACAGGGATGGTTCAAAACATAGTCAGTAACAAGAGTCAGTCTTCTTGTACCTAAGTCGGCATTGTGCCTTTTCTATTTAAATCCGATGCTATTTCGGTGTTTCATCGTCAATAAGAAGGTCCAAGGGATACAGTAAACCTGGTGTGAAGAATCGGAATCTATAACTACTGTCACAGGAATGGTTCAAAACATAGACAGTAAGAACAGTCAGTCTTCTTGTACTTAAGTCGGCATTGTGCCTTTTGTATTTAATTCCGATGCAATTTCTGTGTTTTGTCGTCAATAAGTAGGTCCAAGGGATTCAGTAAACCTGAAGTGAAGCATCGGAATCTCTAACTAGAGTCACAGGAATGGTTCAAATCACAGTCTGTAGGAAGAGTCAGTCTTCTTGTACTTAAGTCGGAATTGTGCCTTATGTACTTAATTCCGCTGCAATTTCTGTGTTTCATCGTCAATAAGAAGGTCAGAGGGAGACAGTAAAGCTGAAGTGAATCATCGGAATCTAAAACTAGTGTCACAGGAATGGTTCAAAACATAGACACTAGGAATAGTCAGTCTTCTTGTACTTAAGTCGCCATTGTGCCTTTTCTATTTAATTCCGATGCAATTTCTGTGTTTCATCGCCAATAAGACGGTCCAAGGGATACAGTAAACCTGAAGTGAAGCATCGGATTGTATAACTAGTGTCACAGGAATGGTTCAAACAATAGTCAGTAAGAAGAGTCTGTCTTCTTATTCTTAAGTCGGCATTGTGTCTTTTGTATTTAATTCCGATGCAATTTCAGTGTTTCATCGTCAATAAGAAGGTGCAAGGGATACAGTAAACCTGGAGTGAAGCATCGGAATCTATAACTAGTGTCACAGGAATGGTACAAAACATAGTCAGTAAGGAGAATCAGTCTTCCTGTACTTAAGTCGGCATTGCGCCTTTTGTATTTAATTCCGATGCAATTTCATTGTTTCATCGTCAATAAGAAGGTTTAAGGGAAACAGTAAACCTGAAGTGAAGCATAGGAATCTATAACTAGTGACAATGGAATGGTTCAAACATAGACAGTAGGAAGAGTCAGTCTTCTTCTCAGTATGTCGGCATTGTGAGTTTTGTATTTAATTCCCATGCAATTTCGGTGTTTCATCGTCAATACGAAGATCCAAGGGATACAGTAAACCTGAAGTGAAGCATCGGAATCTATAACTAGTGTCACAGGAATGGTTCAAAACATAGTCAGTAAGGAGAGTCAGTCTTCATGTACTTAAGTCAGCATTGTGCCTTTTGTATTTAATTCCGATGCAATTTCTGTGTTTCATCGTAAATAAGAAGGTCCAAGGGATACAGTAAACCTGAAGTGAAGCATCGGAATCTATAACTAGTGTCACAGAAATGGTTCAAAACCTAGTCTGTAGGAAGAGTCAGTCTTCTTGTACTTAAGTTGGCATTGTGCTTTTGTATTTAATTTCGCTGCAATTTCTGTGTTTCATCGTCAATAAGAATGTCAGAGGGATACAGTAAAGCTGAAGTGAAGCATCGGAATCTAAAACTAGTGTCACAGGAATGGTTCAAAACATAGGCAGTAGGAAGAGTCAGTCATCTTGTACTTAAGTCGGCATTGTGCCTTTTCTATTTAATTCCGATGCAATTTCTGTGTTTCATCGTCAACAAGACGGTCCAAGGGATACAGTAAACCTGAAGTGAAGCATCGGATTGTATAACTAGTGTCACAGGAATGGTTCAAAACATAGCCAGTGAGAAGAGTCAGTCTTCTTGTACTTAAGTCGGCATTGTGCCTTTTCTAATTAATTCCGATGCAATTTCTGTGTTTCATCGTCAATAAGAAGGTCCAAGGGATATAGTAAACCTGGAGAGAAGCATCGGACTCTATAACTAGTGTCACAGGAATGGTTCAAAACATAGACAGTATGAAGAGTCGGTCTTTTTGTACTTAAGTCAGCATTGTGCCTTTTCTATTTAATTCCGATGCAGTTTCTGTGTTCCATCGTCAATAAGAGTATCAGAGGGATACAGTGAACATGAAGTGAAGCATCGGAATCTATAACTAGTGTCATAGGAACGGTTCAAAACATAGTCAGTGAGAAGAGTCTGTCTTCTTGTCCTTAAGTCGGCATTGTGCCTTTTGTATTTAATTCCGATGCAATTTATGTGTTTCATCGTCAATAAGAAAGTAAAAGGGATACAGTAAACCGGAAGTGATGCATCGGAATCTATAACTACTGTCATAGGAATGGTTCAAAACATAGACAGTAAGAACAGTCAGTCTTCTTGTACTTAAGTCGGCATTGTGCATTTTGTATTTAATTCCGATGCAATTTCTGTGTTTTGTCGTCAATAAGAAGGTCCAAGGGATTCAGTAAACTTGAAGTGAAGCATCGGAATCTATAACTAGTGTCGCAGGAATGGTTCAAAACATAGTCAGTAAGACGAGTCAGTCTTCTTGTCCTTAAGTCGGCATTGTGCCTTTTGTATTTAATTCCGGTGCAATTTCTGTGTTTCATCGACAATAAGAAAGTCAGAGGGATACAGAAAACCGAAAGTGAAGCATCGGAATCTATAACTAGTGTCACAGGAATGGTTCAAGACATAGACAGTAAGAAGAGTCAGTCTTCTTGTCCTTAAGTCGGCATTGTGCCTTTTGTATTTAATTCCGGTGCAATTTCTGTGTTTCAACGTCAATACGAAAGTCAGAGGGATACAGTAAACCTGAAGTGAAGCATCGGAAACTATAACAAGTGTCACAGGAATGGTTCAAAACATAGACAGTAGGAAGAGTCAGTCTTCTTGTACTTAAGTCGGCATTGTGCCTTTTGTATTTACTTCCGATGCAATTAATGTTTTTCATCGTTAATAATATGGTCCAAGGGATACAGTAATCCTGAAGTGAAGCATCGGAATCTATAACTAGTGTCACAGGAATGGTTTAGAACATAGTCAGTGGGAAGAGTCAGTCTTATTGTACTATAGTCGGCATTGTGCCTTTTGTATTTAATTCCGATGCAATTTCTGAGTTTCATCGTCAATAAGAAGGTCCAAGGGATACAGTAAACCTGGAGTGAAGCATCGGAATCTATAACTAGTGTCACAGGAATGGTTCAAATCATAGACAGTAAGAAGAGTCAGTCTTCTTGTACTTAAGTCGGCATTGTGCATTTTGTATTTAATTCCGATGCAATTTCTGTGTTTCATCGTCAATAAGAAGTTCAGAGGGATACAGTAAATCTGAAGTGAAGCATCGGAATCTATAACTAGTGTCACAGGAATGGTTCTAAACATAGACAGTAAGAAGAGTCAGTCTTCTTGTCCTTAAGTCGGCATTGTGCCTTTTGTATTTAATTCCGGTGCAATTTCTGTGTTTCAACGTCAATACGAAAGTCAGAGGGATACAGTAAACCTGAAGTGAAGCATCGGAAACTATAACAAGTGTCACAGGAATGGTTCAAAACATAGACAGTAGGAAGAGTCAGTCTTCTTGTACTTAAGTCGGCATTGTGCATTTTGTATTTACTTCCGATGCAATTAATGTTTTTCATCGTTAATAATATGGTCCAAGGGATACAGTAATCCTGAAGTGTAGCATCGGAATCTATAACTAGTGTCACAGGAATGGTTTAGAACATAGTCAGTGGGAAGAGTCAGTCGTATTGTACTATAGTCGGCATTGTGCCTTTTGTATTTAATTCCAATGCAATTTCGGTGTTTCATCGTCAATAAGAAAGTCCAAGGGATACAGAAAACCTGGAGTGAAGCATCGGAATCTATAACTAGTGTCACAGGAATGGTTCAAAACATAGTCAGTTAGAAGAGTCAGTCTTCTTCTACTTTAGTCGGCATTGTGCCTTTTCTATTTAATTCCGATGCAATTTCTGAGTTTCATCGTCAATAAAAAGGTTCAAGGGATACAGTAAACCTGGAGGGAAGCATCGGAATGTATAACTAGTGTCACAGGAATGGTTCAAAACCTAGTCTGTAGGAAGAGTCAGTCTTCTTGTACTTAAGTCGGAATTGTGCCTTTTGTACTTAATTCCGCTTCAATTTCTGTGTTTCATCGACAATAAGAAGGTCAGAAGGATACAGTAAAGCAGAAGTGAAGCATCGGAATCTAAAACTAGTGTCACAGGAATGGTTCAAAACATAGACAGTAGGAAGAGTCAGTCTTCTTGCACTTAAATCGGCATTGTGCCTTCTGTATTTAATTCCGATGCAATTTCTGTGTTTCATCGTCCATAAGAAGGTCAGAGGGATACAGTAAACCTCAAGTGAAGCATCGGAATCTATAACTAGTGTCACAGGAATGGTTCAAAACATAGGCAGTAAGAAGATACAGTCTTCTTGTCCTTAAGTCGGCATTGTGCCTTTTGTATTTAATTCCGATGCAATTTCAGTGTTTCATCGTCAATAAGAAGGTGCAAGGGATACAGTAAACCTGGAGTGAATCATCGGAATCTATAACTAGTGTCAAAGGAATGTTTCAAAGCATAGACAGTAAGAAGAGTCAGCCATCTTGTACTTAAGTCTGCATTGTGCCTCTTGTATTTAATTCCGATGAAATTTCTGGGTTTCATCGTCAATAAGAAGGTCCAAGGGATACAGTAAACCTCAAGTGAAGCAACGGAATCTATAACTAGTGTCACAGGAATGGTTCAAATCATAGACAGTAAGAAGAGTCTGTCTTCTTGTACTTAAGTCGGCATTGTGCCTTTTCTATTTAATTCCGATGCAATTTCTGTGTTTCATCGCCAATAAGACGGTCCAAGGGATACAGTAAACCTGAAGTGAAGCAGCGCATTGTATAACTAGTGTCACAGGAATGGTTCAAAACATAGTGAGAAGAGTCAGACTTCTTGTACTTAAGTTGGCATTGTGCCTTTTCTAACTAATTCCGATGCTGTTTCTGTGTTCCATCGTCAATAAAAGTGTCAGAGGGATACAGTGAACCTGAAGTGAAGCATCGGAATCTTTAACTAGTGTCACAGGAATGGTTCAAACATAGTCAGTAAGAAGAGTCTGTCTTCTTATCCTTAAGTCGGCATTGTGCCTTTTGTATTTAATTCCGATGCAATTTCTGTGTTTCATCGTCAATAAGAAGGTCCGAGGGATAATGTAAACCTGAAGTGAAGCATCGGAATCTATAACTAGTGTCACGGGAATGGTTCAAAACATAGACAGTAGGAAGAGTCAGTCTTCTTGCACTTAAGTCGGCATTGTGCATTTTGTATTTAATTCCGATGCAATTTCTGTGTTTTGTCGTCAATAAGAAGGTCCAAGGGATTCAGTAAACTTGAAGTGAAGCATCGGAATCTCTAACTAGTGTCACAGGAATGGTTCAAAACCTAGTCTGTAGGAAGAGTCAGTCTTCTTGTACTTAAGTCGGAATTGTGCCTTTTGTACTTAATTCCGCTGCAATTTCTGTGTTTCATCGTCAATAAGAAGGTCAGAGGGATACAGTAAACCTGAAGTGAAGCATCGGAATCCAAAATTAGTGTCACAGGAATGGTTCAAAACACAGACAGTAAGAAGACTCAGTCTTCTTGTACTTAAGTCGGCATTGTGCCTTTTCTATTTAATTCCGATGCAATTTCTGTGTTTCATCGTCAATAAGAAGGTCCAAGGGATACACTAAACCTGGAGTGAAGCATCGCAATCTATAAATAGTGTCGCAGGAATGGTTCAAAACATAGTCAGTAAGACGAGTCAGTCTTCTTGTCCTTAAGTCGGCATTGTGCCTTTTGTATTTAATTCCGGTGCAATTTCTGTGTTTCATCGACAATAAGAAAGTTAGAGGGATACAGAAAACCGAAAGTGAAGCATCGGAATCTATAACTAGTGTCACAGGAATGGTTCAAGACATAGACAGTAAGAAGAGTCAGTCTTCTTGTCCTTAAGTCGGCATTGTGCCTTTTGTATTTAATTCCGGTGCAATTTCTGTGTTTCAACGTCAATACGAAAGTCAGAGGGATACAGTAAACCTGAAGTGAAGCATCGGAAACTATAACAAGTGTCACAGGAATGGTTCAAAACATAGACAGTAGGAAGAGTCAGTCTTCTTGTACTTAAGTCGGCATTGTGCCTTTTGTATTTACTTCCGATGCAATTAATGTTTTTCATCGTTAATAATATGGTCCAAGGGATACAGTAATCCTGAAGTGAAGCATCGGAATCTATAACTAGTGTCACAGGAATGGTTTAGAACATAGTCAGTGGGAAGAGTCAGTCTTATTGTACTATAGTCGGCATTGTGCCTTTTGTATTTAATTCCGATGCAATTTCTGAGTTTCATCGTCAAAAAGAAGGTCCAAGGGATACAGTAAACCTGGAGTGAAGCATCGGAATCTATAACTAGTGTCACAGGAATGGTTCAAATCATAGACAGTAAGAAGAGTCAGTCTTCTTGTACTTAAGTCGGCATTGTGCATTTTGTATTTAATTCCGATGCAATTTCTGTGTTTCATCGTCAATAAGAAGTTCAGAGGGATACAGTAAATCTGAAGTGAAGCATCGGAATCTATAACTAGTGTCACAGGAATGGTTCTAAACATAGACAGTAAGAAGAGTCAGTCTTCTTGTCCTTAAGTCGGCATTGTGCCTTTTGTATTTAATTCCGGTGCAATTTCTGTGTTTCAACGTCAATACGAAAGTCAGAGGGATACAGTAAACCTGAAGTGAAGCATCGGAAACTATAACAAGTGTCACAGGAATGGTTCAAAACATAGACAGTAGGAAGAGTCAGTCTTCTTGTACTTAAGTCGGCATTGTGCCTTTTGTATTTACTTCCGATGCAATTAATGTTTTTCATCGTTAATAATATGGTCCAAGGGATACAGTAATCCTGAAGTGAAGCATCGGAATCTATAACTAGTGTCACAGGAATGGTTTAGAACATAGTCAGTGGGAAGAGTCAGTCGTATTGTACTATAGTCGGCATTGTGCCTTTTGTATTTAATTCCAATGCAATTTCGGTGTTTCATCGTCAATAAGAAAGTCCAAGGGATACAGAAAACCTGGAGTGAAGCATCGGAATCTATAACTAGTGTCACAGGAATGGTTCAAAACATAGTCAGTTAGAAGAGTCAGTCTTCTTCTACTTTAGTCGGCATTGTGCCTTTTCTATTTAATTCCGATGCAATTTCTGAGTTTCATCGTCAATAAAAAGGTTCAAGGGATACAGTAAACCTGGAGGGAAGCATCGGAATGTATAACTAGTGTCACAGGAATGGTTCAAAACCTAGTCTGTAGGAAGAGTCAGTCTTCTTGTACTTAAGTCGGAATTGTGCCTTTTGTACTTAATTCCGCTTCAATTTCTGTGTTTCATCGACAATAAGAAGGTCAGAAGGATACAGTAAAGCAGAAGTGAAGCATCGGAATCTAAAACTAGTGTCACAGGAATGGTTCAAAACATAGACAGTAGGAAGAGTCAGTCTTCTTGCACTTGAGTCGGCATTGTGCCTTCTGTATTTAATTCCGATGCAATTTCTGTGTTTCATCGTCCATAAGAAGGTCAGAGGGATACAGTAAACCTCAAGTGAAGCATCGGAATCTATAACTAGTGTCACAGGAATGGTTCAAAACATAGGCAGTAAGAAGATACAGTCTTCTTGTCCTTAAGTCGGCATTGTGCCTTTTGTATTTAATTCCGATGCAATTTCAGTGTTTCATCGTCAATAAGAAGGTGCAAGGGATACAGTAAACCTGGAGTGAATCATCGGAATCTATAACTAGTGTCAAAGGAATGTTTCAAAGCATAGACAGTAAGAAGAGTCAGCCATCTTGTACTTAAGTCTGCATTGTGCCTCTTGTATTTAATTCCGATGAAATTTCTGGGTTTCATCGTCAATAAGAAGGTCCAAGGGATACAGTAAACCTCAAGTGAAGCAACGGAATCTATAACTAGTGTCACAGGAATGGTTCAAATCATAGACAGTAAGAAGAGTCTGTCTTCTTGTACTTAAGTCGGCATTGTGCCTTTTCTATTTAATTCCGATGCAATTTCTGTGTTTCATCGCCAATAAGACGGTCCAAGGGATACAGTAAACCTGAAGTGAAGCAGCGCATTGTATAACTAGTGTCACAGGAATGGTTCAAAACATAGTGAGAAGAGTCAGACTTCTTGTACTTAAGTTGGCATTGTGCCTTTTCTAACTAATTCCGATGCTGTTTCTGTGTTCCATCGTCAATAAAAGTGTCAGAGGGATACAGTGAACCTGAAGTGAAGCATCGGAATCTTTAACTAGTGTCACAGGAATGGTTCAAACATAGTCAGTAAGAAGAGTCTGTCTTCTTATCCTTAAGTCGGCATTGTGCCTTTTGTATTTAATTCCGATGCAATTTCTGTGTTTCATCGTCAATAAGAAGGTCCGAGGGATAATGTAAACCTGAAGTGAAGCATCGGAATCTATAACTAGTGTCACGGGAATGGTTCAAAACATAGACAGTAGGAAGAGTCAGTCTTCTTGCACTTAAGTCGGCATTGTGCATTTTGTATTTAATTCCGATGCAATTTCTGTGTTTTGTCGTCAATAAGAAGGTCCAAGGGATTCAGTAAACTTGAAGTGAAGCATCGGAATCTCTAACTAGTGTCACAGGAATGGTTCAAAACCTAGTCTGTAGGAAGAGTCAGTCTTCTTGTACTTAAGTCGGAATTGTGCCTTTTGTACTTAATTCCGCTGCAATTTCTGTGTTTCATCGTCAATAAGAAGGTCAGAGGGATACAGTAAACCTGAAGTGAAGCATCGGAATCCAAAATTAGTGTCACAGGAATGGTTCAAAACACAGACAGTAAGAAGACTCAGTCTTCTTGTACTTAAGTCGGCATTGTGCCTTTTCTATTTAATTCCGATGCAATTTCTGTGTTTCATCGTCAATAAGAAGGTCCAAGGGATACACTAAACCTGGAGTGAAGCATCGCAATCTATAACTAGTGTCGCAGGAATGGTTCAAAACATAGTCAGTAAGACGAGTCAGTCTTCTTGTCCTTAAGTCGGCATTGTGCCTTTTGTATTTAATTCCGGTGCAATTTCTGTGTTTCATCGACAATAAGAAAGTTAGAGGGATACAGAAAACCGAAAGTGAAGCATCGGAATCTATAACTAGTGTCACAGGAATGGTTCAAGACATAGACAGTAAGAAGAGTCAGTCTTCTTGTCCTTAAGTCGGCATTGTGCCTTTTGTATTTAATTCCGGTGCAATTTCTGTGTTTCAACGTCAATACGAAAGTCAGAGGGATACAGTAAACCTGAAGTGAAGCATCGGAAACTATAACAAGTGTCACAGGAATGGTTCAAAACATAGACAGTAGGAAGAGTCAGTCTTCTTGTACTTAAGTCGGCATTGTGCCTTTTGTATTTACTTCCGATGCAATTAATGTTTTTCATCGTTAATAATATGGTCCAAGGGATACAGTAATCCTGAAGTGAAGCATCGGAATCTATAACTAGTGTCACAGGAATGGTTTAGAACATAGTCAGTGGGAAGAGTCAGTCTTATTGTACTATAGTCGGCATTGTGCCTTTTGTATTTAATTCCGATGCAATTTCTGAGTTTCATCGTCAATAAGAAGGTCCAAGGGATACAGTAAACCTGGAGTGAAGCATCGGAATCTATAACTAGTGTCACAGGAATGGTTCAAATCATAGACAGTAAGAAGAGTCAGTCTTCTTGTACTTAATTCGGCATTGTGCATTTTGTATTTAATTCCGATGCAATTTCTGTGTTTCATCGTCAATAAGAAGTTCAGAGGGATACAGTAAATCTGAAGTGAAGCATCGGAATCTATAAATAGTGTCACAGGAATGGTTCTAAACATAGACAGTAAGAAGAGTCAGTCTTCTTGTCCTTAAGTCGGCATTGTGCCTTTTGTATTTAATTCCGGTGCAATTTCTGTGTTTCAACGTCAATACGAAAGTCAGAGGGATACAGTAAACCTGAAGTGAAGCATCGGAAACTATAACAAGTGTCACAGGAATGGTTCAAAACATAGACAGTAGGAAGAGTCAGTCTTCTTGTACTTAAGTCGGCATTGTGCCTTTTGTATTTACTTCCGATGCAATTAATGTTTTTCATCGTTAATAATATGGTCCAAGGGATACAGTAATCCTGAAGTGAAGCATCGGAATCTATAACTAGTGTCACAGGAATGGTTTAGAACATAGTCAGTGGGAAGAGTCAGTCGTATTGTACTATAGTCGGCATTGTGCCTTTTGTATTTAATTCCAATGCAATTTCGGTGTTTCATCGTCAATAAGAAAGTCCAAGGGATACAGAAAACCTGGAGTGAAGCATCGGAATCTATAACTAGTGTCACAGGAATGGTTCAAAACATAGTCAGTTAGAAGAGTCAGTCTTCTTCTACTTTAGTCGGCATTGTGCCTTTTCTATTTAATTCCGATGCAATTTCTGAGTTTCATCGTCAATAAAAAGGTTCAAGGGATACAGTAAACCTGGAGGGAAGCATCGGAATGTATAACTAGTGTCACAGGAATGGTTCAAAACCTAGTCTGTAGGAAGAGTCAGTCTTCTTGTACTTAAGTCGGAATTGTGCCTTTTGTACTTAATTCCGCTTCAATTTCTGTGTTTCATCGACAATAAGAAGGTCAGAAGGATACAGTAAAGCAGAAGTGAAGCATCGGAATCTAAAACTAGTGTCACAGGAATGGTTCAAAACATAGACAGTAAGAAGAGTCAGTCTTCTTGCACTTAAGTCGGCATTGTGCCTTCTGTATTTAATTCCGATGCAATTTCTGTGTTTCATCGTCCATAAGAAGGTCAGAGGGATACAGTAAACCTCAAGTGAAGCATCGGAATCTATAACTAGTGTCACAGGAATGGTTCAAAACATAGGCAGTAAGAAGATACAGTCTTCTTGTCCTTAAGTCGGGATTGTGCCTTTTGTATTTAATTCCGATGCAATTTCAGTGTTTCATCGTCAATAAGAAGGTGCAAGGGATACAGTAAACCTGGAGTGAATCATCGGAATCTATAACTAGTGTCAAAGGAATGTTTCAAAGCATAGACAGTAAGAAGAGTCAGCCATCTTGTACTTAAGTCTGCATTGTGCCTCTTGTATTTAATTCCGATGAAATTTCTGGGTTTCATCGTCAATAAGAAGGTCCAAGGGATACAGTAAACCTCAAGTGAAGCAACGGAATCTATAACTAGTGTCACAGGAATGGTTCAAATCATAGACAGTAAGAAGAGTCTGTCTTCTTGTACTTAAGTCGGCATTGTGCCTTTTCTATTTAATTCCGATGCAATTTCTGTGTTTCATCGCCAATAAGACGGTCCAAGGGATACAGTAAACCGGAAGTGAAGCAGCGCATTGTATAACTAGTGTCACAGGAATGGTTCAAAACATAGTCAGTGAGAAGAGTCAGACTTCTTGTACTTAAGTTGGCATTGTGCCTTTTGTATTTAATTCCGATGCAATTTCTGTGTTTCATCGTCAATAAGAAGGTCCGAGGGATAATGTAAACCTGAAGTGAAGCATCGGAATCTATAACTAGTGTCACGGGAATGGTTCAAAGCATAGGCAGTAAGAAGACACAGTCTTCTTGTCCTTAAGTCGGCATTGTGCCTTTTGTATTTAATTCCAATGCAATTTCAGTGTTTCATCGTCAATAAGAAGGTGCAAGGGATACAGTAAACCTGGAGTGATGCATCGGAATCTATAACTAGTGTCACAGGAATGATTCAAAACATAGGCAGTAAGGAGAGTCAGTCTTCATGTACTTAAGTCGGCATTGTGCCTTTTGTATTTAGTTCCGATGCAATTTCATTGTTTCATCGTTAATAAGAAGGTCCAAGGGAAACAGTAAACCTGAAGTGAAGCATAGGAATCTATAACTAGTGTCAATGGAATGGTTCAAACATAGACAGTAGGAAGAGTCAGTCTTCTTGTCCTTAAGTCGGCATTGTGCTTTTGTATTTAATTTCGCTGCAATTTCTGTGTTTCATCGTCAATAAGAGGGTCACAGGGAGACAGTAAAGCTGAAGTTAATCATCGGAATCTAAAACTAGTGTCACAGGAATGGTTCAAAACATAGACACTAGGAATAGTCAGTCTTCTTCTACTGAAGTCGGCATTGTGCCTTTTGTATTTAATTCCGGTGCAATTTCTGTGTTTCATCGTCAATAAGAAGGTCCGAGGGATACTGTAAACCTGAAGTGAAACATCGGAATCTATAACTAGTGTCACGGGAATGGATCAAAGCATAGGCAGTAAGAAGACACAGTCTTCTTGTCCTTAAGTCGGCATTGTGCCTTTTCTATTTAATTCCGATGCAATTTCTGAGTTTCATCGTCAATAAAAAGGTCCAAGGGATACAGTAAACCTGGAGGGAAGCATCGGAATGTATAACTAGTGTCACAGGAATGGTTCAAAACCTAGTCTGTAGGAAGAGTCAGTCTTCTTGTACTTAAGTCGGAATTGTGCCTTTTGTACTTAATTCCGCTACAATTTCTGTGTTTCATCGACAATAAGAAGGTCAGAAGGATACAGTAAAGCAGAAGTGATGCATCGGAATCTAAAACTAGTGTCACAGGAATGGTTCAAAACATAGACAGTAGGAAGAGTCAGTCTTCTTGCACTTAAGTCGGCATTGTGCCTTTTGTATTTAATTCCGATGCAATTTCTGTGTTTCATCGTCAATAAGAAGGTCAGAGGGATACAGTAAACCTCAAGTGAAGCATCGGAATCTATAACTAGTGTCACAGGAATGGTTCAAAACATAGGCAGTAAGAAGATACAGTCTTCTTGTCCTTAAGTCGGCATTGTGCCTTTTGAATTTAATTCCGATGCAATTTCAGTGTTTCATCGTCAATAAGAAGGTGCAAGGGATACAGTAAACCTGGAGTGAATCATCGGAATCTATAACTAGTGTCAAAGGAATGTTTCAAAGCATAGAGAGTAAGAAGAGTCAGCCTTCTTGTACTTAAGTCTGCATTGTGCCTCTTGTATTTAATTCCGATGAAATTTCTGGGTTTCATCGTCAATAAGAAGGTCCAAGGGATACAGTAATCCTCAAGTGAAGCAACGGAATCTATAACTAGTGTCACAGGAATGGTTCAAATCATAGACAGTAAGAAGAGTCAGTCTTCTTGTACTTAAGTCGGCATTGTGCTTTTGTATTTAATTTCGCTGCAATTTCTGTGTTTCATCGTCAATAAGAATGTCAGAGGGATACAGTAAAGCTGAAGTGAAGCATCGGAATCTAAAACTAGTGTCACAAGAATGGTTCAAATCATAGGCAGTAGGAAGAGTCAGTCTTCTTGTACCTATGTCGGATTTTGCTTTTATATTTAAATCCGATGCTATTTCGGTGTTTCATCGTCAATAAGAAGGTCCAAGGGATACAGTAAACCTGGTGTGAAGAATCGAAATCTATAACTACTGTGACAGGAATGGTTCAAAACATAGACAGTAAGAACAGTCAGTCTTCTTGTACTTAAGTCGGCATTGTGACTTTTGTATTTAATTCCGATGCAATTTCTGTGTTTTGTCGTCAATAAGAAGGTCCAAGGGATTCAGTAAACCTGAAGTGAAGCATCGGAATCTCTAACTAGTGTCACAGGAATGGTTCAAAACCTAGTCTGTAGGAAGAGTCAGTCTTCTTGTACTTAAGTCGGAATTGTGCGTTTTGTACTTAATTCCGCTGCAATTTCTGTGTTTCATCGTCAATAAGAGGGTCATAGGGAGACAGTAAAGCTGAAGTTAACCATCGGAATCTAAAACTAGTGTCACAGGAATGGTTCAAAACATAGACACTAGGAATAGTCAGTCTTCTTCTACTTAAGTCGGCATTGTGCCTTTTGTATTTAATTCCGGTGCAATTTCTGTGTTTCATCGTCAATAAGAAGGTCCGAGGGATACTGTAAACCTGAAGTGAAACATCGGAATCTATAACTAGTGTCACGGGAATGGTTCAAAGCATAGGCAGTAAGAAGACACAGTCTTCTTGTCCTTAAGTCGGCATTGTGCCTTTTGTATTTAATTAAAATGCAATTTCAGTGTTTCATCGTCAATAAGAAGGTGCAAGGGATACAGTAAACCTGGAGTGAAGCATCGGAATCTATAACTAGTGTCACAGGAATGGTTCAAAACATAGTCAGTAAGGAGAATCAGTCTTCTTGTACTTAAGTCGGCATTGTGCCTTTTGTATTTAATTCCGATGCAATTTCAATGTTTCATCTTTAATAAGAAGGTCCAAGGGAAACAGTAAACCTGAAGTGAAGCATAGGAATCTACAACTAGTGTCAATGGAATGGTTCAAACATAGACAGTAGGAAGAGTCAGTCTTCTTGTCCTTAAGTCGGCATTGTGCCTTTTGTATTTAATTCCCATGCAATTTCGGTGTTTCATCGTCAATAAGAAGATCCAAGGGATACAGTAAACCTGAAGTGAAGCATCGGAATCTATAACTAGTGTCACAGGAATGGTTCTAAACATAGTCAGTAAGGAGAGTCAGTCTTCATGTACTTAAGTCGGCATTGTGCCTTTTGTATTTATTTCCGATGCAATTTCTGTGTTTCATCGTAAATAAAAAGGTCCAAGGGATACAGTTAACCTGAAGTGAAGCATCGGAATCTATAACTAGTGTCACAGGAATGGTTCAAAACCTAGTCTGTAGGAAGAGTCAGTCTTCTTGTACTTAAGTCGGCATTGTGCTTTTGTATTTAATTTCGCTCAAATTTCTGTGTTTCATCGTCAATAAGAATGTCAGAGGGATACAGTAAAGCTGAAGTGAAGCATCGGAATCTAAAACTAGTGTCACAAGTATGGTTCAAAACATAGGCAGTGAGAAGAGTCAGTCTTCTTGTACTTTAGTCGGCATTGTGCCTTTTCTATTTAATTCCGATGCAATTTCTGTGTTTCATCGTCAATAAGAAGGTCCAAGAGATATAGTAAACCTGGAGTGAAGCATCGGACTCTATAACTAGTGTCACAGGGATGGTTCAAAACATAGTCAGTATCAAGAGTCAGTCTTCTTGTACCTAAGTCGGCATTGTGCTTTTGTATTTAATTCCGATGCAATTTCTGTGTTTTGTCGTCAATAAGAAGGTCCAAGGGATTCAGTAAACCTGAAGTGAAGCATCGGAATCTATAACTAGTGTCACAGGGATGGTTCAAAACATAGACAGTAAGAAGAATCAGTCTTCCTGCACTTAAGTCGGCATTGTGCCTTTTTTATTTAATTCCGTTGCAATTTCTGTGTTTCATCATCAATAAGAAGGTCAGAGGGATACACTAAACCTGGAGTGAAGCATCGGAATCTATAACTAGTGTCACAGGAATGGTTCAAAACATAGACAGAAAGAAGAGTCTGTCTTCTTGTACTTAAGTCGGCATTGTGCCTTTTGTATTTAATTCCGGTGCAATTTCTGTGTTTCATCGTCAATACGAAAGTCAGAGGGATACAGTAAACCTGAAGTGAAGCATCGGAATCTATAACAAGTGTCACAGGAATGGTTCAAAACATAGACAGTAGGAAGAGTCAGTCTTCTTGTACTTAAGTCGGCATTGTGCCTTTTATATTTACTTCCGATGCAATTTATGTTTTTCAGCGTTAATAAGATGGTCCAAGGGATACAGTAAACCTGAAGTGAAGCATCGGAATCTATAACTAGTGTCACAGGATTGGTTCAAAACATCGTCAGTGAGAAGAGTCAGTCTTCTTGTACTATAGTCGGCATTGTGCCTTTTGTATTTAATTTCGATGCAATTTCTGAGTATCATCGTCAATAAGAAGGTCCAAGGGATACAGTAAACCTGGAGCGAAGCATCGGAATCTATAGCTAGTGTCACAGGAATGGTTCAAATCATAGACAGTAAGAAGAGTCAGTCTTCTTGTACTTAAGTCGGCATTGTGCCTTTTGTATTTAATTCCGATGCAATTTCTGTGTTTCATCGTCAATAAGAAGGTCAGAGGGATACAGTAAACCTGAAGTGAAGCATCGGAATCTATAACTAGTGTCACAGGGATGGTTCAAAACATAGTCAGTAACAAGAGTCAGTCTTCTTGTACCTAAGTCAGCATTGTGCCTTTTTTATTTAAATCCGATGCTATTTCGGTGTTTCATCGTCAGTAAGAATGTTCAAGGGATACAGTAAGCCTGGTGTGAAGAATCGGAATCTATAACTACTGTCACAGGAATGGTTCAAAACATAGACAGTAAGAACAGTCAGTCTTCTTGTACTTAAGTCGGCATTGTGCCTTTTGTATTTAATTCCGATGCAATTTCTGTGTTTTGTCGTAAATAAGGACCAAGGGATTCAGTAAACCTGAAGTGAAGCATCGGAATCTCTAACTAGTGTCATAGGGATGGTTCAAAACCTAGTCTGTAGGAAGAGTCAGTCTTCTTGTACTTAAGTCGGATTTGTGCCTTTTGTACTAAATTCCACTGCAATTTCTGTGTTTCATCGTCAATAAGAAGGTCAGTGGGATACAGTAAGGCTGAAGTGAAGCATCGGAATCTAAAACTAGTGTCACAGGAATGGTTCAAAACATAGACAGTAGGAAGAGTCAGTCTTCTTGTACTTAAGTCGCCATTGGGCCTTTTTCTATTTAATTGCGATGCAATTTCTGTGTTTCATCGACAATAACACGGTCCAAGGGATACAGTAAACCTGAAGTGAAGCATCGGATTGTATAACTAGTGTCACAGGAATGGTTCAAAACATAGTCAGTGAGAAGAGTCAGACTTCTTGTACTTAAGTCGGCATTGTGCCTTTTCTATTTAATTCCGATGCTGTTTCTGTGTTAGATCGTCAATAAGAGTGTCAGAGGGATACAGTGAACATGAAGTGAAGCATCGGAATCTTTAACTAGTGTCACAGGAATGGTTCAAACATAGTCAGTAAGAAGGGTCTGTCTTCTTATCCTTAAGTCGGCATTGTGCCTTTTGTATTTAATTCCGATGCAATTTCTGTGTTTCATCGTCAATAAGAAGGTCAGAGGGATACAGTAAACCTGAAGTGAAGTATCGGAATCTATAACTAGTGTCACAGGAATGGTTCAAAACATAGGCAGTAAGAAGATTCAGTCTTCTTGTCCTTAAGTCGGCATTGTGCCTTTTTTATTTAATTCCGATGCAATTTCAGTGTTTCATCGTCAATAAGAAGGTGCAAGGGATACAGTAAACCTGGAGTGAAGCATCGGAATCCATAACTAGTGTTACAGGAATGGTTCAAAGCATAGACAGTAAGAAGAGTCAGCCTTCTTGTACTTAAGTCGGCATTGTGCCTCTTGTATTTAATTCCGATGCAATATCTGGGTTTCATCGTCAATAAGAAGGTCCAAGGGATACAGTAAACCTGAAGTGAAGCATCGGAATCTATAACCAGTGCCACAGGAATGGTTCAAATCATAGTCAGTAAGAAGAATCAGTCTTCTTGTACTTAAGTTGGCATTGTGCCTTTTGTATTTAATTCCGATGCAATTTCATTGTTTCATCGTTAATAAGAAGGTCCAAGGGAAACAGTAAACCTGAAGTGAAGCATAGGAATCTATAACTAGTGTCACAGGAATGGTTCAAAACATAGACAGTAAGAACAGTCAGTCTTCAAGTACTTAAGTCGGCATTGTGCCCTTTGCATTTAATTCCGATGCAATTTCTGTGTTTCGTCGTCCAAGGGATTCAGTAAACCTGAAGTGAAGCATCGGAATCTATAACTAGTGTCACAGGAATGGTTCAAAGCCTAGTCTGTAGGAAGAGTCAGTCTTCTTGTACTTAAGTCGGCATTGTGCTTTTGTATTTAATTTCGCTGCAATTTCTGTGTTTCATCGTCAATAAGAATGTCAGAGGGATACAGTAAAGCTGAAGTGAAGCATCGGAATCTAAAACTAGTGTCACAGGAATGGTTCAAAACATAGACAGTAGGAAGAGTCAGTCATCTTGTACTTAAGTCGGCATTGTGCCTTTTCTATTTAATTCCGATGCAATTTCTGTGTTTCATCGTCAATAAGACGGTCCAAGGGATACAGTAAACCTGAAGTGAAGCATCGGAATCTATAACTAGTGTCACACGAATGGTTCAAAACATAGTCAGTAAGAAGAGTCAGTCTTCTTGTACTTAAGTCGGCATTGTTCCTTTTCTATTTAATTCCGATGCAATTTCTGTGTTTCATCGTCAATAATAAGGTCCAACGGATACAGTAAACCTGATGTGAAGCATCGGAATCTATAACTAGTGTCACAGGAATGATTCAAAACATAGTCAGTAAGAAGAATCAGTCTTCATGTACTTAAGTCGGCACTGTGCCTTTTGTATTTAATTCCGATGCAATTTCATTGTTTCATCGTTAATAAGAAGGTCCAAGGGAAACAGTAAACCTGGAGTGAAGCATCGGAAGCTATAACTAGTGTCAATGCAAAGGTTCAAACATAGACAGTAGGATGAGTCAGTCTTCTTGTACTTAAGTCGGCATTGTGCATTTTTTATTTAATTCCGATGCAATTTCTGTGTTTCATCGTCAATAAGAATGTCCAAGGGATATAGTAAACCTGAAGTGAAGCATCGGAATCCATAACTAGTGTCACAGGAATGGATCAAAACATAGACAGAAGGAAGAGCCAGTCTTTTTGCACTTAAGTCGGCATTGTGCCTTTTGTATTTAATTCCGATGCAATTTCTGTGTTTCATCGTCAATAATAAGGTCCAACGGATACAGTAAACCTGATGTGAAGCATCGGAATCTATAACTAGTGTGACAGGAATGGTTCAAAACATAGTCAGTAAGAAGAATCAGTCTACATGTACTTAAGTCGGCATTGTGCCTTTTGTATTTAATTCCTATGCAATTTCATTGTTTCATCGTTAATAAGAAGGTCCAAGGGAAACCGTAATCCTGAAGTGAAGCATCGGAAGCTATAACTAGTGTCAATGGAATGGTTCAAACATAGACAGTAGGATGAGTCGGTCTTCTTGTACTTAAGTCGGCATTGTGCATTTTGTATTTAATTCCGATGCAATTTCTGTCTTTCATCGTATATAAGAAGGTCAGACCGATACAGTAAACCTGAAGTGAGGCATCGGAATTTATAACTAGTGTCACAGGAGTGGTTCAAAACATAGACAATCAGAAGAGTCAGTCTTCTTGTACTTGAGTCGGCATTGTGCCTTTTGCATTAAATTCCGATGCAATTTCTGTGTTTCATCGTCAATAAGAAGTTCCAAGGGATACAGTAAACCTGAAGTCAAGCATCGGAATCTATAACTAGTGTCACAGGAATGGTTCAAAACGTAGACAGTAAGAAGAGTCAGTCTTCTTGTACTTAAGTCCTCATTGTGCCTTTTCTATTTAATTCCTATCCAATTTCTGTGTTTCATCGTCGATAAGACGGTCAGAGGGATACAGTACACCTGAAGTGAAGCATCGGAATCTATAACTAGTGTCACAGGAATGGTTCAAATCATAGTCAGTAAGAAGAGTCAGTCTTTTTGTACTTGTCTCAGAAAGTCGGCATTGTGCCTTTTGTATTTAATTTCGATGTAATTTCTGTGTTTCATCGTCAACAAGAAGGTCCAAATGATACAGTAAACCTGAAGTGAAGCATCGGAATCTATATCTAGTGTCACAGGAGTGGTTCAAAACATAGACAGTAAGAAGAGTCAGTCTTCTTGTACCTAAGGCGGTATTGTGCCTTTCGTATTTAATTCCGATGCAATTTCTGTTTCATCGTCAATAAGGTCAGAGGGATACAGTAATAATGAAGTGAAGCATCGGAATCTATAGCTAGTGTCACAGGAATGTTTCAAAACATAGACAGTAAGAAGAGTCAGTCTTCTTATACTTAAGTCGTCATTGTGCCTTTTGTATTTAATTCCGATGCAATTTCTGTGTTTCATCGTCAATAAGAAGGTCCAAGGGATACAGTAAACCTGGAGTGAAGCATCGGAATCCATAACTTGTGTCACAGGAATGGTCCAAACATAGTCAGTAAGAAGAGTCAGTCTTTTTGTCCTTAAGTCGGCATTGTGCCATTTGTATTTAATTCTGATGCAATTTCTGTGTTTCATCGTCAATAAGAAGATCCAAGGGATACAGTAAACCTGAAGTGAGGCATCAGAACCTATAACTAGTGTCACAGGAAGGGTTCAAAACATAGACAGTGAGAAGAGTCAGTCTCCTTGCACTTAAGTCGGCATTGTGCCTTTCGAATTTAATTCCGATGCAATTTCTGTGTTTCATCGTCAATAAGAAGGTCAGAGGGATACAGTAAACCTGAAGTGAGGCATCGGAATCTATAACTAGTGTCACAGGAATAGTTCAAAACATAGGCAGTAAGAAGATACAGTCTTCTTGTCCTTAAGTCGCCATTGTGCCTTTTGTATTTCATTCCGATGCAATTTCTGTGTTTCATTGTCAATAAGAATGTGCAAGAGATACAGTAAACCTGGAGTGAAGGATCGCAATCAGTCACTAGTGTCACAGGAATGGTTCAAATCATAGACAGTAAGAAGAATCAGTCTTCATGTACTTAAGCCGGCATTGCGCCTTTTGTATTTAATTCCGATGCAATTTCATTGTTTCATCGTCAATAAGAAGGTCCAACGGATACAGTAAACCTGAAGTGAAGCATCGGAATCTACAACTAGTGTCACAGGAATGGTATAAAACGTAGTCAGTAAGAAGAATCAGTCTTCATGTACTTAAGTCAGCATTGTGCCTTTTGTATTTAATTCCGATGCAATTTCTGTGTTTCATCGTCAATAAGAAGGTCCAAGGGATACAGTAAAACTGAAGTGAAGCATCGGAATCCATAACTAGTGTCACAGGAATGGATCAAAACATAGACAGATGGAAGAGTCAGTGTTCTTGTACTTGAGTAGGCATTGCGACTTTTGTATTTAATTCTGATGCAATTTCTGTGTTTCATCGTCAATAAGAAGGTCAGAGGGATACAGTAACCCTGAAGTGAAGCATCGGAATCTATAACTAGTGTCACAGAAATGGTTCAAAACATAGACAGTAAGAAGAGTCAGTCTTCATATACTTAAGTCTGCATTGTGACTTTTGTCTTTAATTCCGATGCAATTTCATTGTCTCATCGTTATTAAGAGGGTGCAAGGGAAGCAGTAAACCTCACGTGAAGCTTCGGAAGCCTTAACTAGTGTCAATGGAATGGTTCAAATATAGACAGTAGGATGAGTCAGTCTTCTTGTACTTAAGTCGGCATTGTGCCTTTTGTATTTAATTCCGATGCAATTTCTGTGTTTCATCGTCAATAAGAAGGTCCAACGGATTCAGTAAACCTGAAGTGAACCATCGGATTCTATAAGTAGTGTCACAGGAATGGTTCAAATCATAGTCAGTAAGAAGAATCAGTCTTCATGTACTTAAGTCGGCATTGTGCCTTTTCTATTTAATTCCGATGCAATTTCATTGTTTCATCGTTAATAAGAAGGTCCGAGGGAAACAGTAAACCTGAAGTGAAGCATCGGAAGCTATAACTAGTGTCAATGGTATGGTTCAAACATAGACATTAGGATGAGTCAGTCTTCTTGTACTTAAGTCGGCATTGTGCGTTTTCTATTTAATCCCGATGCAATTTCTGTGTTTCATCGTCAATAAGAAGGTCCAAGGGATACAGTAAACCTGAAGTGAAGCATCGGAATCCACAACTAGTGTCACAGGAATAGGTCAAAACATAGACAGAAGGAAGAGTCAGTCTTCTTGTACTTAAGTAGGCATTGTGACTTTTGTATTTAATTCTGATGCAATTTCTGTATTTCATCGTCAATAAGAAGGTCAGAGGGATACAGTAACCCTGAAGTGAAGCATCGGAATCTATAACTAGTGTCACAGGAAAGGTTCAAAACATAGTCGGTAAGAAGAATCAGTCTTCATGTACTTAAGTCGGCATTGTGCCTTTTGTATTTAATTCCGATGCAATTTCATTGTTTCATCGTTAATAAGAAGGTCCAAGGGAACCAATAAACCTGAAGTGAAGCATCGGAAGCTGTAGCTAGTGTCAATGGAATGGTTCAAACATAGACAGTAAGAAGAGTCAGTCTTAATGTACTTAAGTCCTCATTGTGCCTTTTCTATTTAATTCCTATCCAATTTCTGTGTTTCATCGTCAATAAGAAGGTCAGAGGGATACAGTAAACCTGAAGTGAAGCATCGGAATCTATAACTAGTGTCACAGGAATGGATCAAAACATAGTCAGTAAGAAGAGTCAGTCTTTTAGTACTTAAGTCGTCATTGTGCCTTTTGTATTTAATTCCGATGTAATTTCTGTGTTTCTTCGTCAACAAGAAGGTCCAAATGATGCAGTAAACCTGAAGTGAAGCAACGGAATCTATATCTAGTGTCACAGGAGTGGTTCAAAACATAGACAGTAAGAAGAGTCAGTCGTCTTGTACTTAAGTTGGTATTGTGCCTTTTGTATTTAATTCCGATGCAATTTCTGTGTTTCATCGTCAATAAGTAGGTCCAAGGGATACAGTAAACCTGAAGTCAAGCATAGGAATCTATAACTAGTGTCACAGGAATGGCTCACAACATAGACAGTAAGAAGAGTCAGTCATCTTGTACTTAAGTCGGCATAGTGCCTTTTTTATTTAATTCCGATGCAATTTCTGTGTTTCATCGTCAATAAGAAGGTCCAAGGGATACACTAAGAATGGATTGAAGCATCGGAAGCTGTAACTAGTGTCAGTGGTATGGTTCAAAACATAGACAGTAAGAAGAGTCAGTCTTCCTGTACTTAAGTCGGCATTGTGCTTTTGTATTGAATTCCGGTGCAATTTCTGTGTTTCATCGTCAATATGTAGGTCAGATGGATACAGTAAACCTGAAGTGAAGCATCGGAATCTTTAACTAGTGTCTCAGGAATGATTCAAAACATAGACAGTGGGCACAGTCAGTCTTCTTGTACTTAAGTCGGCATTGTGCCTTTTGTATTTAATTCCGATGCAATTTCTGTGTTTCATCGTCAATAAGAAGGTCAGAGGGATACAGTAAACCTGAAGTGAAGCATCGGAAGCTATAACTAGTGTCTCAGGAATGGTTCAAAACATAGTCAGTAAGAAGAGTCAGTCTCCTTCTACTTAAGTCGGCATTGTGCCTTTTCTATTTAATTCCCATGCAATTACTGTGTTCATCGTCAATAAGAAGGTCCAAGGGATACACTAAACCTAGAGTGAAGCATCGGAATCCATAACTAGTGCCACAGGAAGGGTTTAAAACATAGACATTAAGAAGAGTCAGTCTTCTTGTACTTAAACGGCATTGTGCCTTTTCTATTTAATTCCGAGGCAATTTCTGTGTGTCTTCGTCAATAAGAAGGTCAGAGGGATACAGTAAACGTGAAGTGAAGCATCGGAATCTATAACTAGTGTCACAGGAATGGTTCAAAACATAGTCAGTAAGAAGAGTCAGTCTTCTTGTCCTTAAGTCGGCATTGTGCCTCTTGTTTTTAATTCCGGTGTAATTTCTGTGTTTCATCGTCAATAAGAAGGTCAGAGGGATACAGTAACCCTGAAGCGAAGCATCGGAATATATAACTAGTGTCACATAAATGGTTCAAAAATAGACAGTAGGAAGAGTCAGTCTTCTTGTACTTAATTCGGCACTGTGCCTTTTCTATTTAATTCCGAAGCAATTTCTGTGTTTCATCGTCAATAAGAAGGTCAGAGGGATACAGTAAACCTGAAGTGAAGCATTGGAATCTATAACTAGTTTCACAGGAATGGTTCAAAACATAGACAGTAAGAAGAGTAAGTCTTCTTGAACTTGAGTCGGCATTGTGCCTTTTGAATTAAATTCCGATGCAATTTCTGTGTTTTATCGTCAATAAGAAGGTCCAAGGGTTTCAGTAAACCTGAAGTCAAGCATCGGAATCTATAACTACTGTCACAGGAATGGTTCAAAACATAGAGAGTAAGAAGAGTCAGTTTTCTTGTACTTAAGTCGGCATTCTGCCTATTGTATTTAATTCCGTGCAATTTCTGTGTTTCATCGTCAATAAGAAGGTCAGAGGGATACAGTAAACCTGAAGTGAAGCATCGGAAGCTATAACTAGTGTCACAGAAATGGTTCAAAACATAGTCAGTAAGAAGAGTCAGTCTTCTTGTACTTCGGTCGGCATTGTGCCTTTTGTATTTAATTCCGATGCAATTTCTGTGTTTCATCGTCAATAAGAAGGTCAGAGGGATACAGTAAACCTGAAGTGAAGCATCCGAATCTATAACTAGTGTCCCAGGAATGGTTCAAAACATAGTCAGTAAGAAGAGTAAGTCTTCTTGTCCTTAAGTCAGCATTGTGCCTTTTGTATTTAATTCCGGTGCAACTTCTGTGTTTCATCGTTAATAAGAAAGTCAGAGGGATACAGTAAACCGAAGTGAAGCATCGGAATCTATAACTAGTGTCACAGGAATGTTTAAAAACATAGACAGTGAGAAGAGTCAGTCTTCTTGTACTTGAGTCGGCATTGTAACTTTTGTATTAAATTCCGATGCAATTTCTGTGATTCATCGTCCATAAGAATGTCCAAGGGATACAGTAAACCTGAAGTCAAGCATCGGAATCTATAACTTGTGTCACAGGAATGGTTCAAAACATAGACAGTAAGAAGAGTCAGTCGGTATTGTGCCTTTTGTATTTAATTCCAATGCAATTTCTGTGTTTCATCGTGAATAAGGGCAGAGGGATACAGTAAACCTGAAGTGAAGCATCGGAATCTATAACTAGTGTCACAGGTATGGTTCCAAACATAGTCAGTAAGAAGAGTCAGTCTTTTTGTACTTAAGTCGGCATTATGCTTTTTGTATTTGATTCCGATGTAATTTCTATGTTTCATCGTCAATAAGAAGTTCAAAATGATACAGTAAACCTGAAGTGAAGCATCGGAATAAATAGCTAGTGTCACAGGAATGGTTCAAAACATAGACAGTAAGAACAGTCAGTCTTCTTGTACTTAAGTCGGTATTGTGCCTTTTGTATTTCATTCCGATGCAATTTCTGTGTTTCATCGTGAATAAGGTCAGAGGTATACAGTAAACCCGCAGTGAAGCATCGGAATCTATAACTAGTGTCACAGGAATGGTTCAAAACATAGTCAGTAAGAAGAGTCAGTCTTCTTGTCCTTAAGTCGGCATTGTGCCTTTTGTATTTATTTCCGATGCAATTTCTGTGTTTCATCGTCAATAAGAAGGTCCAAGGGATACAGTAAACCTGAAGTGAAGCATCGGAATATATAACTAGTGTCACAGGAATGGTTCAAAGCGTAGACAGTAGGAAGAGTCAGTCTTCTTGTACTTAATTCGGCATTGTGCCTTTTCTATTTAATTCCGATGCAATTTCTGTGTTTCATCGTCAATAAGAAGGTCAGAGGGATACAGTAAACCTGAAGTGAAGCATTGGAATGTATAACTAGTGTCACAGGAATGGTTCAAAACAAAGACAGTAAGAAGAGTCAGTCTTCTTGTACTTGAGTCGGCATTGTGCCTTTTGTATTAAATTGCGATGCAATTCTGTGTTTTATCGTCAATAAGAAGGTCCAAGGGATTCAGTAAACCTGAAGTCAAGCATCGGAATCTATAACTAGTGTCAATGGAATGGTTCAAGACATAGACAGTAGGAAGAGTCGGTCTTCTTGTACTTAATTCGGCATTGTGCCTTTTGTACTTAATTCCGTTGCTATTTCTGTGTTTCATCGTCAATAATAAGGTCCAAGGGATACAGTAAACCTGAAGTGAAGCATCGGAATATATAACTAGTGTCACAGAAATGGTTCAAAACATAGACAGTAGGAAGAGTCAGTCTTCTTGTACTTAAGTCGGCATTGTGCCTTTTCTATTTAATTCCGAGGCAATTTCTGTGTGTCTTCGTCAATAAGAAGGTCAGAGGGATACAGTAAACCTAAAGTGAAGCATCGGAATCTATAACTAGTGTCACAGGAATTGTTCAAAACATAGTCAGTAAGAAGAGTCAGTCTTCTTGTCCTTATGTCGGCATTGTGCCTTTTGTATTTAATTCCGATGCAATTTCTGTGTTTCATCGTCAATAAGATGGTCCAAGGGATACAGTAAACCTGGAGTGAAGCATCGGTATCTATAACTAGTGTCACAGGAATGTTTCAAACATAGACAGAAAGAAGAGTCAGTCTTCTTGTACTTTAGTCGGCATTGTGCCTTTTCTATTTAATTCCGATGCAATTTCTGTGTTTCATCGTCAATAAGAAGGTCCAAGAGATACAGTAAACCTGGAGTGAAGCATCGGAAACTATAACTAGTGTCAGTGGTATGGTTCAAAACATTGACAGTAAGAAGAGTCAGTCTTTTTGTACTTAAGTCGGCATTGTGCTTTTTGTATTGAATTCAGGTGTAATTTCTGTGTTTCATCGTCAATATGTAGGTCAGAGGGATACAGTAAACCTGAAGTGTAGCATCGGAATCTTTAACTAGTGTCTCAGGAATGATTCAAAACATAGACAGTGGGCACAGTCAGTCTTCTTGTACTTAAGTCTTCATTGTGCCTTTTGTATTTAATTCCGATGCAATTTCTGTGTTTCATCGTCAATAAGAAGGTTAGAGGGATACAGTAAACCTGAAGTGAAGCATCGGAATCTATAACTAGTGTCTCAGGAATGGTTCAAAACATAGTCAGTAAGAAGAGTCAGTCTTCTTCTACTTAAGTCGGCATTGTGCCTCTTCTATTTATTTCCGATGCATTTACTGTGTTCATCGTCAATAAGAAGGTCCAAGGGATACACTAAACCTAGAGTGAAGCATCGGAATCTATAACTAGTGTCACAGGAATGGTTCAAAACATAGACATTAAGAAGAGTCAGTATTCTTGTACTTAAACGTCATTGTGCCTTTTCTATTTAATTCCGACCCAATTTCTGTGTGTCTTCGCCAATAAGAAGGACAGAAGGATACAGTAAACCTGAAGTGAAGCATCGAAATCTATAACTAGTGTCACAGGAATGGTTCAAAACATAGTCAGTAAGAAGAGTCAGTCTTCTTGTCCTTAAGTCGGCATTGTGCCTCTTGTATTTAATTCCGGTGCAATTTCTGTGTTTCATCGTCAATAAGAAGGTCAGAGGGATACAGTAAACCTGAAGTGAAGCATCGGAATATATAACTAGTGTCACATAAATGGTTCAAAACATAGACAGTAGGAAGAGTCAGTCTTCTTGTACTTCAGTCGGCATTGTGACTTTTGTATTTAATTCTGATGCAATTTCTGTGTTTCATCGTCAATAAGAAGGTCAGAGGGATACAGTAAACCTGAAGTGAAGCATCCGAATCTATAACTAGTGTCACAGTAATGGTTCAAAACATAGTCAATAAGAAGAGTCAGTCTTCTTGTCCTTAAGTCAGCATTGTGCCTTTTGTATTTAATTCCGGTGCAACTTCTGTGTTTCATCGTCAATAAGAAAGTCAGAGGGAAACAGTAAACAGAAGTGAAGCATCGGAATCTATAACTAGTGTCACAGGAATGTTTCAAACATAGACAGAAAGAAGAGTCAGTCTTCTTGTACTTTAGTCGGCATTGTGCCTTTTCTATTTAATTCCGATGCAATTTCTGTGTTTCATCGTCAATAAGAAGGTCCAAGAGATACAGTAAACCTGGAGTGAAGCATCGGAAACTATAACTAGCGTCAGTGGTATGGTTCAAAACATTGACAGTAAGAAGAGTCAGTCTTTTTGTACTTAAGTCGGCATTGTGCTTTTTGTATTGAATTCAGGTGTAATTTCTGTGTTTCATCGTCAATATGTAGGTCAGAGGGATACAGTAAACCTGAAGTGTAGCATCGGAATCTTTAACTAGTGTCTCAGGAATGATTCAAAACATAGACAGTGGGCACAGTCAGTCTTCTTGTACTTAAGTCTTCATTGTGCCTTTTGTATTTAATTCCGATGCAATTTCTGTGTTTCATCGTCAATAAGAAGGTTAGAGGGATACAGTAAACCTGAAGTGAAGCATCGGAATCTATAACTAGTGCCTCAGGAATGGTTCAAAACATAGTCAGTAAGAAGAGTCAGTCTTCTTCTACTTAAGTCGGCATTGTGCCTCTTCTATTTATTTCCGATGCATTTACTGTGTTCATCGTCAATAAGAAGGTCCAAGGGATACACTAAACCTAGAGTGAAGCATCGGAATCTATAACTAGTGTCTCAGGAATGGTTCAAAACATAGTCAGTAAGAAGAGTCAGTCTTCTTCTACTTAAGTCGGCATTGTGCCTCTTCTATTTATTTCCGATGCATTTACTGTGTTCATCGTCAATAAGAAGGTCCAAGGGATACACTAAACCTAGAGTGAAGCATCGGAATCTATAACTAGTGTCACAGGAATGGTTCAAAACATAGACATTAAGAAGAGTCAGTATTCTTGTACTTAAACGTCATTGTGCCTTTTCTATTTAATTCCGACCCAATTTCTGTGTGTCTTCGCCAATAAGAAGGACAGAAGGATACAGTAAACCTGAAGTGAAGCATCGAAATCTATAACTAGTGTCACAGGAATGGTTCAAAACATAGTCAGTAAGAAGAGTCAGTCTTCTTGTCCTTAAGTCGGCATTGTGCCTCTTGTATTTAATTCCGGTGCAATTTCTGTGTTTCATCGTCAATAAGAAGGTCAGAGGGATACAGTAAACCTGAAGTGAAGCATCGGAATATATAACTAGTGTCACATAAATGGTTCAAAACATAGACAGTAAGAAGAGTCAGTCTTCTTGTACTTGAGTCGGCACTGAGCCTTTTGTATTAAATTCCGATGCACTTTCTGTGTTTCATCGTCAATAAGAAGGTCCAAGGGATACAGTAAACCTGAAGTCAAGCATCGGAATCTATAACATGTGTCACAGGAATGGTTCAAAACATAGACAGTAAGAAGAGTCAGTTTTCTTGTACCTAAGTCGGCATTGTGCCTTTTGTATTTAATTCTGATGCAAATTCCGTGTTTCATCGTCAATACGAAGGTCAGAGGCATTCAGTAAACCTGAAGTGAAGCATCGGAATCTATAACTAGTGTCACAGGAGTTGTTCAAAACATAGACAGTGAGAAGAGTCAGTCGGTATTGTGCCTTTTGTATTTAATTCCGATGCAATTTCTGTGTTTCATCGTGAATAAGGTCAGAGGGATACAGTAAACCTGAAGTGAAGCTTCGGAATCTATAACTAGTGTCACAGGAATGGTTTAAAAACATAGTCAGTAAGAAGAGTCAGTCTTTTTGTACTTAAGTCGGCATTATGCTTTTGGTATTTGATTCCGATGTAATTTCTGTGTTTCATCGTCAACAAGAAGTTCAAAATGATACAGTAAACCTGAAGTGAAGCATCGGAATCAATAACTAGTGTCACAGGAATGGTTCAAGACATAGACATTAAGAAGAGTCAGTCTTCTTGTACTTAAGTCGGTATTGTTCCTTTTGTATTTCATTCGGATGCAATTTCTGTGTTTCATCGTGAATAAGGTCAGAGGGATACAGTAAACCTGAAGTGAAGCATCGGAATCTATAACTACGGTCACAGGAATGGTTCAAAACATAGACAGTAGGAAGAGTCAGTCGTCTTGTACTTAAGCCGGCATTTTGCCTTTTGTATTTAATTCCGATGCAATTTCTGTGTTTCATCGTCAATAAGAAGGTCAGAGGGATACAGTAAACCTGCAGTGAAGCATCGGAAACTATAACTAGTGTCACTGGAATGGTTTAAAGCATAGACAGTAAGAGAGTCAGTCTCCTTGTACTTGAGTCGGCATTGTGCCTTTTGTATTAAATTGCGATGCAATTTCTGTGTTTTATCGTCAATAAGAAGGTCCAAGGGATTCAGTAAACCTGAAGTCAAGCATCGGAACATATAACTAGTGTCACAGAAATGGTTCAAAACATAGACAGTAAGAAGAGTCAGTCTTCTTGTACTTAAGTCGGTATTGTGCCTTTTGTATTTCATTCCAATGCAATTTCTGTGTTTCATCGTGAATAACGTCAGAGGGATACAGTAAACCTGAAGTGAAGCATCGGAATCTATAACTAGTGTCACAGGAATGGTTCACAACATAGACAGTAGGAAGAGTCTGTCTTCTTGTACTTAAGCCGGCATTTTGCCTTTTGTATATAATTCCGATGCAATTTCAGTGTTTCATCCTCAATAAGAATGTAAAAGGGATACAGTAAACCTGGAGTGAAGCATCGGAATCTATAACTAGTGTCAATGGAATGGTTCAAATCATAGACAGTAAGAAGAGTCAGTCTTCTTGTACTTGAGTCGGCATTGTGACTTTGTATTAAATTGCGATGCAATTTCTGTGTTTTATCGTCAATAAGAAGGTCCAAGGGATTCAGTAAACCTGAAGTCAAGCATCGGAATCTATAATGGAATGGTTCAAAACATAGACAGTAGGTAGAGTCAGTCGTCTTGTACTTAATTCGGCATTGTGCCTTTTGTATTTAATTCCTTTGCAATTTCTGTGTTTCATCGTCAACAATAAAGTCAGAGAGATACAGTAAACCCGAAGTGAAGCATCGGAATCTATAACTAGTGTCACAGGAATGTTTCACAACATATACAGTAAGAAGAGTCAGTCTTCTTGTACTTGAGTCGGCACTGAGCCTTTTGTATTAAATTCCGATGCAATTTCTGTGTTTCATCGTCAATAAGAAGGTCCAAGGGATACAGTAAACCTGAAGTCAAGCATCGGAATCTATAACATGTGTCACAGGAATGGTTCAAAACATAGACAGTAAGAAGAGTCAGTTTTCTTGTACCTAAGTCGGCATTGTGCCTTTTGTATTTAATTCTGATGCAAATTCCGTGTTTCATCGTCAATAAGAAGGTCAGAGGCATTCAGTAAACCTGAAGTGAAGCATCGGAATCTATAACTAGTGTCACAGGAATTGTTCAAAACATAGACAGTGAGAAGAGTCAGTCGGTATTGTGCCTTTTGTATTTAATTCCGATGCAATTTCTGTGATTCATCGTTAATAAGGTCAGAGGGATACAGTAAACCTGAAGTGAAGCATCGGAATCTATAACTACGGTCACAGGAATGGTTCAAAACATAGACAGTAGGATGAGTCAGTCGTCTTGTACTTAAGCCGGCATTTTGCCTTTTGTATTTAATGCGATGCAATTTCTGTGTTTCATCGTCAATAAGAAGGTCAGAGGGATACAGTAAACCTGCAGTGAAGCATCGGAAACTATAACTAGTGTCACTGGAATGGTTTAAAGCATAGACAGTAGGAGAGTCAGTCTCCTTGTACTTGAGTCGGCATTGTGCCTTTTGTATTAAATTGCGATGCAATTTCTGTGTTTTATCGTCAATAAGAAGGTCCAAGGGATTCAGTAAACCTGAAGTCAAGCATCGGAATATATAACTAGTGTCACAGAAATGGTTCAAAACATAGACAGTAAGAAGAGTCAGTCTTCTTGTACTTAAGTAGGTATTGTGCCTTTTGTATTTCATTCCAATGCAATTTCTGTGTTTCATCGTGAATAACGTCAGAGGGATACAGTAAACCTGAAGTGAAGCATCGGAATCTATAACTAGTGTCACAGGAATGGTTCAAAACATAGACAGTAGGAAGAGTCTGTCTTCTTGTACTTAAGCCGGCATTTTGCCTTTTGTATATAATTCCGATGCAATTTCAGTGTTTCATCCTCAATAAGAATGTAAAAGGGATACAGTAAACCTGGAGTGAAGCATCGGAATCTATAACTAGTGTCAATGGAATGGTTCAAAACATAGACAGTAAGAAGAGTCAGTATTCTTGTACTTAAGTCGGCATTGTGCCTTTTTTATTTAGATCCGATGCAATTTCTGTGTTTCATCGTCAATAAGAAGGTCAGAGGGATACAGTAAACCTGATGTGAAGCATCGTAATCTATAACTAGTGTCTCAGGAATGGTTCAAAACATAGTTAGTAAGAAGAATCAGTCTTCTTCTACTTAAGTCGGCATTGTGCCTTTTCTATTTAATTCCGATGCAATTACTGTGTTCATCGTCAATAAGAAGGTCCAAGTTATACTCTAAACCTAAAGTGAAGCATCGGAATCTATAACTAGTGTCAGAGGAATGGTTCAAAACATAGACAGTGGGAAGAGTCAGTCTTCTTGTACTTAATACGGTATTGTGCTTTTTTTGTATTTAATTCCGATGCAATTTCTGTGTTTCATCGTCAATAAGAAGGTCATAGGGATACAGTAAACCTGAAGTGAAGCATTGGCATCTATAACTAGTGTCACAGGAATGGTTCAAAATATAGACAGTAAGAAGAGTCAGTCTTCTTGTACTTGAGTCGGAATTGTGCCTTTTGTATTTAATTCCGATGCAATTTCAGTGTTTCATCGTCAATAAGAAGGTCAGAGGGATACAGTAAACCTGAAGTGAAGCATCGGAATCTATAACTAGTGTCACAGGAATGGTTCAAAACATTGACAGGAAGAAGAGTCAGTCTTCTTGTACTTGAGTCGCCATTGTGCCTTTTGTATTAAATTCCGATGCAATTTCTGTGTTTTATCGTCAATAAGAAGGTCCAAGGAATTCAGTAAGCCTGAAGTCAAGCATCGGAATCTATAACTAGTGTCAATGGAATGGTTCAAAACATAGACAGTAGGAAGAGTCAGTCTTCTTGTCCTTAATTCGGCATTGCGCCTGTTGTATTTAATTCCGATGCTATTTCCGTGTTTCATCGTCAATAATAAGGTCCAAGGGATACAGTAAACCTGAAGTGAAGCATCGGAATATATAACTAGTGTCACAGAAATGGTTGAAAACTTAGACAGTAGGAAGAGTCAGTCTTCTTGTACTTAATTCGACAATGTGCCTTTTGCATTTAATTCCGATGCAATTTCTGAGTTTCATCGTCAATAAGAAGGTCAGAGGGATACAGTAAACCTGAAGTGAAGCATCGGAATCTATAACTAGTGTCACAGGAATGGTTCAAAACATAGTCAGGAAGAAGGGTCAGTCCTCTTGTCCTTAAGTCAGCATTGTGCCTTTTGTATTTAATTCCGGTTTAACTTCTGTGTTTCATCGTCAATAAGAAAGTCAGAGCGATACAGTAAACCAGAAGTGAAGCATCGGAATCTATAACTAGTGTCAGAGGAATGTTTCAAAACATAGACAGTAAGAAGAGTCAGTCTTCTTGTACTTAAGTCGGCATTGTGCCTTTTCTATTTAATTCCAAGGCAATATCTGTGTGTCTTCGTCAATAAGAAGGTCCAAGGGATACAGTAAACCTAAAGTGAAGCATCAGAATCTATAACTAGTGTCACAGGAATGGTTCAATTCATAGTCAGTAAGAAGAGTCAGTCTTCTTGTCCTTAAGCCGGCATTGTGCCTTTTGTATTTAATTCCGGTGCAATTTCTGTGTTTCATCGTCAATAAGAAGGTCCAAGGGATACAGTAAACCTGGAGTGAAGCATCAGAATCTATAACAAGTGTCACAGGAATGTTTCAAAACATAGACCGTATGAAGATACAGTCTTCTTGTACTTAAGTCGGCATTGTGCCTTTTGTATTTAATTCCGATGCAATTTCTGTGTTTCATTGTCAATAAGAAGGTCCAAGGGATACAGTAAACCTGAAGTGAAGCATCGGAATATATAACTAGTGTCACAGAAATGGTTCAAAACATAGACAGTAGGAAAAGTCAGTCTTCTAGTACTTAATTCGGCATTGTGCCTTTTCTATTTAATTCCGATGCAATTTCTGTGTTTCATCGTCAATAAGAAGGTCAGAGGGATACAGTAAACCTGAAGTGAAGCATTGGAATGTGTAACTAGTGTCGCAGGAATGGTTCAAAACATAGACAGTAAGAAGAGTCAGTCTTCTTGTACTTGAGTCGGTATTGTGGCTTTTGTATTAAATTCCGATGCAATTTCTGTGTTTTATCGTCAATAAGAAGGTCCAAGGGATACAGTAAACCTGAAGTCAAGCATCGGAATCTATAACTAGTGTCAATGGAACGGTTCAATACATAGACAGTAGGAAGAGTCAGTCTTCTTGTACTTAATTCGGCATTGTGCCTTTTGTATTTAATTCCGATGCGAATTCTGTGTTTCATCATCAATAAGAAGGTCAGAGGCATTCAGTAAACATGAAGTGAAGCATCGGAATCTATATCTAGTGTCACAGGAATTGTTCAAAACATAGACAGTAAGAAGAGTCAGTCGGTATTGTGCCTTTTGTATTTAATTCCGATGCAATTTCTGTGTTTCATCGTGAATAAGGTCAGAGGGATACAGTAAACCTGAAGTGAAGCATCGTTATCTATAACTAGTGTCACAGGAATGGTTCAAAACACAGTCAGTAAGAAGAGTCAGTCTTCATGTCCTTATGTCGGCATTGTGCCTTTTGTATTTAATTCAGATGCATTTTCTGTGTTTCATCGTCAATAAGAAGGTCCAAGGGATACAGTAAACCTAGAGTGAAGCATCGGAATCTATAACTAGTGTCACAGGAATGGTTCAAAACATAGATTTTAAGAAGAGTCAGTCTTCTTGGACTTAAGTCGGCATTGTGCCTTTTCTATTTAATTCCGAGGCAATTTCTGTGTGTCTTCGTCAATAAGAAGGTCAGAGGGATACAGTAAACCTGAAGTTAAGCATCGGAATCAATAACTAGTGTCACAGGAATGCTTCAAAACATAGTCAGTAAGAAGAATCAGTCTTCTTGTCCTTAAGTCGGCATTGTGCCTTTTGTATTTAATTTCGATGCAATTTCTGTGTTTCATCGTCAATAAGAAGGTCCAAGGGATACAGTAAACCTGGAGTGAAGCATCGGAATATATAACTAGTGTCACAGGAATGATTCAAAACATAGACAGTAGGAAGAGTCAGTCTTCTTGTACTTAATTCGGCATTGTGCCTTTTCTATTTAATTCCGATGCATTTTGTGTGTTTCATCGTCAATAAGAATTTCAGAGGGATACAGTAACCTGAAGTGAAGCATTGGAATCTATAACTAGTGTCGCAGGAATGGTTCAAACATAGACAGTAAGAAGAGTCAGTCTTCTTGTACTTGAGTCGGCATTGTGCCTTTTGTATTTAATTCCGATGCAATTTCAGTGTTTCATCGTCAATAAGAATGTAAAAGGGATACTGTAAACCTGGAGTGAAGCATCGGAATCTATAACTAGTGTCAATGGAATGGTTCAAAACATAGACAGTAGGAAGAGTCAGTCTTCATGTACTTAATTCGGCATTGTGCCTTTTGTATTTAATTCCGATACAATTTCTGTGTTTCATCGTCAATAAGAAGGTCCAAGGGATACAGTAAACCTGAAGTGAAGCATCGGAATATATAACTAGTGTCACAGAAATGGTTCAAACCATAGACAGTAGGAAGAGTCAGTCTTCTTGTACTTAATTCGGCATTGTGCCTTTTCTATTTAATTCCGATGCAATTTCTGTGTTTCATCGTCAATAAGAGGGTCAGAGGGATACAGTAAACCTGAAGTGAACCATTGGAATCAATAACTAGTGTCACAGGAATGGTTCAAAGCATTAGGAGTAAGAAGAGTTAGTGTTCTTGTACTTAAGTCTGCATTGTGCCTTTTTTATTTAATTCCGATGCAATTTCTGTGTGTCATCGTCAATAAGAAGGTCAGAGGGATACCGTAAACCTGAAGTGAAGCATCGGAATGTATAACTAGTGTCTCAGGAATGGTTCAAAACATAGTCAGTAAGAAGAGTCAGTCTTCTTCTACTTAAGAGGGCATTGTGTCTTTTCTCTTTAATTCCGATGCAATTACTGTGTTCATCGTAAATAAGAAGGTCCAAGGGATACACTAAACCTAGGGTGAAGCATCGGAATCTATAACTAGTGTCACAGGAATGGTTCAAAACATAGACATTAAGAAGAGTCAGTCTTCTTGTACTTAAGTCGGCATTGTGCCTTTTCTATTTAATTCCGAGGCAATTTCTGTGTGTCTTCGTCAATAAGAAGGTCAGAGGGATACAGTAAACCTGAAGTGAATCATCGGAATCTATAACTAGTGTCACAGGAATGGTTCAAAACATAGTCAGTAAGAAGAGTCAGTCTTCTTGTCCTTAAGTCGGCATTCTGCCTTTTGTATTTAATTCCTGTTTAACTTCTGTGTTTCATCGTCAATATGAAAGTCAGAGGGATACAGTAAACCTGAAGTGAAGCACCGGAATCTATAACTAGTGTCACAGGAATGGTTCAAATCATAGTCAGTTAGAAGAGTCAGTCTTCTTGTCCTTAAGCCGGCATTGTGCCTTTTGTATTTAATTCCGGTGCAATTTCTGTGTTTCATCGTGAATAAGGTCAGAGGGATACAGTAAACCTGAAGTGAAGCATCGGAATCTATAACTAGTGTCACAGGAATGGTTCAAAACATAGTCAGTGAGAAGAGTCAGTCTTCTTGGCCTTAAGTCGGCATTGTGCCTTTTGTATTTAATTCCGATGCAATTTCTGTGTTTCATCGTCTATAAGAAGGTCCAAGGGATACAGTAAACCTAGAGCGAAGCATCGGAATCTATAACTAGTGTCACAGGAATGGTTCAAAACATAGACATTAAGAAGAGTCAGTCTTCTTGTACTTAAGTCGGCATTGTGCCTTTTCTATTTAATTCCGAGGCTATTTCTGTGTGTCTTCGTCAATAAGAAGGTCAAAGGGATACAGTAAACCTGAAGTGAAGCATTGGAATCTATAACTAGTGTCACAGGTATGCTTCAATACATAGTCAGTAAGAAGAGTCAGTCTTCTTGTCCTTAAGTCGGCATTGTGCCTTTTGTATTTAATTTCGATGCAATTTCTGTGTTTCATCGTCAATAAGAAGGTCCAAGGGATACAGTAAACCTGGAGTGAAGCATCGGAATATATAACTAGTGTCACAGGAATGGTTCAAATCATAGACAGTAGGAAGAGTCAGTCTTCTTGTACTTAATTCGGCATTGTGCCTTTTCTATTTAATTCCGATGCAATTTGTGTGTTTCATCGTCAATAAGAAGTTCAGAGGGATACAGTAAACCTTAAGTGAAGCATTGGAATCTATAACTAGTGTCACAGAAATGGTTCAAACATAGACAGGAAGATGAGTCAGTCTTCTTGTACTTGAGTCGGCATTGTGCCTTTTGTGTTTAATTCCGATGCAATTTCAGTGTTTCATCGTCAAAATGAATGTAAAAGGGATACTGAAAACCTGGAGTGAAGCATCGGAATCTATAACTAGTGTCAATGGAATGGTTCAAAACATAGACAGTAGGATGAGTCAGTCTTCTTGTACTTAATTCGGCATTGTGCTTTTTGTATTTAATTCCAATGCAATTTCTGTGTTTCATCGTCAATAAGTAGGTCCAAGGGATACAGTAAACCTGAAGTGCAGCATCGGAATATATAACTAGTGTCACAGAAATGGTTCAAACCATAGACAGTAGGAAGAGTCAGTCTTCTTGTACTTAATTCGGCATTGTGCCTTTTCTATTTAATTCCGATGCAATTTCTGTGCTTCATCGTCAATAAGAGGGTCAGAGGGATACAGTAAACCTGAAGTGAAGCATTGGAATCTATAACTAGTGTCACAGGAATGTTTCAAAACATAGACAGTAAGAAGAGTCAGTCTTCTTGTACTTAAGTCGGGATTGTGCCTTTTCTATTTAATTCCAAGGCAATTTCTGTGTGTCTTCGTCAATAAGAAGGTCAGAGGGATACAGTAAACCTAAAGTGAAGCATCGGAATCTATAACTAGTGTCACAGGAATGTTTCAAAACATAGACTGTATGAAGATACAGTCTTCTTGTACGTAAGTCGGCATTGTGCCTTTTGTATTTAATTCCGATGCAATTTCTGTGTTTCATCGTCAATAAGAAGGTCCAAGGGATACAGTAAACCTGAAGTGAAGCATCGGAATATATAACTAGTGTCACAGAAATGGTTCAAAACATAGACAGTAGGAAAAGTCAGTCTTCTTGTACTTAATTCGGCATTGTGCCTTTTCTATTTAATTCCGATGCAATTTCTGTGTTTCATCGTCAATAAGAAGGTCAGAGGGATACAGTAAACCTGAAGTGAAGCATTGGAATGTGTAACTAGTGTCGCAGGAATGGTTCAAAACATAGACAGTAAGAAGAGTCAGTCTTCTTGTACTTGAGTCGGCATTGTGCCTTTTGTATTTAATTCAGATGCAATTTCTGTGTTTTATCGTCAATAAGAAGGTCCAAGGGATTCAGTAAACCTGAAGTGAAGCATTGGAATCTATAACTAGTGTCACAGAAAAGGTTCAAACATAGACAATAAGAAGAGTAAGTGTTCTTGTACTTGAGTCGGCATTGTGCCTTTTGTATTTAATTACGATGCAATTTCAGTGTTTCATCGTCAATAAGAATGTAAAAGGGATACAGTAAACCTGGAGTGAAGCATCGGAATCTATAACTAGTGTCAATGGAATGGTTCAAAACATAGACAGTAGGAAGAGTCAGTCTTCTTGTACTTAATTCGGCATTGTGCCTTTTGTATTTAATTCCGATACAATTTCTGTGTTTCATCGTCAATAAGAAGGTCCAAGGGATACAGTAAACCTGAAGTGAAGCATCGGAATATATAACTAGTGTCACAGAAATGGGTCAAACCATAGACAGTAGGAAGAGTCAGTCTTCTTGTACTTAATTCGGCATAGTGCCTTTTCTATTTAATTCCGATGCAATTTCTGTGTTTCATCGTCAATAAGAGGGTCAGAGGGATACAGTAAACCTGAAGTGAACCATTGGAATCAATAACTAGTGTCACAGGAATGGTTCAAAGCATTAGGAGTAAGAAGAGTCAGTGTTCTTGTACTTAAGTCGGCATTGTGCCTTTTTTATTTAATTCCGATGCAATTTCTGTGTGTCATCGTCAATAAGAAGGTCAGAGGGATACCGTAAACCTGAAGTGAAGCATCGGAATGTATAACTAGTGTCTCAGGAATGGTTCAAAACATAGTCAGTAAGAAGAGTCAGTCTTCTTCTACTTAAGACGGCATTGTGTCTTTTCTCTTTAATTCCGATGCAATTACTGTGTTCATCGTAAATAAGAAGGTCCAAGGGATACACTAAACCTAGGGTGAAGCATCGGAATCTATAACTAGTGTCACAGGAATGGTTCAAAACATAGACATTAAGAAGAGTCAGTCTTCTTGTACTTAAGTCGGCATTGTGCCTTTTCTATTTAATTCCGGGGCAATTTCTGTGTGTCTTCGTCAATAAGAAGGTCAGAGGGATACAGTAAACCTGAAGTGAATCATCGGAATCTATAACTAGTGTCACAGGAATGGTTCAAAACATAGTCAGTAAGAAGAGTAAGTCTTCTTGTCCTTAAGTCGGCATTCTGCCTTTTGTATTTAATTCCTGTTTAACTTCTGTGTTTCATCGTCAATAAGAAAGTCAGAGGGATACAGTAAACCTGAAGTGAAGCACCGGAATCTATAACTAGTGTCACAGGAATGGTTCAAATCATAGTCAGTTAGAAGAGTCAGTCTTCTTGTCCTTAAGCCGGCATTGTGCCTTTTGTATTTAATTCCGGTGCAATTTCTGTGTTTCATCGTCAATACGAAAGTCAGAGGGGTACAGTAAACCTGAAGTGAGCATCAGAATCTATAACTAGTGTCACAGGAATGGTACAAAACATAGTCAGTAAGAAGAGTCAGTCTTCTTGTCCTTAAGTCGGTATTGTGCCTTTTGTATTTAATTCCGGTGCAATTTCTGTGTTTCATCGTCAATAAGAAGGTCCAAGGGATACAGTAAACCTGGAGTGAAGCATCGGAATCTATAACTAGTGTCACAGGAATGTTTCAAAACATAGACTATATGAAGATACAGTCTTCTTGTACTTAAGTCGGCATTGTGCCTTTTGTATTTAATTCCGATGCAAATTCTGTGTTTCATCGTCAATAAGAAGGTCAGAGGCATTCAGTAAACCTGAAGTGAAGAATCGGAATCTATAACTAGTGTCACAGGAATTGTTCAAAACATAGACAGTAAGAAGAGTCAGTCGGTATTGTGCCTTTTGTATTTAATTCCGATGCAATTCCTGTGTTTCATCGTGAATAAGGTCAGAGGGATACAGTAAACCTGAAGTGAAGCATCGGAATCTATAACTAGTGTCACAGGAATGGTTCAAAACATAGTCAGTAAGAAGAGTCAGTCTTCTTGGCCTTAAGTCGGCATTGTGCCTTTTGTATTTAATTCCGATGCAATTTCTGTGTTTCATCGTCAATAAGAAGGTCCAAGGGATACAGTAAACCTAGAGCGAAGCATCGGAATCTATAACTAGTGTCACAGGAATGGTTAAAACATAGACATTAAGAAGAGTCAGTCTTCTTGTACTTAAGTCGGCATTGTGCCTTTTCTATTTAATTCCGAGGCTATTTCTGTGTGTCTTCGTCAATAAGAAGGTCAAAGGGATACAGTAAACCTGAAGTGAAGCATTGGAATCTATAACTAGTGTCACAGGTATGCTTCAATACATAGTCAGTAAGAAGAGTCAGTCTTCTTGTCCTTAAGTCGGCATTGTGCCTTTTGTATTTAATTTCGATGCAATTTCTGTGTTTCATCGTCAATAAGAAGGTCCAAGGGATACAGTAAACCTGGAGTGAAGCATCGGAATATATAACTAGTGTCACAGGAATGGTTCAAAACATAGACAGTAGGAAGAGTCAGTCTTCTTGTACTTAATTCGGCATTGTGCCTTTTCTATTTAATTCCGATGCAATTTGTGTGTTTCATCGTCAATAAGAATTTCAGAGGGATACAGTAAACCTTAAGTGAAGCATTGGAATCTATAACTAGTGTCACAGAAATGGTTCAAACATAGACAGGAAGATGAGTCGGTCTTCTTGTACTTGAGTCGGCATTGTGCCTTTTGTATTTAATTCCGATGCAATTTCAGTGTTTCATCGTCAATAAGAATGTAAAAGGGATACTGTAAACCTGGAGTGAAGCATCGGAATCTATAACTAGTGTCAATGGAATGGTTCAAAACATAGACAGTAGGATGAGTCAGTCTTCTTGTACTTAATTCGGCATTGTGCTTTTTGTATTTAATTCCGATGCAATTTCTGTGTCTCATCGTCAATAAGAAGGTCCAAGGGATACAGTAAACCTGAAGTGAAGCATCGGAATATATAACTAGTGTCACAGAAATGGTTCAAACCATAGACAGTAGGAAGATTCAGTCTTCTTGTACTTAAGTCGGCATTGTGCCTTTTGTATTTAATTACGATGCAATTTCTGTGTTTCATCGTCAATAAGAGGGTCCAAGGGATACAGTAAACCAGAAGTGAAGTATCGGACTCTATTACTAGTGTCACAGGAATAGTTCAAAACATAGACAGTAAGAATAGTCAGTCTTCTTGTCCTTAAGTCGGCATTGTGCCTTTTGTATTTAATTCCGGTGCAATTTCTGTGTTTCATCGTCAATAAGAAGGTCAGAGGGATACAGTAAACCTGAAGTGAAGCATTGGAATCTATAACTAGTGTCACAGGAATGTTTCAAAACATAGACAGTAAGAAGAGTCAGTCTTCTTGTACTTAAGTCGGGATTGTGCCTTTTCTATTTAATTCCAAGGCAATTTTTGTGTGTCTTCGTCAATAAGAAGGTCAGAGGGATACAGTAAACCTAAAGTGAAGCATCGGAATCTATAACTAGTGTCACAGGAATGTTTTAAAACATAGACCGTATGAAGATACAGTCTTCTTGTACGTAAGTCGGCATTGTGCCTTTTGTATTTAATTCCGATGCAATTTCTGTGTTTCATCGTCAATAAGAAGGTCCAAGGGATACAGTAAACCTGAAGTGAAGCATCGGAATATATAACTAGTGTCACAGAAATGGTTCAAAACATAGACAGTAGGAAAAGTCAGTCTTCTTGTACTTAATTCGGCATTGTGCCTTTTCTATTTAATTCCGATGCAATTTCTGTGTTTCATCGTCAATAAGAAGGTCAGAGGGATACAGTAAACCTGAAGTGAATCATTGGAATGTGTAACTAGTGTCGCAGGAATGGTTCAAAACATAGACAGTAAGAAGAATCAGTCTTCTTGTACTTGAGTCGGCATTGTGCCTTTTGTATTAAATTCAGATGCAATTTCTGTGTTTTATCGTCAATAAGAAGGTCCAAGGGATTCAGTAAACCTGAAGTGAAGCATTGGAATCTATAACTAGTGTCACAGGAATGGTTCAAAACATAGACATTAAGAAGAGTCAGTCTTCTTGTACTTAAGTCGGCATTGTGCCTTTTCTATTTAATTCCGAGGCAATTTCTGTGTGTCTTCGTCAATAAGAAGGTCAGAGGGATACAGTAAACCTGAAGTGAATCATCGGAATCTATAACTAGTGTCACAGGAATGGTTCAAAACATAGTCAGTAAGAAGAGTCAGTCTTCTTGTCCTTAAGTCGGCATTCTGCCTTTTGTATTTAATTCCTGTTTAACTTCTGTGTTTCATCGTCAATAAGAAAGTCAGAGGGATACAGTAAACCTGAAGTGAAGCACCGGAATCTATAACTAGTGTCACAGGAATGGTTCAAATCATAGTCAGTTAGAAGAGTCAGTCTTCTTGTCCTTAAGCCGGCATTGTGCCTTTTGTATTTAATTCCGGTGCAATTTCTGTGTTTCATCGTCAATACGAAAGTCAGAGGGGTACAGTAAACCTGAAGTGAGCATCAGAATCTATAACTAGTGTCACAGGAATGGTACAAAACATAGTCAGTAAGAAGAGTCAGTCTTCTTGTCCTTAAGTCGGTATTGTGCCTTTTGTATTTAATTCCGGTGCAATTTCTGTGTTTCATCGTCAATAAGAAGGTCCAAGGGATACAGTAAACCTGGAGTGAAGCATCGGAATCTATAACTAGTGTCACAGGAATGTTTCAAAACATAGACTATATGAAGATACAGTCTTCTTGTACTTAAGTCGGCATTGTGCCTTTTGTATTTAATTCCGATGCAAATTCTGTGTTTCATCGTCAATAAGAAGGTCAGAGGCATTCAGTAAACCTGAAGTGAAGAATCGGAATCTATAACTAGTGTCACAGGAATTGTTCAAAACATAGACAGTAAGAAGAGTCAGTCGGTATTGTGCCTTTTGTATTTAATTCCGATGCAATTCCTGTGTTTCATCGTGAATAAGGTCAGAGGGATACAGTAAACCTGAAGTGAAGCATCGGAATCTATAACTAGTGTCACAGGAATGGTTCAAAACATAGTCAGTAAGAAGAGTCAGTCTTCTTGGCCTTAAGTCGGCATTGTGCCTTTTGTATTTAATTCCGATGCAATTTCTGTGTTTCATCGTCAATAAGAAGGTCCAAGGGATACAGTAAACCTAGAGCGAAGCATCGGAATCTATAACTAGTGTCACAGGAATGGTTAAAACATAGACATTAAGAAGAGTCAGTCTTCTTGTACTTAAGTCGGCATTGTGCCTTTTCTATTTAATTCCGAGGCTATTTCTGTGTGTCTTCGTCAATAAGAAGGTCAAAGGGATACAGTAAACCTGAAGTGAAGCATTGGAATCTATAACTAGTGTCACAGGTATGCTTCAATACATAGTCAGTAAGAAGAGTCAGTCTTCTTGTCCTTAAGTCGGCATTGTGCCTTTTGTATTTAATTTCGATGCAATTTCTGTGTTTCATCGTCAATAAGAAGGTCCAAGGGATACAGTAAACCTGGAGTGAAGCATCGGAATATATAACTAGTGTCACAGGAATGGTTCAAAACATAGACAGTAGGAAGAGTCAGTCTTCTTGTACTTAATTCGGCATTGTGCCTTTTCTATTTAATTCCGATGCAATTTGTGTGTTTCATCGTCAATAAGAATTTCAGAGGGATACAGTAAACCTTAAGTGAAGCATTGGAATCTATAACTAGTGTCACAGAAATGGTTCAAACATAGACAGGAAGATGAGTCGGTCTTCTTGTACTTGAGTCGGCATTGTGCCTTTTGTATTTAATTCCGATGCAATTTCAGTGTTTCATCGTCAATAAGAATGTAAAAGGGATACTGTAAACCTGGAGTGAAGCATCGGAATCTATAACTAGTGTCAATGGAATGGTTCAAAACATAGACAGTAGGATGAGTCAGTCTTCTTGTACTTAATTCGGCATTGTGCTTTTTGTATTTAATTCCGATGCAATTTCTGTGTCTCATCGTCAATAAGAAGGTCCAAGGGATACAGTAAACCTGAAGTGAAGCATCGGAATATATAACTAGTGTCACAGAAATGGTTCAAACCATAGACAGTAGGAAGAGTCAGTCTTCTTGTACTTAAGTCGGCATTGTGCCTTTTGTATTTAATTACGATGCAATTTCTGTGTTTCATCGTCAATAAGAGGGTCCAAGGGATACAGTAAACCAGAAGTGAAGTATCGGACTCTATTACTAGTGTCACAGGAATAGTTCAAAACATAGACAGTAAGAATAGTCAGTCTTCTTGTCCTTAAGTCGGCATTGTGCCTTTTGTATTTAATTCCGGTGCAATTTCTGTGTTTCATCGTCAATAAGAAGGTCAGAGGGATACAGTAAACCTGAAGTGAAGCATTGGAATCTATAACTAGTGTCACAGGAATGTTTCAAAACATAGACAGTAAGAAGAGTCAGTCTTCTTGTACTTAAGTCGGGATTGTGCCTTTTCTATTTAATTCCAAGGCAATTTTTGTGTGTCTTCGTCAATAAGAAGGTCAGAGGGATACAGTAAACCTAAAGTGAAGCATCGGAATCTATAACTAGTGTCACAGGAATGTTTTAAAACATAGACCGTATGAAGATACAGTCTTCTTGTACGTAAGTCGGCATTGTGCCTTTTGTATTTAATTCCGATGCAATTTCTGTGTTTCATCGTCAATAAGAAGGTCCAAGGGATACAGTAAACCTGAAGTGAAGCATCGGAATATATAACTAGTGTCACAGAAATGGTTCAAAACATAGACAGTAGGAAAAGTCAGTCTTCTTGTACTTAATTCGGCATTGTGCCTTTTCTATTTAATTCCGATGCAATTTCTGTGTTTCATCGTCAATAAGAAGGTCAGAGGGATACAGTAAACCTGAAGTGAATCATTGGAATGTGTAACTAGTGTCGCAGGAATGGTTCAAAACATAGACAGTAAGAAGAGTCAGTCTTCTTGTACTTGAGTCGGCATTGTGCCTTTTGTATTAAATTCAGATGCAATTTCTGTGTTTTATCGTCAATAAGAAGGTCCAAGGGATTCAGTAAACCTGAAGTGAAGCATTGGAATCTATAACTAGTGTCACAGAAAAGGTTCAAACATAGACAGTAAGAAGAGTCAGTCTTCTTGTACTTGAGTCGGCATTGTGCCTTTTGTATTTAATTCCGATGCAATTTCAGTGTTTCATCGTCAATAAGAAGGTCAGAGGGATACAGTAAACCTGAAGTGAAGCATTGGAATGTATAGCTAGTGTCTCAGGAATGGTTCAAAACATAGTCAGTAAGAAGAGTCAGTCTTCTTCTACTTAAGTCGGCATTGTGTCTTTTCTCTTTAATTCCGATTCAATTACTGTGTTCATCGTCAATAAGAAGGTCCAAGGGATACACTAAACCTAGAGTGAAGCATCGGAATTTATAACTAGTGTCACAGGAATGGTTCAAAACATAGACATTAAGAAGAGTCAGTCTTCTTGTACTTAAGTCGGCATTGTGCGTTTTCTATTTAATTCCGAGGCAATTGCTGTGTGTCTTCGTCAATAAGAAGTTCAGAGGAATACAGTAAACCTGAAGTGAATCATCGGAATCTATAACTAGTGTCACAGGAATGGTTCAAAACATAGTCAGTAAGAATAGTCAGTCTTCTTGTCCTTAAGTCGGCATTGTGCCTTTTGTATTTAATTCCGGTGCAATTTCTGTGTTTCATCGTCAATAAGAAAGTCAGAGGGATACAGCAAACCTGAAGTCAGAATCGGAATCTATAACTAGTGTCACAGGAATGGTTCAAAACATAGTCAGTAAGAAGAGTCAGTCTTCTTGTACTTAAGTCGGCCTTGGGCCTTTTGTATTTAATTCCGATGCATTTTCGGTGTTTCATCGTCAATAAGAAGGTCCAAGGGATACAGTAGACCTGCAGTGAAGCATCGGAATCTATAACTAGTGTCACAGGAATGTTTCAAAACATAGACAGTAAGAAGATACAGTATTCTTCTACTTAAGTCGGCATTGTGCCTTTTTCTATTTAATTCCGATGCAATTTCTGTGTTTCATCGTCAATAAGAAGGTCCAAGGGATACAGTAAACCTGAAGTGAAGCATCGGAATATATAACTAGTGTCACAGAAATGGTTCAAAACATAGACAGTAGGAAGAGTCAGTCTTCTTGTACTTAATTCGTCATTGTGCCTTTTCTATTTAATTCCGATGCAATTACTGTGTTCATCGTCAATAAGAAGGTCCAAGGGATACACTAAACCTAGAGTGAAGCATCGGAATCTTTAACTAGTGTCACAGGAATGGTTCAAAACATAGACATTAAGAAGAGTCAGTCTTCTTGTACTTAAGTCGGCATTGTGCCTTTTGTGGTGTCACCGCCAGACACCACACTTGCTAGGTGGTGGCTTAAATCGGCCGCGGTCCATTTAGTACATGTCGGACCCGCGTGTCGCCACTGTGTAATCGCAGACCTAGTGCCACCACCAAGGCAGGTCTCGTGATACGAGAGAGCACTCGCCCCAGTTGTACGAGAACCTAGCTACCGCCCAGTTGTACGAGAACCTAGCTACCGACCAGATGTACGAAGCCTTTCTCTCTCATTAGCCGAGAGACAGAATCGCCATCAGCTAAGTTAATGGCTACGAACTAGCAAGGCGCCATTTGTATCAGTGCCTATAGCTTACGAGTATTCAAGAGAGATGTATTCCAAGGACTAATTAAAAGATAAGTAATAAGCATCTACATACTTTTCTTCTTATTCATTTATAAGTTCTCATGTTCCAGACTTCACGCCCGTCGGCGTTAGCCTTGCGTGCCCTATCGGCTACAGCGTTAGTCTAGCGTTCATTTTCAGCCATCTCAACTTCACGGTGTCGGCCCAGACACCGACACAACATTGTCTCGTACAACTGGGGCGAGTGCTCTCTCGTATCACGAGACCTGCCTTGGTGGTGGCGCTAGGTCTGCGATTACACAGTGGCGACACGCGGGTCCGACAGGTACTAAATGGACCGCGGCCGATTTAAGCTACCACCTAGCAAGTGTGGTGTCTGGCGGTGACACCACATTCCTCCCCCGCAAATCGGCGAACGGTCGTGAGATAAGGCTTCCGCCCGCCGTGGGGAGGACCACATGTTGACGTATGCGATGAGGTGGGGAGCCTAACAACAGGCGAGGCTGTGCCACCCGCACCCGGCCATTCGGTCCGAGGGGAGCTAGGAAACGCCTGCAAAACTAGTCCAGGGTGCACGTCAACATGCGGTGTATGCGCCCGTAAAGAGACAGGAGGGACCGAAGGGTCAACCTCCATAGCGTCGGGGTAGCCGACGCGCGATGACGTCATGTGGTCCGGAGCGGGCGGGAGTTCCATGGCGGAGGACAGCTGGTCACGGGAAGCGATCGGCGGCGCGTGACCCTGGGAGGCGCTTGGCGGCTGCAACGAAGCGTCGAATGCGGGCGGCGCCGGCGGGAGAACAAGCGGCGGCGGCGGCAGCTGCTGCTGCTGCTGCTGCTGCGGCGGCGGCGGCGCGTCGCCATGGGGCAAAATGGAAGGCATCGTCGGTAACACCTGGGGATGAGGCGAGCCAGTAGATGGGTCCCCAGGGCGCTGACCGGACGGCACCGTCGCTGAAAGCAGACGGGGAGCGGCAGAACCCGAGCGACGACAGAGGCGCAGCTGATTGAGATGCCGACGCACCTCACCAGAGGCCCCCAAAACCAAATACATCGCGCGGCCGAGGCAGCGAAGAATGCGCCCTGCGAGCCAACGCCGTGAACCTCGATAGTTGCGATAAAATACAACGTCGCCTGGAGCAAAAGAAGGAGTCTGCCGCTGCACAGGAACCTGATGCGGCGGATGCAGCAAAGACATCAAGGTGCGATGAGGACGACCGTGGAGCAACTCAGCCGGCGAGCGACCATCTCGGGGCTGAGAGCGATACGAAGACAAAAAGAGCAACAATGCGTCCTCCCGAGAATGCGACTCTTTCAATTTCAACATCTGTGACTTGAAAGTCCGGACCAATCGTTCAGCGGCACCGTTGGACTGAGGCGAAAACGGCGCGGATGTCAGATGTTGAATACCATTGGCCTGGCAGAATGACTGAAATTCTGCGGACATGAATTGTGGGCCATCGTCGGAAACAATAGTCTGCGGAAGACCTTCAATGCAAAAGATAGCAGACAACGCTTGGATGGTGGCAGAGGACGTCGTGGAAGACATCCGGACAACAAAAGGAAAATTACTGAAGGCATCGACCAGAACCAACCATCGAGCATTCCAGAATGGACCAGCAAAATCAATGTGCAAGCGTTGCCAAGGGGAAGTGGCGTTTGGCCACGCAAAGACTTTCCGCGGCGGTGCGGACTGTTGTTCAGCACACGCCGGGCACGAAGAACACATATTCGTAATCGCAGCATCGATTCCGAACCAAGTACAGTGCTGACGAGCAAGTTGTTTCGTTCGCACTATACCCCAATGTCCTTGGTGAAGAAGCCGTAAAACAGAATCGCCATCAGCTAAGTTAATGGCTACGAACTAGCAAGGCGCCATTTGTATCAGTGCCTATAGCTTACGAGTATTCAAGAGAGATGTATTCCAAGGACTAATTAAAAGATAAGTAATAAGCATCTACATACTTTTCTTCTTATTCATTTATAAGTTCTCATGTTCCAGACTTCACGCCCGTCGGCGTTAGCCTTGCGTGCCCTATCGGCTACAGCGTTAGTCTAGCGTTCATTTTCAGCCATCTCAACTTCACGGTGTCGGCCCAGATACCGACACAACACCTTTTCTATTTAATTCCGATGCAATTTCTGTGTTTTATCGTCAATACGAAGGTCCAAGGGTTCAGTAAACCTGAAGTCAAGCATCGGAATCTATAACTAGTGTCAATGGAATGGTTCAAAACATAGACAGTAGGAAGAGTCAGTCTTCTTGTATATAATTCGGCATTGTGCCTTTTTTATTTAATTCCGATGCAATTTCTGTGTTTCATCGTCAATAAGAAGGTCAGAGGGATAATGTAAACCTCAAGTGAAGCATCGGAATCTATAACTAGTGTCACAGGAATGGTTCAAAACATAGTCAGTAAGAAGAGTCAGTCTTCTTGTCCTTAAGTCAGCATTGTGACTTTTGTATTTAATTCCGGTGCAACTTCTGTGTTTCATCGTCTTATAAGAAAGTCAGAGGGATACAGTAAACCTGAAGTGAAGCATCAGAATCTATAACTAGTGTCACAGGAATGTTTCAAATCATAGACAGTAAGAAGAGTCAGTCTTCTTGTACTTGAGTCGGCATTGTGCCTTTTGTATTAAATTCCGATGCAATTTCTGTGTTTCATCGTCAATAAGAAGGTCCAAGGATACAGTAAACCTGAAGTCAAGCATCGGAATCTATAAATAGTGGCACAGGAATGGTTCAAAACATAGACAGTAAGAAGAGTCAGTCTTCTTGTACTTAATTCGGCATTGTGCATTTCTATTAAATTCCGATGCAATTTCTGTGTTTCTTCGTCAAAAAGAAGTTCAGAGGGATAATGTAAACCTCAAGTGAAGCATCGGAATCTATAACTAGTGTCACATGATTGGTTCAAAACATAGACAGTAAGAAGAGTCAGTTTTCTTGTACTTAAGTCAGCTTGTGCCTTTTGTATTTAATTCCGATGCAATTTCTATGTTTCATCGTCAATAAGAATGTCAGAGGGATACAGCAAACCTGAAGTGAAGCATCGGAATCTATAACTTGTGTCACAGGAATGGTTCAAAACATAGACACAAAGAAGAGTCAGTTTTCTTGTACTTAAGTCGGTATTGTGCCTTTTGTATTTAATTCCGATGCAAATTCAATGTTTCATCGTCAATAAGAAGGTCGGAGGCATACAGTAAACCTGAAGTGAAGCATCGGAATCTATAACTAGTGTCACAGGAATAGTTCAAAACATAAACAGTAAGATGAGTCAGTCGGTATTGTGCCTTTTGTATTTAATTCCGATGCAATTTCTGTGTTTCATCGTGAATAAGGTATGAGGGATACAGTAAACCTGAAGTGAAGCATCGGAATCTATAACTAGTGTCACAGGAATGGTTCAAAACATAGTCAGTAAGAAGAGACAGTCTTTTTGAACTTAAGTCAGCATTATGCTTTTTGTATTTGATTCCGATGTAATTTCTGAGTTTCATCGTCAATAAGAAGTTCAAAATGATACAGTAAACCTGAAGTGAACCATCGGAATCAATAACTAGTGTCACAGGAATGGTTCAAAACATAGACAGTAAGAAGAGTCAGTCTTCTTGTACTTAAGTCGGTATTGTGCCTTTTGTATTTCATTACGAAGCATTTTCTGTGTTTCATCGCGAATAAGGTCTGAGAGAAACAGTAAACCTGGAGTGAAGCATTGGAATCTATAACTAGTGTCAATGGAATGGTTCAAATCATAGACAGTAAGAAGAGTCAGTCTTCTTGTACTTAAGTCGGCATTGTGCCTTTTTTATTTAATTCCGATGCAATTTCTGTGTTTCATCGTCAATAAGAAGGTCAGAGGGATACAGTAAACCTGAAGTGAAGCATCGGAATCTATAACTAGTGTCTCAGGAATGGTTCAAAACATAGTCAGTAAGAAGATCAGTCTTCCTCTACTTAAGTCGGCATTGTACCTTTTCTCTTTCATTCCGATGCAATTACTGTGTTCATCGTCAATACGAAGTTCAGAGGGATACAGTAAACCTGAAGTGATGCATTGGAATCTATAACTAGTGTCAAAGGAATGGTTCAAAGCATAGACAGGAAGAAGAGTCAGTCTTCTTGTACTTGAGTCGGCATTGTGCCTTTTGTTTTAAATTCCGATGCAATTTCTGTGGTTCATCGTCAATAAGAAGGTCCAAGGGATTCAGTAAACCTGAAGTGAAGCATCGGAATCTATAACTGGTGTCACAGGAATGGTTCAAAACATAGAGAGTAAGAAGAGTCAGTTTTCTTGTACTTAAGTCGGCATTGTGCCTTTTGCATTTAATTCCGATGGAAATGCTGTGTTTCATCGTCAATAAGAAGGTCAGAGGCATACAGTAAATGTGAAGTGAAGTATCGGAATCTATAACTAGTGTCACAGGAATTGTTCAAAACATAGACAGTAAGAAGAGTCAGCCTTCTTGTACTTAAGTCGGTATTGTGCCTTTTGAAATTAATTCCGATGCAATTTCTGTGTTTCATCGTGAATAAGGTCAGAGGGATACAGTAAACCTGAAGTGAAGCATCGGAATCTATAACTTGTGTCACAGGAATGGATCAAACATAGACAGTAGGAAGAGTCAGTCTTCTTGTACTTAAGTCGGCATTTTGTCTTTTGTATTTAATTCCAATGCTATTTCAGTGTTTCATCGTCAATACGAAGTTAAAAGGGATACAGTAAACCTGGAATGAAGCATCGGAATCTATATCTAGTGTCAATGGAGTGGTTCAAAACATAGACAGAAAGAAGAGTCAGTCTTCTTGTTCATAAGTCGGCATTGTGCCTTTTGTATTTAATTCCGGTGCAATTTCTGTGTTTCATCGTCAATAGGAAGGTCAGAGGGATACAGTAAACCTGAAGTGAAGCATCGGAATCTATAACTAGTGTCACAGGAATGGTTCAAAGCATAGCCAGTAAGAAGAGTCAGTATTCTTGTACTTGAGTCGGCATTGTCCCTTTTGTATTAAATTCCGATGCAATTTCTGTGTTTCATCGTCAATAAGAAGGTCCAAGGGATACAGTAAACCTGAAGTCAAGCATCGGAATTTGTAACTAGTGTCACAGGAATGGTTCAAAACATAGTCAGTAAGAAGATCAGTCTTCTTCTACTTAAGTCGGCATTGTGCCTTTTCTCTTTAATTCCGATGCAATTACTGTGTTCATCGTCAATAAGAAGGTCCAAGGGATTCACTAAATCGACAGTGAAGCATCGGAATCTATAACTAGTGTCACAGGAATGGTTCAGAACATAGACATTAAGAAGAGTCAGTCTCCTTGTACTTAAGTCGGCATTGTGCCTTTTCTATTTAATTCCGAGGCAATTTCTGTGTGTCTTCGTCAATAAGAAGGTCAGAGGGATACAGTAAACCTGAAGTGAAGCATCGGAATCTATAACTAGTGTCACAGGAATGGTTCAAAACATAGTCAGTAAGAAGAATCAGTCTTCTTGTCCTTAAGTCGGTATTGTGCCTTTTGTATTTAATGCCGGTGCAATTTCTGTGTTTCATCGTCAATACGAAAGTCAGTGGGATACAGTAAACCTGAAGTGAGAATCGGAATCTATAACTAGTGTCACAGGAATGGTTCAAAACATAGTCAGTAAGAAGAGTCAGTCTTCTTGTACTTAAGTCGGCCTTGGGCCTTTTGTATTTAATTCCGATGCATTTTCTGTGTTTCATCGTCAATAAGAAGGTCCAAGGGATACAGTAAACCTGAAGTGAAGCATCGGAATATTTAACGAGTGTCACAGGAATGGTTCAAAGAAAGACAGTAGGAAGAGTCAGTCTTCTTGTACTTAATACGGCATTGTGCCTTTTCTATTTAATTCCGATGCAATTTCTGTGTTTCATCGTCAATAAGAAGGTCAGAGGGATACAGTAAACCTGAAGTGAAGCATTGGAATCTATAGCGAGTGTCAAAGGAATGGTTCAAAGCATAGACAGGAAGAAGAGTCAGTCTTCTTGTACTTGAGTCGGCATTGTGCCTTTTGTATTAAATTCCGATGCAATTTCTGTGGTTCATCGTCAATAAGAAGGTCCAAGGGATTCAGTAAACCTGAAGTGAAGCATCGGAATCTATAACTGGTGTCACAGGAATGGTTCAAAACATAGAGAGTAAGAAGAGTCAGTTTTCTTGTACTTAAGTCGGCATTGTGCCTTTTGTATTTAATTCCGATGGAAATGCTGTGTTTCATCGTCAATAAGAAGGTCAGAGGCATACAGTAAATGTGAAGTAAAGTATCGGAATCTATAACTAGTGTCACAGGAATTGTTCAAAACATAGACAGTAAGAAGATACTGTCTTCTTGTACTTAAGTCGGTATTGTGCCTTTTGAAATTAATTCCGATGCAATTTCTGTGTTTCATCGTGAATAAGGTCAGAGGGATACAGTAAACCTGAAGTGAAGCATCGGAATCTATAACTAGTGTCACAGGAATGGATCAAACATAGACAGTAGGAAGAGTCAGTCTTCTTGTACTTAAGTCGGCATTTTGTCTTTTGTATTTAATTCCAATGCAATTTCAGTGTTTCATCGTCAATACGAAGTTAAAAGGGATATAGTAAATCTGGAGTGAAGCATCGGAATCTATATCTAGTGTCAATGGAATGGTTCAAAACATAGACAGAAAGAAGAGTCAGTCTTCTTGTTCTTAAGTTGGCATTGTGCTTTTTTGTATTTCATTCCGGTGCAATTTCTGTGTTTCATCGTCAATAGGAAGGTCAGGAGATACAGTAAACCTGAAGTGAAGCATCGGAATCTATAACTAGTGCCACAGGAATGGTTCAAAGCATAGCCAGTAAGAAGAGTCAGTATTCCTGTACTTGAGTCGGCATTGTCCCTTTTGTATTAAATTCCGATGCAATTTCAGTGTTTCATCGTCAATAAGAAGGTCCAAGGGATACAGTAAACCTGAAGTCAAGCATCGGAATTTGTAACTAGTGTCACAGGCAGGGTTCAAAACATAGACAGTAAGAAGAGTCAGCCTTCTTGTACTTAATTCGGCATTGTGCGTTTTCTATTTAATTCCGATGCAATTTCTGTGTTTCATCGTCAATAAGAAGGTCAGAGGGATAATGTAAACCTCAAGTGAAGCGTCGGAACCTATAACTAGTGTCACATGAATGGTTCAAAACATAGACAGTAAGAAGAGTCAGTTTTCTTGTACTTAAGTCAGCATTGTGCCATTTGTATTCATTTCGGATGCAATTTCTATGTTTCATCGTCAATAAGAATGTCAGAGGGATACAGTAAACCTGAAGTGAAGCATCGGAATCTATAACTAGTGTCACAGGAATTGTTCAAAACATAGACAGTAAGAAGAGTCAGTCGGTATTGTGCCTTTTGTATTTAATTCCGATGCAATTTCTGTGTTTCATCGTGAATAAGGTCAGAGGGATACAGTAAACCTGAAGTGAAGCATCGGAATCTATAACTAGTGGCACAGGAATGGTTCAAAAGATAGTCAGTAAGAAGAGTCAGTCTTTTTGTACTTAAGTCGACATTATGCTTTTTGTATTTGATTCCGATGTAATTTCTGTGTTTCATCGTCAATAAGAAGTTCAAAATGATACAGTTAACCTGAAGTGAAGCATAGGAATCAATAACTAGTGTCACAGGAATGGTTCAAAACATAGTCAGCAAGAAGAGTCAGTCTTCTTGTCCTTAAGTCGGCATTGTGCCTTTTGTATTTAATTCCGATGCAATTTCATTGTTTCATCGTCAATAAGAAGGTCCAAGGGATACAGAAAACCTGGCGTGAAGCATCGGAATCTATAACAAGTGTCAATGGAATGGTTCAAAACATAGACACTAAGAAGAGTCAGTCATCTTGTACTTAAGTCGGCATTCAGCCTTTTGTATTTAATTCCGATGCAATTTTTGTGTTTCATCGTCAATAAGAAGGTCAGAGGGATACAGTAAACCTGGAGTGAAGCATCGGAATCAATAACTAGTGTCACAGGAATGGTTCAAAACATAGTCAGTAAGAAGAGTCAGTCTTCTTGTCCTTAAGTCGGCATTGCCCCTTTTGTATTAAATTCCGATGCAATTTCTGTGTTCATCGTCAATAAGAAGGTACAAGGGATACAGTAAACCTGAAGTCAGGCATCGGAATCTGTAATTAGTGTCACAGGAATGGTTCAAAACATAGACAGTAAGAAGAGTCAGTATTCTTGTACTTAATTCGGCATTGTGCCTTTTCTATTGAATTCCGATGCAACTTCTGTGTTTCATCGTCAATGAGAAGGTCAGAGTGATACAGTAAACCTGATGTGAAGCATCGGAATCGATAACTAGTGTCACAGGAATGGTTCAAAACATAGTCAGTAAGAAGAGTCAGTCTTCTTGTCCTTAAGTCAGCATTGTGCCTTTTGTATTTAATTCCGGTGCAACTTCTGTGTTTCATCGTCAATACGAAAGTCAGAGGGATACAGTAAACCTGAAGTGAAGCATCGGAATCTATAACTTGTGTCACAGGAATGGTTCAAAACATAGAGAGTAAGAAGAGTCATTTTTCTTGTACTTAAGTCGGCACTGTGCCTTTTGTATTTAATTCCGATGCAAATTCTGTGTTTCATCGTCAATAAGAAGGTCAGAGGCATACAGTAAACCTGAAGTGAAGCATCGGAATCTATAACTAGTGTCACAGGAATTGTTCAAACATAGACAGTAAGAAGAGTCAGTCGGTATTGTGCCTTTTGTATTTAATTCCGATGCAATTTTTGTGTTTCATCGTCAATAAGAAGGTCAGAGGGATACAGTAAACCTGGAGTGAAGCATCGGAATCAATAACTAGTGTCACAGGAATGGTTCAAAACATAGTCAGTAAGAAGAGTCAGTCTTCTTGTCCTTAAGTCGGCATTGCCCCTTTTGTATTAAATTCCGTTGCAATTTCTGTGTTTCATCGTCAATAAGAAGGTCCAAGGGATACAGTAAACCTGGAGTGAAGCATCGGAATCTATAACTAGTGTCACAGGAATGTTTCAAAACATAGACAGTAAGATGATACAGTCTTCTTGTACTTAAGTCGTCATTGTGTCTTCTCGTATTTAAATCCGATGCAATTTCTGTGTTTCATCGTCAATAAGAAGGTCCAAGGGATACAGTAAACCTGAAGTGAAGCATCGGAATAAATAACTAGTGTCACAGGAATGGTTCAAAGCAAGACAGTAGGAAGAGTCAGTCTTCTTGTACTTAATACGGCATTGTGCCTTTTCTATTTAATTCCGATGCAATTTCTGTGTTTCATCGTCAATAAGAAGGTCAGAGGGATACAGTAAACCTGATGGGAAGCATTGGAATCTATAACTAGTGTCAAAGGAATGGTTCAAAGCATAGACAGGAAGAAGAGTCAGTCTTCTTGTACTTGAGTCGGCATTGTGCCTTTTGTATTAAATTCCGATGCATTTTCTGTGGTTCATAGTCAATAATAAGTCCAAGGGATTCAGTAAACCTGAAGTGAAGCATCGCAATCTATAACTGGTGTCACAGGATTGGTTCAAAACATAGAGAGTAAGAAGAGTCAGTTTTCTTGTACTTAAGTCGGCATTGTGCCTTTTGTATTTAATTCCGATGGAAATGCTGTGTTTCATCGTCAATAAGAAGGTCAGAGGCATACAGTAAATGTGAAGTGAAGTATCGGAATCTATAACTAGTGTCACAGGAATTGTTCAAAACATAGACAGTAAGAAGATACAGTCTTCTTGTACTTAAGTCGGTATTGTGCCTTTTGAAATTAATTCCGATGCAATTTCTGTGTTTCATCGTGAATAAGGTCAGAGGGATACAGTAAACCTGAAGTGAAGCATCGGAATCTATAACTAGTGTCACAGGAATGGATCAAACATAGACAGTAGAAAGAGTCAGTCTTCTTGTACTGAAGTCGGCATTTTGTCTTTTGTATTTAATTCCAATGCAATTTCAGTGTTTCATCGTCAATACGAAGTTAAAAGGGATATAGTAAACCTGGAGTGAAGCATCGGAATCTATATCTAGTGCCAATGGAATGGTTCAAAACATAGACAGAAAGAAGAGTCAGTCTTCTTGTTCTTAAGTTGGCATTGTGCTTTTTTGAATTTAATTCCGGTGCAATTTCTGTGTTTCAACGTCAATAGGAAGGTCAGAGGGATACAGTAAACCTGAAGTGAAACATCGGAATCTATAACTAGTGTCACAGGAATGGTTCAAAGCGTAGCCAGTAAGAAGAGTCAGTATTCCTGTACTTGAGTGGGCATTGTCCCTTTTGTATGAAATTCCGATGCGATTTCGGTGTTTCATCGTCAATAAGAAGGTCCAAGGGATACAGTAAACCTGAAGACAAGCATCGGAATTTGTAACTAGTGTCACAGGAATGGTTCGAAACATAGACAGTAAGAAGAGTCAGCCTTCTTGTACTTAATTCGGCATTGTGCCTTTTCTATTTAATTCCGATGCAATTTCTATGTTTCATCGTCAATAAGAATGTCAGAGGGATACAGTAAACCTGAAGTAAAGCATCGGAATCTATAACTTGTGGCACAGAAATGGATCAAAAGATAGTCAGTAAGAAGAGTCAGTCTTTTTGTACTTAAGTCGACATTATGCCTCTTGTATTTGATTCCGATGTAATTTCTGTGTTTCATCGTCAATAAGAAGTTCAAAATGATACAGTTAACCTGAAGTGAAGCATCGGAATCAATAACTAGTGTCACAGGAATGGTTCAAAACATAGTCAGTTAGAAGAGTCAGTCTTCTTGTCCTTAAGTCGGCATTGTGCCTTTTGTATTTAATTCCGATGCAATTTCAGTGTTTCATCGTCAATAAGAAGGTCCAAGGGATACAGAAAACCTGGCGTGAAGCATCGGAATCTATAACAAGTGTCAATGGAATGTTTCAAAACATAGACACTAAGAAGAGTCAGTCATCTTGTACTTAAGTCGGCATTCAGCCTTTTGTATTTAATTCCGATGCAATTTTTGTGTTTCATCGTCAATAAGAAGGTCAGAGGGATACAATAAACCTGGAGTGAAGCATCGGAATCAATAACTAGTGTCACAGGAATGGTTCAAAACATAGTCAGTAAGAAGAGTCAGTCTTCTTGTCCTTAAGTCGGTATTGCCCCTTTTGTATTAAATTCCGATGCAATTTCTGTGTTCATCGTCAATAAGAAGGTACAAGGGATACAGTAAACCTGAAGTCAAGCATCGGAATCTGTAATTAGTGTCTCAGGAATGGTTCAAAACATAGACAGTAAGAAGAGTCAGTATTCTTGTACTTAATTCGGCATTGTGCCTTTTCTATTTAATTCCGATGCAACTTCTGTGTTTCATCGTCAATGAGAAGGTCAGAGGGATACAGTAAACCTGATGTGAAGCATCGGAATCGATAACTAGTGTCACAGGAATGGTTCAAAACATAGTCAGTAAGAAGAGTCAGTCTTCTTGTCCTTAAGTCAGCATTGTGCCTTTTGTATTTAATTCCGGTGCAACTTCTGTGTTTCATCGTCAATACGAATGTCAGAGGGATACAGTAAACCTGAAGTGAAGCATCGGAATCTATAACTTGTGTCACAGGAATGGTTCAAAACATAGAGAGTAAGAAGAGTCAGTTTTCTTGTACTTTAGTCGGCACTGTGCCTTTTGTATTTAATTCCGATGCAAATTCTGTGTTTCATCGTCAATAAGAAGGTCAGAGGCATACAGTAAACCTGAAGTGAAGCATCGGAATCTATAACTAGTGTCACAGGAATTGTTCAAAACATAGACAGTAAGAAGAGTCAGTCGGTATTGTGCCTTTTGTATTTAATTCCGATGCAATTTCTGTGTTTCATCATGAATAAGGTCAGAGGGATACAGTAAACCTGAAGTGAAGCATTGGAATTTCAGTGTTTCATCGTCAATAAGAAGTTAAAAGGGATACAGTAAACCTGGAGTGAAGCATCGGAATCTATAACTAGAGTCACAGGAATGGTTCAAAACATAGACAGTAAGAAGAGTCTGTCTTCTTGTACTTGAGTCGGCATTGTGCCTTTTGTATTAAATTCCGATGCAATTTCTGTGTTTCATCGTCAATAAGACGGTCCAAGGGATTCAGTAAACCTGAAGTCAAGCATCGGAATCTATAACTAGTGTCACAGGAATGGTTCAAAGCATAGAGAGTAAGAAGAGTCAGTTTTCTTGTACTTAAGTCGGCATTGTGCCTTTTGTATTTAATTCCGATGCAAATGCTGTGTTTCATCGTCAATAAGAAGGTCAGAGGCATACAGTAAATGTGAAGTGAATCATCGGAATCTATACCTAGTGACACAGGAATTGCTCAAAACATAGACAGTAAGAAGAGTCAGCCTTCTTGTACTTAAGTCGGTATTGTGCCTTTTGAAATTAATTCCGATGCAATTACTGTGTTTCATCGTGAATAAAGTCAGAGGGATACAGTAAACCTGAAGTGAAGCATCGGAATCTATAACTAGTGTCACAGGAATGGTTCAATCATAGACAGTAGGAAGAGTCATGCTTCATGTACTTAAGTCGGCATTTCGTCTTTTGTATTTAATTCCAATGCAATTTCAGTGTTTCATCGTCAATAAGAAGTTAAAAGGGATACAGTAAACCTGGAGTGAAGCATCGGAATCTATAACTAGTGTCAATGGAATGGTTCAAAACTTAGACAGAAAGAAGAGTCAGTCTTCTTGTTCTTATGTCGGCATTGTGCCTTTTGTATTTAATTCCGGTGCAATTTCTGTGTTTCATCGTCAATAGGAAGGTCAGAGGGATACACTAAACCTGAAGTGAAGCATCGGAATCTATAACTAGTGTCACAGGAATGGTTCTAAACATAGTCAGTAAGAAGAGTCAGTCTTCTTCTCCTTAAGTCGGCATTGTGCCTTTTGTGTTTAATTCCGATGCAATTTCAGTGTTTCAGCGTCAATAAGAAGGTCCAAAGGATACAGTAAACCTGGCGTGAAGCATTGGAATCTATAACAAGTGTCAATGGAATGGTTCAAAACATAGACAGTAAGAACAGTCAGTCATCTTGTACTTAAGTCGGCATTCTGCCTTTTGTAATAAATTCCGATGCAATTTCTGTGTTTCATCGTCAATAAGAAGGTCAGAGGGATACAGTAACCCTGAAGTGAAGCATCGGAATCTATAACTAGTGTCACAGAAATGGTTCAAAGCATAGTCAGTAAGAAGAGTCAGTCTTCTTGTACTTCAGTCGGAATTGTGCCTTTTGTGTTTAATTCCGATGCAATTTCTGTGTTTCATCGTCAATAAGAAGGTCAGAGGGATACAGTAAACCTGAAGTGAAGCTTCGGAATCGATAACTAGTGTCACATAATGGTTCAAAACATAGTCAGTAAGAAGAGTCAGTCTTCTTGTCCTTAAGTGAGCATTGTGCCTTTTGTATTTAATTCAGGTGCAACTTCTGTGTTTCATCCTCAATACGGAAGTCAGAGGGATACAGTAAACCTGAAGTGAAGCATCGGAATCAATAACTAGTGTCACAGGAATGTTTCAAAACATAGACAGTAAGATGAGTCAGTCTTCTTCTCCTTAAGTCGGCATTGTGCCTTTTGTGTTTAATTCCGATGCAATTTCAGTGTTTCATCGTCAATAAGAAGGTCCAAAGGATACAGTAAACCTGGCGTGAAGCATTGGAATCTATAACAAGTGTCAATGGAATGGTTCAAAACATAGACAGTAAGAACAGTCAGTCATCTTGTACTTAAGTCGGCATTCTGCCTTTTGTAATTAATTCCGATGCAATTTCTGTGTTTCATCGTCAATAAGAAGGTCAGAGGGATACAGTAACCCTGAAGTGAAGCATCGGAATCTATAACTAGTGTCACAGAAATGGTTCAAAGCATAGTCAGTAAGAAGAGTCAGTCTTCTTGTACTTAAGTCGCCATTGTGCCTTTTTTATTTAATTTCGATGCAATTTCTGTGTTTCATCGTCAATAAGAAGGTCAGAGGGATACAGTCAACCTGAAGTGAAGCATCGGAATCTATAACTAGTGTCTCAGGAATGGTTCAAAACATAGTCAGTAAGAAGATCAGTCTTCTTCTACTTAAGTCGGCATTGTGCCTTTTCTCTTTAATTCCGATGCAATTACTGTGTTCATCGTCAATAAGAAGGTCCAAGGGATACACTAAATCGACAGTGAAGCATCGGAATCTATAACTAGTGTCACAGGAATTGTTCAGAACATAGACATTAAGAAGAGTCAGTCTCCTTGTACTTAAGTCGGCATTGTGCCTTTTCTATTTAATTCCAAGGCAATTTCTGTGTGTCTTCGTCAATAAGAAGGTCAGAGGGATACAGTAAACCTGAAGTGAAGCATCGGAATCTATAACTAGTCTCACAGGAATGGTTCAAAACATAGTCAGTAAGAAGAATCAGTCGTCTTGTCCTTAAGTCGGTATTGTGCCTTTTGCATTTAATTCCGGTGCAATTTCTGTGTTTCATCGTCAATACGAAAGTCAGTGGGATACAGTAAACCTGAAGTGAGAATCGGAATCTATAACTAGTTTCACAGGAATGGTTCAAAACATAGTCAGTAAGAAGAGTCAGTCTTCTTGTACTTAAGTCGGCCTTGGGCCTTTTGTATTTAATTCCGATGCATTTTCTGTGTTTCATCGTCAATAAGAAGGTCCAAGGGATACAGTAAACCTGGAGTGAAGCATCGGAATCTATAACTAGTGTCACAGGAATGTTTCAAAACATAGACAGTAAGATGATACAGTCTTCTTGTACTTAAGTCGTCATTGTGCCTTCTCGTATTTAATTCCGATGCAATTTCTGTGTTTCATCGTCAATAAGAAGGTCCAAGGGATACAGTAAACCTGAAGTGAAGCATCGGAATATATAACTAGTGTCACAGGAATGGTTCAAAGCAAGACAGTAGGAAGAGTCAGTCTTCTTGTACTTAATACGGCATTGTGCCTTTTCTATTTAATTCCGATGCAATTTCTGTGTTTCATCGTCAATAAGAAGGTCAGAGGGATACAGTAAACCTGAAGGGAAGCATTGGAATCTATAACTAGTGTCAAAGGAATGGTTCAAAGCATAGACAGGAAGAAGAGTCAGTCTTCTTGTACTTGAGTCGGCATTGTGCCTTTTGTATTAAATTCCGATGCATTTTCTGTGGTTCATAGTCAATAATAAGGTCCAAGGGATTCAGTAAACCTGAAGTGAAGCATCGAAATCTATAACTGGTGTCACAGGAATGGTTCAAAACATAGAGAGTAAGAAGAGTCAGTTTTCTTGTACTTAAGTCGGCATTGTGCCTTTTGTATTTAATTCCGATGGAAATGCTGTGTTTCATCGTCAATAAGAAGGTCAGAGGCATACAGTAAATGTGAAGTGAAGTATCGGAATCTATAACTAGTGTCACAGGAATTGTTCAAAACATAGACAGTAAGAAGATACAGTCTTCTTGTACTTAAGTCGGTATTGTGCCTTTTGAAATTAATTCCGATGCAATTTCTGTGTTTCATCGTGAATAAGGTCACAGGGATACAGTAAACCTGAAGTGAAGCATCGGAATCTATAACTAGTGTCACAGGAATGGATCAAACATAGACAGTAGAAAGAGTCAGTCTTCTTGTACTGAAGTCGGCATTTTGTCTTTTGTATTTAATTCCAATGCAATATCAGTGTTTCATCGTCAATACGAAGTTAAAAGGGATATAGTAAACCTGGAGTGAAGCATCGGAATCTATATCTAGTGCCAATGGAATGGTTCAAAACATAGACAGAAAGAAGAGTCAGTCTTCTTGTTCTTAAGTTGGCATTGTGCTTTTTTGAATGTAATTCCGGTGCAATTTCTGTGTTTCATCGTCAATAGGAGGGTCAGAGGGATACAGTAAACCTGAAGTGAAACATCGGAATCTATAACTAGTGTCACAGGAATGGTTCAAAGCGTAGCCAGTAAGAAGAGTCAGTATTCCTGTACTTGAGTCGGCATTGTCCCTTTTGTATTAAATTCCGATGCAATTTCGGTGTTTCATCGTCAATAAGAAGGTCCAAGGGATACAGTAAACCTGAAGACAAGCATCGGAATTTGTAACTAGTGTCACAGGAATGGTTCGAAACATAGACAGTAAGAAGAGTCAGCCTTCTTGTACTTAATTCGGCATTGTGCCTTTTCTATTTAATTCCGATGCAATTTCTATGTTTCATCGTCAATAAGAATGTCAGAGGGATACAGTAAACCTGAAGTGAAGCATCGGAATCTATAACTTGTGGCACAGGAATGGATCAAAAGATAGTCAGTAAGAAGAGTCAGTCTTTTTGTACTTAAGTCGACATTATGCCTCTTGTATTTGATTCCGATGTAATTTCTGTGTTTCATCGTCAATAAGAAGTTCAAAATGATACAGTTAACCTGAAGTGAAGCATCGGAATCAATATCTAGTGTCACAGGAATGGTTCAAAACATAGTCAGTAAGAAGAGTCAGTCTTCTTGTCCTTAAGTCGGCATTGTGCCTTTTGTATTTAATTCCGATGCAATTTCAGTGTTTCATCGTCAATAAGAAGGTCCAAGGGATACAGAAAACCTGGCGTGAAGCATCGGAATCTATAACAAGTGTCAATGGAATGTTTCAAAACATAGACACTAAGAAGAGTCAGTCATCTTGTACTTAAGTCGGCATTCAGCCTTTTGTATTTAATTCCGATGCAATTTTTGTGTTTCATCGTCAATAAGAAGGTCAGAGGGATACAATAAACCTGGAGTGAAGCATCGGAATCAATAACTAGTGTCACAGGAATGGTTCAAAACATAGTCAGTAAGAAGAGTCAGTCTTCTTGTCCTTAAGTCGGTATTGCCCCTTTTGTATTAAATTCCGATGCAATTTCTGTGTTCATCGTCAATAAGAAGGTACAAGGGATACAGTAAACCTGAAGTCAAGCATCGGAATCTGTAATTAGTGTCTCAGGAATGGTTCAAAACATAGACAGTAAGAAGAGTCAGTATTCTTGTACTTAATTCGGCATTGTGCCTTTTCTATTTAATTCCGATGCAACTTCTGTGTTTCATCGTCAATGAGAAGGTCAGAGGGATACAGTAAACCTGATGTGAAGCATCGGAATCGATAACTAGTGTCACAGGAATGGTTCAAAACATAGTCAGTAAGAAGAGTCAGTCTTCTTGTCCTTAAGTCAGCATTGTGCCTTTTGTATTTAATTCCGGTGCAACTTCTGTGTTTCATCGTCAATACGAATGTCAGAGGGGTACAGTAAACCTGAAGTGAAGCATCGGAATCTATAACTTGTGTCACAGGAATGGTTCAAAACATAGAGAGTAAGAAGAGTCAGTTTTCTTGTACTTAAGTCGGCACTGTGCCTTTTGTATTTAATTCCGATGCAAATTCTGTGTTTCATCGTCAATAAGAAGGTCAGAGGCATACAGTAAACCTGAAGTGAAGCATCGGAATCTATAACTAGTGTCACAGGAATTGTTCAAAACATAGACAGTAAGAAGAGTCAGTCGGTATTGTGCCTTTTGTATTTAATTCCGATGCAATTTCTGTGTTTCATCATGAATAAGGTCAGAGGGATACAGTAAACCTGAAGTGAAGCATTGGAATTTCAGTGTTTCATCGTCAATAAGAAGTTAAAAGGGATACAGTAAACCTGGAGTGAAGCATCGGAATCTATAACTAGAGTCACAGGAATGGTTCAAAACATAGACAGTAAGAAGAGTCAGTCTTCTTGTACTTGAGTCGGCATTGTGCCTTTTGTATTAAATTCCGATGCAATTTCTGTGTTTCATCGTCAATAAGACTGTCCAAGGGATTCAGTAAACCTGAAGTCAAGCATCGGAATCTATAACTAGTGTCACAGGAATGGTTCAAAGCATAGAGAGTAAGAAGAGTCAGTTTTCTTGTACTTAAGTCGGCATTGACCCTTTTGTATTTAATTCCGATGCAAATGCTGTGTTTCATCGTCAATAAGAAGGTCAGAGGCATACAGTAAATGTGAAGTGAATCATCGGAATCTATACCTAGTGACACAGGAATTGCTCAAAACATAGACAGTAAGAAGAGTCAGCCTTCTTGTACTTAAGTCGGTATTGTGGCTTTTGAAATTAATTCCGATGCAATTACTGTGTTTCATCGTGAATAAAGTCAGAGGGATACAGTAAACCTGAAGTGAAGCATCGGAATCTATAACTAGTGTCACAGGAATGGTTCAATCATAGACAGTAGGAAGAGTCATGCTTCATGTACTTAAGTCGGCATTTCGTCTTTTGTATTTAATTCCAATGCAATTTCAGTGTTTCATCGTCAATAAGAAGTTAAAAGGGATACAGTAAACCTGGAGTGAAGCATCGGAATCTATAACTAGTGTCAATGGAATGGTTCAAAACTTAGACAGAAAGAAGAGTCAGTCTTCTTGTTCTTATGTCGGCATTGTGCCTTTTGTATTTAATTCCGGTGCAATTTCTGTGTTTCATCGTCAATAGGAAGGTCAGAGGGATACACTAAACCTGAAGTGAAGCATCGGAATCTATAACTAGTGTCACAGGAATGGTTCTAAACATAGTCAGTAAGAAGAGTCAGTCTTCTTCTCCTTAAGTCGGCATTGTGCCTTTTGTGTTTAATTCCGATGCAATTTCAGTGTTTCAGCGTCAATAAGAAGGTCCAAAGGATACAGTAAACCTGGCGTGAAGCATTGGAATCTATAACAAGTGTCAATGGAATGGTTCAAAACATAGACAGTAAGAACAGTCAGTCATCTTGTACTTAAGTCGGCATTCTGCCTTTTGTAATAAATTCCGATGCAATTTCTGTGTTTCATCGTCAATAAGAAGGTCAGAGGGATACAGTAACCCTGAAGTGAAGCATCGGAATCTATAACTAGTGTCACAGAAATGGTTCAAAGCATAGTCAGTAAGAAGAGTCGGTCTTCTTGTACTTCAGTCGGAATTGTGCCTTTTGTGTTTAATTCCGATGCAATTTCTGTGTTTCATCGTCAATAAGAAGGTCAGAGGGATACAGTAAACCTGAAGTGAAGCATCGGAATCGATAACTAGTGTCACATAATGGTTCAAAACATAGTCAGTAAGAAGAGTCAGTCTTCTTGTCCTTAAGTGAGCATTGTGCCTTTTGTATTTAATTCAGGTGCAACTTCTGTGTTTCATCCTCAATACGGAAGTCAGAGGGATACAGTAAACCTGAAGTGAAGCATCGGAATCAATAACTAGTGTCACAGGAATGTTTCAAAACATAGACAGTAAGATGAGTCAGTCTTCTTGAACTTGAGTCGGCATTGTCCATTTTGTATTAAATTCCGATGCAATTTCTGTGTTTCATCGTCAATAAGAGGGTCCAAGCGATACAGTAAATCTGAAGTCAAGCATCGGAATTTATAACTAGTGTCACAGGAATGGTTCAAAACATAGACAGTAAGAAGAGTCAGTCTTCTTGTACTTAATTCGGAATTGTGCCTTTTCTATTTAATTCCGATGCAATTTCTGTGTACCATCGTCAATAAGAAGGTCAGAGGGATAATGTAAACCTCAAGTGAAGCGTCGGAATCTATAAATAGTGTCACATGAATGGTTCAAAACATAGACAGTAAGAAGAGTCAGTTTTCTTGTACTTAAGTATGCATTGTGCCTTTTGTATTTATTTCCGATGCAATTTCTATGTTTCATCGTCAATAAGAATGTCAGAGGGATACAGTAAACCTGAAGTGAAGCATCGGAATCTATAACTAGTGTCGCAGGAATTGTTCAGAACATAGACAGTAAGAAGAGTCAGTCGGTATTGTACCTTTTGTATTTAATTCCGATGCAATTTCTGTGTTTCATCGTGAATAAGGTCAGAGGGATACAGTAAACCTGAAGTGAAGCATCGGAATCTATAACTAGTGGCACAGGAATAGTTCAAAAGATAGTCAGTAAGAAGAGTCTGTCTTTTTGTACTTAAGTCGGCATTATGCTTTTTGTATTTGATTCCGATGTAATTTCTGTGTTTTATCGTCAATAAGAAGTTCAAAATGATAGAGTAAACCTGAAGTGAAACATCGGAATCAATAACTAGTGTCACAGGAATGGTTCAAAACATAGTCAGTAAGAAGAGTCAGTCTTCTTTTCCTTAAGTCGGCATTGTGCCTTTAGTATTTAATTCCGATGCAATTTCAGTGTTTCATCGACAATAAGACGGTCCAAGGGATACAGAAAACCTGGCGTGAAGCATCGGAATCTATAACAAGTGTCAATGGAATGGTTCAAAACATAGACACTAAGAAGAGTCAGTCATCTTGAACTGAAGTCGGCATTCTGCCTTTTGTATTTAATTCCGATGCAATTTCTATGTTTCATCGTGAATAAGGTCAGAGGGATACAGCAAACCTGTAGTGAAGCGTCGGAATCTGTAATTAGTGTCACAGGAATGGTTCAAAACATAGACAGTAAGAAGAGTCAGTCTTCTTGTACTTAATTCGGCATTGTGCCTTTTCTATTTAATTCCGATGCAATTTCTGTGTTTCATCGTCAATAAGAAGTTCAGAGGGATATTGTAAACCTCAAGTGAAGCGTCGGAATCTATAACTAGTGTCACATGAATGGTTCAAAACATAGACAGTAAGAAGAGTCAGTCGGTATTGTGCCTTTTGTATTTAATTCCGATGCAATTTCTGTGTTTCATCGTGAATAAGGTCAGAGGGATACAGTAAATCTCAAGTGAAGCATCGGAATCTATAACTAGTGGCACAGGAATGGTTCAAAACATAGTCAGTAAGAAGAGTCAGTCTTTTTGTACTTAAGTCGGCATTATGCTTTCTGTATTTGATTCCGATGTAATTTCTGTGTTTCACCGTCAATAAGGAGTTCAAAATGATACAGTAAACCTGAAGTGATGCATCGGAATCAATAAGTAGTGTCACAGGAATGGTTCAAAACATAGACATTAAGAAGATTCAGTCTTCTTGTACATAAGTCCGTATTGTTCCTTTTGTATTTCATTCCAATGCAATTTCTGTGTTTCATCGTGAATAAGGTCAGAGGGATACAGTAATCCTGAAGTGAAGCATCGGAATCTATAACTAGTGTCACAGGAATGGTTCAAAACATAGACAGTAGGAAGAGTCAGTCTTCTTTTACTTAAGCCGGCATTTTGCCTTTTGTATTTAATTCGGATGCAATTGCAGTGTTTCATCGTCAATAAGAATTTAAAAGGGATACAGTAAACCTGGAGTGAAGCATCGGAATCTATAACTAGTGTCAATGGAATGGTTCAAAACATAGACAGTAAGAGGAGTCAGTCTTCATGTCCTTAAGTCGGCATTGTGCCTTTTTTATTTAATTCCGGTGCAATTTCTGTGTTTCATCGTCAATAAGAAGGTCAGAGGGATATAGTAAACCTGAAGTGAAGCATCGGAATCTATAACTAGTGTCACAGGAATTGTTCAAAACATAGTCAGTAAGAAAAGTCAGTCTTCTTGTACTTAAGTCGGCATTGTGCTTTTTGTATTTAATTCCGAGGCAATTTCTGTGTTTCATCGTCAATAAGAATGTCAGAGGGATACAGTAAACCTGAAGTGAAGCATCGGAATCTATAATTTGTGTCACAGGAATGGTTCAAAACATAGACAGTAAGAAGAGTCAGTTTTCTTGTACTTAAGTCGGCATTGTGCCTTTCGTATTTAATTCCGATGCAAATTCTGTGTTTCATCGTCAATAAGAAGGTCAGAGGCATACAGTTAACCTGAAGTGAAGCATCGGAATCTATAACTAGTGTCACAGGAATTGTTCAAAACATAGACAGTAAGAAGAGTCAGTCGGAATTGTGCCTTTTGTATTTATTTCCGATGCAATTTCTGTGTTTTATCGTGAATAAGGTCAGAGGGATCCAGTAAACCTGAAGTGAAGCATCGGAATCTATAACTAGTGGCACAGGAATGGTTCAAAACATAGTCAGTAAGAAGAGTCAGTCTTCTTGTACTTGGGTCGGCATTGTGCCTTTTGTATTTAATTCCGATGCAATTTCAGTGTTTCATCGTCAATAAGAAGGTCCAAGGGATACAGAAAACCGGGCGTGAAGCATCGGAATCTATAACAAGTGTCAATGGAATGGTTCAAAACATAGACACTAAGAAGAGTCAGTCATCTTGTACTTAAGTCGGCATTCTGCCTTTTGTATTTAATTCCGATGCAATTTCTGTGTTTCCTCGTCAATAAGAAGGTCAGAGGGATACAGTAAACCTGGAGTGAAGCATCGGAATCAATAACTAGTGTCACAGGAATGGTTCAAAACATAGTCAGTAAGAAGAGTCAGTCTTCTTGTCCTTAAGTCAGCATTGTGCCTTTTGTATTTAATTCCGATGCAATTTCTATGTTTCATCGTCAATAAGAGTGTACGAGGGATACAGTCAACATGAAGTGAAGCTCGGAATCTATAACTTGTGTCACATGAATGGTTCAAAAGATAGACAGTAAGATGAGTCAGTTTTCTGGTACTTAAGTCGGCATTGTGCCTTTTGTAATTAATTCCGATGCAAATTCTGTATTTCATCGTCAATAAGAAGGTCAGAGGCATACAGTAAACCTGAAGTGAAGCATCGGAATCTATAACTAGTGACACAGGAAATGTTCAAAACATAGACAGTAAGAAGAGTCAGTCGGTATTGTGCCTTTTGTATTTAATTCCGATGAAATTTCTGTGTTTCATCGTCAATAAGAAGTTCAGAGGGATAATGTAAACCTCAAGTGAAGCGTCGGAATCTATAACTAGTGTCACTTGAATGGTTCAAAACATAGACAGTAAGAAGAGTCAGTTTTCTTGTACTTAAGTCAGCATTGTGCCTTTTGTATTTAATCCCGATGCAATTTCTATGTTTCATCGTCAATAAGAGTGTACGAGGGATACAGTAAACATGAAGTGAAGCATCGGAATCTATAACTTATGTCAAATGAATGGTTGAAAAGATAGACAGTAAGAAGAGTCAGTTTTCTGGTACTTAAGTCGGCATTGTGCCTTTTGTAATTAATTCCGATGCAAATTCTGTGTTTCATCGTCAATAAGAAGGTCAGAGGCATACAGTAAACCTAAAGTGAAGCATCGTAATCTATAACTAGTGACACAGGTATTGTTCAAAACATAGACATTAAGAAGAGTCAGTCTTCTTGTACTTAAGTCGGTATAGTTCCTTTTGTATTTCATTCCGATGCAATTTCTGTGTTTCATCGAGAATAAGGTCAGAGGGATACAGTAAACCTGAAGTGAAGCTTCGGAATCTATAACTAGTGTCACAGGAATGTTTCAAAACATAGACAGTAAGATGAGCCAGTCTTCTTGAACTTGAGTCGGCATTGTCCATTTTGTATTAAATTCCGATGCAATTTCTGTGTTTCATCGTCAATAAGAGGGTCCAAGGGATACAGTAAATCTGAAGTCAAGCATCGGAATTTATAACTAGTGTCACAGGAATGGTTCAAAACATAGACAGTAAGAAGAGTCAGTCTTCTTGTACTTAATTCGGAATTGTGCCTTTTCTATTTAATTCCGATGCAATTTCTGTGTTCCATCGTCAATAAGAAGGTCAGAGGGATAATGTAAACCTCAAGTGAAGCGTCGGAATCTATAAATAGTGTCACATGAATGGTTCAAAACATAGACAGTAAGAAGAGTCAGTTTTCTTGTACTTAAGTATGCATTGTGCCTTTTGTATTTATTTCCGATGCAATTTCTATGTTTCATCGTCAATAAGAATGTCAGAGGGATACAGTAAACCTGAAGTGAAGCATCGGAATCTATAACTAGTGTCGCAGGAATTGTTCAAAACATAGACAGTAAGAAGAGTCAGTCGGTATTGTACCTTTTGTATTTAATTCCGATGCAATTTCTGTGTTTCATCGTGAATAAGGTCAGAGGGATACAGTAAACCTGAAGTGAAGCATCGGAATCTATAACTAATGGCACAGGAATAGTTCAAAAGATAGTCAGTAAGAAGAGTCTGTCTTTTTGTACTTAAGTCGGCATTATGCTTTTTGTATTTGATTCCGATGTAATTTCTGTGTTTTATCGTCAATAAGAAGTTCAAAATGATAGAGTAAACCTGAAGTGAAACATCGGAATCAATAACTAGTGTCACAGGAAAGGTTCAATACATAGTCAGTAAGAAGAGTCAGTCTTCTTTTACTTAAGTCGGCATTGTGCCTTTAGTATTTAATTCCGATGCAATTTCAGTGTTTCATCGACAATAAGACGGTCCAAGGGATACAGAAAACCTGGCGTGAAGCATCGGAATCTATAACAAGTGTCAATGGAATGGTTCAAAACATAGACACTAAGAAGAGTCAGTCATCTTGAACTGAAGTCGGCATTCTGCGTTTTGTATTTAATTCCGATGCAATTTCTATGTTTCATCGTGAATAAGGTCAGAGGGATACAGCAAACCTGTAGTGAAGCGTCGGAATCTGTAATTAGTGTCACAGGAATGGTTCAAAACATAGACAGTAAGAAGAGTCAGTCTTCTTGTACTTAATTCGGCATTGTGCCTTTTCTATTTAATTCCGATGCAATTTCTGTGTTTCATCGTCAATAAGAAGTTCAGAGGGATATTGTAAACCTCAAGTGAAGCGTCGGAATCTATAACTAGTGTCACATGAATGGTTCAAAACATAGACAGTAAGAAGAGTCAGTTTTCTTGTACTTAAGTCGGCACTGTGCCTTTTGTATTTAATTCCGATGCAAATTCTGTGTTTCATCGTCAATAAGAAGGTCAGAGGCATACAGTAAACCTGAAGTGAAGCATCGGAATCTATAACTAGTGTCACAGGTATTGTTCAAAACATAGACAGTAAGAAGAGTCAGTCGGTATTGTGCCTTTTGTATTTAATTCCGATGCAATTTCTGTGTTTCATCGTGAATAAGGTCAGAGGGATACAGTAAATCTCAAGTGAAGCATCGGAATCTATAACTAGTGGCACAGGAATGGTTCAAAACATAGTCAGTAAGAAGAGTCAGTCTTTTTGTACTTAAGTCGGCATTATGCTTTCTGTATTTGATTCCGATGTAATTTCTGTGTTTCACCGTCAATAAGAAGTTCAAAATGATACAGTAAACCTGAAGTGATGCATCGGAATCAATAAGTAGTGTCACAGGAATGGTTCAAAACATAGACATTAAGAAGAGTCAGTCTTCTTGTACATAAGTCGGTATTGTTCCTTTTGTATTTCATTCCAATGCAATTTCTGTGTTTCATCATGAATAAGGTCTGAGGGATACAGTAAACCTGAAGTGAAGCATCGGAATCTATAACTAGTGTCACAGGAATGGTTCAAAACATAGACAGTAGGAAGAGTCAGTCTTCTTTTACTTAAGCCGGCATTTTGCCTTTTGTATTTAATTCCGATGCAATTTCAGTGTTTCATCGTCAATAAGAATTTAAAAGGGATACAGTAAACCTGGAGTGAAGCATCGGAATCTATAACTAGTGTCAATGGAATGGTTCAAAACATAGACAGTAAGAAGAGTCAGTCTTCATGTCCTTAAGTCGGCATTGTGCCTTTTTTATTTAATTCCGGTGCAATTTCTGTGTTTCATCGTCAATAAGAAGGTCAGAGGGATATAGTAAACCTGAAGTGAAGCATCGGAATCTATAACTAGTGTCACAGGAATTGTTCAAAACATAGTCAGTAAGAAAAGTCAGTCTTCTTGTACTTAAGTCGGCATTGTGCTTTTTGTATTTAATTCCGAGGCAATTTCTGTGTTTCATCGTCAATAAGAAGGTCAGAGGGATACAGTAAACCTGAAGTGAAGCATCGGAATCTATAACTAGTGTCACAGGAATGGTTCAAATCGTAGACAGTAAGAAGAGTCAGTCTTCTTGTACTTAATTCGGCATTCTGCCTTTTCTATTTAATTCCGATGCAATTTCTAAGTTTCATCGTCAATAAGAAGGTCAGAGGGATAATGTAAACCTCAAGTGAAGCATCGGAATCTATAACTAGTGACACATGAATGGTTCAAAACATAGACTGTAACAAGAGTCAGTTTTGTTGTACTTAAGTCAGCATTGTGCCTTTTGTATTTAATTCCGATGCAATTTCAATGTTTCATCCTCAATAAGAATGTCAGAGGGATACAGTAAACCTGAAGTGAAGCATCGGAA